>NW_028317947.1:22917500-23237500 GCF_062004578.1 Staurois parvus
AGAGGATGGGTGAAGCCCTTGAGAAATCCTGGAGACGAGCATGCAATACCTGTATTAGCCTAGTTTTGGAGGGAACCAAGAACTGGCCATTT
Organism: Staurois parvus; assembly: GCF_062004578.1. Classification (NCBI taxonomy): domain Eukaryota; kingdom Metazoa; phylum Chordata; class Amphibia; order Anura; family Ranidae; genus Staurois; species Staurois parvus. The sequence continues at coordinate 22,917,593 of NW_028317947.1, forward strand.
CCACTATACACTTTATAACCTATATATTTTTAAGGGTTGGCACTGGTGAATTTTGACCTTCTAGATCAAGTTTTTAGACCTTTTTTAACTACATACAGTATTTAGCTGTTAGGTTTTTTTTCTTATATTTAGGTTTAGGTTATCTAGGACTTTAGGTTTTCTTAGAATTTTGGTCACATACTGTCATAGCATTTATACCATTTACATTTGGTTTCATCCGGGGGATATGGGGATACATTATAAACTGAGAATTTTATATTGGGGTTGGGAATAATGGTACAGTCATTTGAATAAAGTTGTTTGTTACTTTAGCAATCTTTCTTGATTTTTGGAATTTTTGGTACAAGGATGGTTAAGTTCCTATTTGTATGGTTTAGACAGTTTTTTTGAGGAACACTGAAGCTTCACATATTATTGTCCCTTGAATTAGTATCCTGATGGCAAGGTTGTGGTTTTTCCCCTCATTTTTGTGACGATTTGTTGTTTTGTTTTTATATGGGATTTCTACTTGAGCTATTGATCCCCTGTGTACAGTAATGTAAATATGTCTTATTATATATGATCTTTTACAAACAAAGATCAGAGGCTTAGAAACTCTATTCTAATTTTTTCTATTATATTATTATTATTTTATAATTGGGTAGTCAAGGTAAATTCTGGAGCATTATTATATGTAGTATTCAATAAGGGAACAGAATTAAGCATTCGCCATAAATAGATGCATGTGCAGTATACAGGTAAGTCGGGTAAATGTGATGTTATACCAATATAATTTTTAAGTTCAATGATTTTTATTTATTTTCATCAAATGCAAGGAAAAGAAACACACAAATTCGGTGCTCTGCCCAACAGAGACTGAGCATGGAAATGGACCCATGATCCCACAGCACACATGCAGTACACAAACTTCTTACAATGTTTTAAAAAAAAAAGCATAATGATGATAAACCAACATAACATATTATTCAAATACTATGGGTTGCAAAGAAACAAGTAACATCACCTCGCTCAGTGCACCAGATAGTGGGTGTCATAGGGCTTACAAACTGTAATCTAAGCATAAATTCTAATACAGCTGCAAAATTCCCATACAGGTATCAGGGCTGCCAAAATACTACAACACAAAATCAGTTATGGGAAAAAGGAAAGAGCCAAAAAGACAAGGGCTAAAAGAAGAAAAAGGGAGAAAAGAAGGAAGAAAAGAAAAACAACCTTGGATCTTCGATGAAGAAATGGAATAGTCGCCTGAGAAGTCATTGGCACCTTGACATAAGTTGCCCACGGTTTCCACGTGAGCACAAACTTCCTTTGTTTATCATTAACAATACTTGCTATTTTTTCATGACGCATAATCGAGGAAATCTTGTTTCATCTGTTGAAGAGACACTGAGAGTGTTTTCCAAGTACCAGCAACTGTAATTTTAGCGATTAAGAAAACAAAAAAGACTAGCCGTCGAGTAGGACGGGGCATTCCCGGTGGTAATTCATTCAAAAATGCTAATTTATAGATAGAGATACTGGTTGCTTGATGGAACAAGGAGAACACCCTGTTCCAGAAGCCCATAATTCTTAGATGCTCCACCATATATGAAGCATTGAGCACAACATCCAGCACCCTCTAATACACTCTGGAGATTAATTCAGATATATCCTACCTAGGTGAGAGGGGAACAACATTGAGTCAGAACCTTAAGATTGGCTTCTATCAAGGAGACATTTAGAATCCCCTTGCAGGAGGCTTGTGCTCGGGAATATCAGGATTCCTGCTCGAAATCGAAAGCAAGGTCCCTCTCCTACGCCAATATGTATGGTTGTTTTTGGGGGCAGGTATGCTATAGCTCATATATCATAGAGATACCGCCCCTCGAACCCTGACCTCTGGTACACCATTTTTCATAGGCCATCAAGGAAGGGGGAATCAAATGAATGAGATAGAAATAGAATGTATTATATGGGAAATTTGATAAAAACCAAACTGTTTGGTCAGGGGCATCTCCAGATTAATTGTGCAGTGGGAAAGACTAAAGAGACCTCTGTGGGTGCAAAATTGTTGAATGCGAAAGAACCCCTTATCATTCCACCATTTAAATGCTCTGATGTCCATACCTGACAGGAAGTTGGGATTGTTAAATAAATGGAAAAGCGGATTAAAATCCGACACCAGCGATTGTATTGTATTGGATGGCACCATTGAGTGAGACAATGTTGGTGCCATCCAATACAATTTTTAAAGCTATTGTTTGAGCTACACAGCTGTGCTCAAAAGTTTGCATACCCTGACAGAAATTGTGAAATTTTGGCATTGTTATTGAAAATATGACTGATGGCCCTGATCAAAAGTTTCCATCCCCTGGAATGTTTGGCCTTGGTACAGACAAAGACACACAAAGGATAAAATGGCAATTAAAGGTTAATTTCCCTTTTTAAATTGCAATTAGTGTTTATGTATAAATTATCAATGAGTTTTGTTAGTTCTCATGTGGATGCATTGAGCAGGCTCGATACTGAGCCATGGGGAGCAGAAAAGGACTGTCAAAAGACCTGCGTAACAAGATAATGGAACTTTATAAAGATGTAAATGGATATAAAAAGATATCCAAAGCCTTGAATATGCCAGTAAGTACTGTTCAATCGCTTATTAAGATGGGAAATATTGCAGCAAAGCTGATATCACATTAACTTTTAATTGGCTGTTCATTTTCATCTTGTTATTTTTTAATGAAGTTGTGCTTTATGTATAAAAGCAAAGTAATACGGAATAAGTGGAGCTTGAAAAGTATTATTACAAAACTTATGAGGGAAGATCACAGCCTAGCACAGGCAATAATCATACAATACATATGATACAAATGAATGATGGAATATACACATTACACTAACAAAAGCAGATCAAAAAATAAATGAAAGCTTTACATTGTCTTACAAATCTGTAAATGATGCTTTGCACAAATTGTACAAGTAAGACACTTAATTAAGTAGGCCTGAAAGTCATGGATGTGAAAGTAGCCTAATGGGGAGCAAGGGAACATGACATTCCATGTTCTTACTCTGCTGCAGGTCACACATACAATAGCTTTATTCAAAGAGTTCCATTAGAGACACAATTAAAATGCTTCACAATAACCTCAACCCAATTAATAAAAGGCTCTAGCAGCATCTTACCACAGAGCCTGGCTGTGTCCCATGACCAGACACGTGATTTGTAGATTTTAATATAGTCTACAAATATTCATCATTGTACACTTTCTGGGCATATGTCCAGCCTGGACGTGGTTCATAAAAGTGGAAGCAACCCTATTAAGTGTCAAAGACAAAGCTGCTGGCTACCAACTATGCTTCCAGCATACACAAGCACAATTTCTAGGCAGTTCAATGCAATGCTCTCTTACTGGAATTAATGTTCACAATAAACAGTTAAATGCTGCACATTTCATTACAACTGCACATGGAGGAATTGTAGCTGCATACTGCATAACATAACATACACGCACATATCATACAAAGCTGGCAGTGCAGGCAGGGAGCCTTGTCTGCCAATGAAAGCTATAGTCCACTATATTGTATCAACAACACATCTACTGAACAGCACTAATGAAGTGTGGTAACCTAGAATATTCAGTGACATTCCTTTGAAACCAGGAAAACCTGGTTGCTATGGATAACGTTTTTTGGTCCTTTGACATGGGCCTTGTCCAATCCGTTCAACGGACAAACCCCAAACATATTTCCGAAGTGACTTTCATGACAGCCCTTTTGCTGCCAGGTCCGTACGATGTATGGACCTGACAGCAGGGGTTTTTATACACAATCCAGTTGCTGCAGCCACCAGGATTGTGTATAAAACTGACAGCCAGACTTCTGTCTGTTAGGTGGAAGCAGTCAGGCGGCTCCAATGTCACTGATTGCTTCCACAGTCCCTATTTTGGTGCTCTGAAGAAGGGGGTTTGTCTCCCGAAACGTGTCAGCTTACCCCCTATTTAGAGCACAGCATTTTATTGGACTGCCATTGCGGACCACTTATTCTGCTTGTATTTTCCTTTGGTTTGTGAGTATATAACTATTTGATTTCACAATAAACATGTGGTGTACCACGGTAATGCACGGTGAGAGTGCGCCCTTTTTGCTTTTGTGAACTCTCAAGGTGCTTAAAAGATATTTTGGTCCTAAATTTGCCATTCCTTGAAGAGAGTTGCTCACAAATATAGGTGCTACCAAAAACTGATGACATGAATAAGGAGTGATTGTGAAGAGTGGGGTATTTTTATTTGAGCTGATAAAATTCAGAAAAGTCCAGTAAAGAGACACTGTAAATTTTTCTTTGGCTGCTTGTATTCCCTAAGTGTTAACACATTTTTACAAAACCCCCCCCCCCCCCCCCCAAAATCTACATTTTTAGGTAAGTTTACGATTTTGTGTTCGACTGCATTCATAGCTGTCTTGGGCCGCATGTGGCGTGGGCCACAGGTTAGAAACTCCTGATCTAAGGTATCATTCACATGGGAGTATTTAAAGTGTTACTAAATCCACAACAGTACAATCAGTCTGTATATGCTGTAAAGTATACTTGTTATACTCACTGTGGAACCAAAGGGGTCAATTCTTCACATTGTGTAAAAAGGATGTCTGATCCTATCTTCTCTGATCCTCCCCTTCTTTCATTGTCACCTAAATATCTCCTGATAGAACAGAGGTTTGGAGTCACTCTGCACATGCTCAGTTTGGTGTGTATTGCTAGAGGTTTTTTTTTTTTCTTGGCAGAGTGCATGTGATCAGCACAGGACCAATCAGCACTGTCCAGACAGAGGTCAGGGGTTCTTCATCTTCCTAGAGGAGAATGAAAGCTTCTCCTACAAGCTTTAACCAGTGCTGTGCTGGACACTGATAGAAGTCACAACCCTGCTATATACTGCTGATGAGAAAAGGTATTTTGCAGTTTATATTTACTGGAATAATTGCACTTTCATGTTGTGTGTACTGTGAATGCAGGGTCCTGGGTTTAGTAACACTTTAAAGGCACTTGGACTGATTTACTAAAGGCAAATTAACTGTTCACTTTGAAAGGGAAGCTGCACTTTCCCAGACCTTAGTGACGCTCTGCTGAATTCCATCATCCAATCACGTGCAAGCAAAAATGCTGTTTTTTTATTTTTATTGCATGCGAGTGAGTTTTCTCTGCAAAGTGAAATTTCACCACAGTCACTAAGCTCTAGAGCCAATTCTCTTGCACAGTGCAACTTCCCCTGCAAAGTGAATGGTCTATCTGCCTTTAGTGAATCAACCCCACTGCCTATGGAAAAAAACTACTGGAGGTATAAACTGAAGGCATCAAGAGGTGGCTGCACATACCTGGATCAAAAAGCTGTCGGGGCATTCTGACAAGCAAAACAACACTTCCTCACAATGCTGAGGCCTGTCAACTGCCTGTCATTCAGCTGTATCTGCAGGTATATGCAAGTATCTCTAGGTGCCTGTATATTATACCTGTAGCATTTTTTTTTTATCTAGAGACAATGTCACTTTAAAGGATAAGTTCACATTTCAGGTAAAAAAATGTGCATTTATTGTTTTTTTTTTTTTTGCAGGAGCCTGTAAACCATTGCACCAACGATCAATAGATCACTGGTGCCATGCAGGTCTCCTGCAGATCTGTCAGTGTATCTGCTTGCCTGTATGGGAATGTACGGGATGTACGAGCAAGCAGATACACTGACAGGAAGAATAAATGAACTACCACGGCGCTCCTCAGCACCATAGCAGTTCATTGAGAACTACAAGCCCACAGCCGCGAAAGCTTTGGGGATTTGTAATTTATTAATTCACAGAACTCTGAATGAATGACGTGGCTGTGTAGGTGGAGCCCCTCACGGCCACGCTCTATTCAGAAAGTCACAGCTTGTAAGGGGAACTTCTTCCTGGGTGGAATAAAATACGGGTGGAAAATGTAACATGTTCCCAATGGTGAACTTATCCTTTAATTTCATTACTAATGCCTAGAACTGAGGTGTTGAATGGTTTTCATAGCAGGGTCCCAAACGTCTCAAATAAGCAAAGAATTCTAAATTGTATTAGATGTAATCTTCCCGAGTATGTTGTGATTTAAGTGGTTTCTCTAAGGATCACAGAGAGTTTTTATTAAGGCATTTGTGCAACATTTTTTTGGGTACCTGAACAGACAGACATCCACTGAATTGAGGGATTTAAATGCAGGCCAAGGAAGTGTCTGGATGCACTGTATATAGTTTTCAGGCATGAGTGTCACGGATGTGAGAATTAAAGTGTACATGCTAACAAACAATTTTTCTTTTTTGCTTCCTATTGGTGTGTTTAATATACAATTAAAAGTGTTTTATTATATCTCTTCGAAAAGTGCCAAAAAACAATTGCTGTTCATCCAACCAGAAATCTTGGGAGACGATAAAATTCTGTGCTCTCTGCCTCTGGACTGTTAGGCTACGTTCACACTAGCCTTGTGTGCAGGCGGCAGAGAGGCGTTTGGGAAGCGTTTTTACCGCTTCCCAAACGCCTCTGCCAATTCTGCACATTACAGCACATTGTGCTGTTCTAATAGGAGCGTTTGCGTTGCGTCGCGGCAAAACGGACGCCTCTGGTCGAGTCAGGAGGCTTTGAAGCCTCCTATTCTCGTCTATGGTACCGCTCCGCAAACGCCCGGCCGGCGTTTGCGGTGCGGTTGCGACGCGGTTGCGGGGCGTTTGCGGAGCGGTAACACCACTCAAATGCATTATAGGCGTTTGTGGGGCGTTATTAACGCTCGGCAAACGCCTAGCAACCTCCGCTAAACCGCGCATGCGGCGTTTGCGGAGCGTTTGCCGAGCGTTAAAAACGCTCCGCAAACACCGGACCAACGCTTGCCAAACGCTATAGGGGCGTTTGGCAAGCGTTGGCAAAACAGCCTAGTGTGAACGAGCCCTTATTAGTTAGCATTGTTCCCTACATCTGTAGACTACAAAACACCTCCCCCTGTTATGGAGAAGAAAGGGCAGTGTAATGTAGTCCTAATACAGTGATATATTATTCTAACACACTTCCTGTCCTAGGGTGACAACGGTGATCAATATGGCTGGCCTCCTAGGCAGAGAAGTGTGTTAACAGCAGGATTTACAGGTTAAAATAAAAAGGAAAAAAAATGAATGCAGTCACCACATTAAGGACCGATCAGCTGCAATATTATTATTTTTTGTTCTTGGATTTAGATACACTCTAAACAAGGTGGCAGTTTAATGTCTACACAGTTAAACACTACTATTATATGGAATAAATAGGTTGTGGCTTTATTTCATTCACATAGACAAACATTATAGACATGTGTACACAGTATCCCTGATGTAATCATCAGGATATGATCTGGAGTCTCTATTTATATTCCGAACATCATTACCAGTATCTGTGGGTACCAGTCAAACCTGGCCCACCCACATGGAAACTCGGACAAGACAAGGTATCTTTAAAGAATCACACTGTAATAAGTAGGATTAATGATAACACTGGTGGAACAATTGATCAAAGTGGACTTGGAATTTCCCACAGGGCAACCTATACAAGTGACTAGGAGCTTATGTGCAATAAATAGGAAATTGCTTTTTGTATGATCTGCCTAATCTCATTTTTCACTATTCTGCTCATTAAAGTTCTGGATCACAGTGTGGTTTTCCACACTCAATAGGCTCAAAATAATTTTTAGATTTCATTTTTATTGTATGTCCAAAAAAAAAAAGAAGAAAAATCAGAAACCTTTAGAAATATTAGAAACCTTGAGATAATATAGAGGTGTTTAGCACAAAAATGCTGTAAGTTGGCCATAGATGGATTGAAAATTTTCAGGTTCGGAAGGGACTGGCTGAAATTTGATACATGTATGTCCGTTCACGCTTGACAAAAATCAATCTAATGATTGACTTCTCTCAAACGGGAGTATTAGAATATTCTCCTTTGATCAACATCTGCAGCCAATTGTCTGCTGCGCTGCTCAGTGTATTCTGACAGCAGGGGAATCCCTGAAAGAGAGATTTTTTTTTCCACAGTTGCCAGTTGCGTTTATTGAAGATGTACAGTGGTACAGACAAACAGAGGTACATAAAACCTAATCAAGCAGGCAATATATGACCAGGTAAACAGAATACACTAATATCCTAAAACAGAATCCTACAATTGCATCCTGATAAATTTCTGTGTTCCACTCAAGATATAACCCGAGCAAGCTAGTCAAACAGGAACTTAGTGTGGCCCAAAGGCCGAAGTCCAGCTGGGGAAGGAGGGGGGTGGATGAGGGGGAAGACAGAGGGCAAGGGAGGAGATTAGGCGGTACAGGTAGCAAAACATAGTTCGGGTGCTACAAAAATCTTCAAATAAATAACTGGAGACATCACAACCTATACTGTGAGACCCAGAGCTCACACTGACCAAGCCCAGATTTGATCAAATTTTGCTGGACAGTTGCGGCTTATGTATGTAAGCTTATAGATCACCATTAAATGCTGCTTCCAACCAGACACCGTGGGTGGGGTTGACAGCTTCCATCTCAACAAAATTTCTTGTCTAGCGCAATAAGTAGAGAAGAAGACAACAAGCTTACTATGCTTAGGTGCCTCCACAAGATCAGTAAGTGAAAAGAGATTTTTAGATCATTCCGCTGTAATATAGTTTGAACCAGATCCCATGCTTTAAGAGCCATCCTCATAGAACCAGTAAGGGCTTAAGCTTCCAGATGACCCTGATAGACCAAAAGTTGTAAACTCCTGTATGAGCCCATGAGGGCAGCCTCCAGGACCCTGGCAGCATCACCGTCATCCCTCAACAATCATCTTCAGGCAAAAAACATTTGTCCTGCTAAGTAATATTTGTATAGGTCAGGTAAAGCCATGCCCTCTTGACCCAAGGGTTCTTGAAGCACACGGATCCCAATTCTAGGGTGAGACGAAGGTCACAAAAAAGGACTAAATAACTCACTAATTTTCCTAAAGTACAAACGGGGGACCCACACTGGTGTATTCTGTAAAAAAAGTAAAGGAAAACAGGTAGAATTTTCATTTTCAACACTGGCCTCACCTATAAAGATAATGATGAATATTTCAATCCCTCAAGTTTGAGTTTCAGAGTGGTGAGTAGGGGAAGAAATCTTAGAGCTCAATAATCAGGGACCTTAGCAGAGATCCGCACACCAAGATAGGTTATACAAGACCTCCATCTCAGTGGAAAATAAGAATAGGATTTGGACCAATTGGCCATAAAGAGGAATTCCAGGCTCCCAAAAAAATTAAATCAGCAGCTACAAATACATTAGCCATTGACTTTTAATATCAGAACACTTACCTATCACAGGGTCCAGCGCCGTCATCACCCAGGCCAGTTCTTCACTAATCTCAGGGTTCCTGGTGCCAGCATTACAAGTAAGGGAAACCGAAAGTGAAGCCTTGAGGCTTCACAGCCAGTTTCCTATTGTGCATGTGTGAGTCGCAGTAGGCCTTGTAATTGGTCCCGTAGTCTTCTGGGACTTTTGAATAGTCCCAGAAGACTGCAAGGGGAGGGGGGGCAAATGCCAGGCTCAGTTCGCAGCAATGAACTGAGCCGGAAGTGGGAGTGGGTACCTGTCAAAAACAGGTTCCTGTTCTTCCTCTCCCCCAAAGAGTGCCAAATGTGGCATAGGAGGGGGGGAGGGTGCAAACAAGTGGAATTTCTCCTTTTGAGTATATTGAGAACCTATCTAGGATCCCAAAAACATCCCGCAAAGAAGGCCAGAGTCATGCAAAAAAGAAAGAAATAATCTTCATCCAAGGCTAGACACTCCTGGATACCAAAGAGCAAGTCGAACAGACTATGCACCTGAGTTAAAAATGCAGCATCTGCTAAGCATCATGGACATGGGATGTGTACAGTCCTGTCTGGCAGTATTATTATAATTTGGGTGGGTGGCCATGGGGTAGTCAACCCGTGGCTTGCTTGCTCTGAAAGAGCCCATAATAAGTCTGTTCTGCTTGTTCATAGATGGGCATCTTTGTGAATGCCTTTCAGCTGCTTTGTGAGTGTCTAGAGAGTGCTGTAGGACATCTGATTATTACATTAAAATCTTTTTCTATAGAGGTCTTTTGGAATAGGTGCCCAAGTCATTTCTCAAGCATTACCTAGCTGTAATATACTGAGCACTTCAATGAACAGTGTAAGCGCACCACCCTGCACCAGTCAAAGAAGACAATACTCTCAAAGTGAAGACCAAATTTCCTGTACACACAACAAAGTAATAACACACATTTGAAGAAAACAATTAAATGGCATTCATAATGCACTCAGCATTCTTGTATCCAATGCTTCCAATCTCTCACGCCACCTGCTAAGTTATTGTTTTCTCCTAAACAGGGAAGCCAAAGATGAGACCAAAGCTAGAACACCAGTAGTTGTCAGATGAAGAAGGCTGCATTCCTTGAAGTATGCTGTGCAGCAAATACAATGTTAAGTAATTTTGTGTAGGGAGCCATTTAGCACCGTGGGCATTCAGAAGGCACTCTGACTGCCTTTTTTTTATGCCCATCCTAAATCAAAAACTACTAGATTGGGATAAAGAAGGGAAGGGGTAGATCCTCTGTAAGCTTGTACTGCTGTTTGCAACTCTGCTGTAGAGATTATCCCTTGCCTTCTGTTGTTTTGCCCCCAACACCCAGCCAATAAATGCATCCACCACCACCAAACCCCACTTCTCCCAAGCACATACTGTATATTTGTTTTTAATTCTCAGAATGCATACCTTAATTGCTGTTGTTTTCTGGCTAGTCGGGAGAAGTCACCGGTGATGGTCTGGCATTGTACATGATGATGTCTGACGGAGGGGCAAAGAGAAGCAGTTTTAGATGACTGGTTTTGCAGCTGGGTAGAAACCTGTGAAAGCAAGGGGTAACATAAATATAACTACTGTTCAATCCCCCCTAGACAAAAATGAACATTTAGCCCATGCAGTGCAGGGGAACCCCAGTATAAGTGCAACTTTTTATTTTGAACAAGAGTTTAGCTGTAAGGCAGATGACAATTCTGTTTTCAAATAGTGCCTACATCTGATCCATGTGTACTATTTATCTTCGGTAAGTGATTGCATAATCCTGGTCCCATCCCCTTCCGTTAGCACATTTGGAAACCTTTTTCGGGGGATAGCAAGTACCTCTTCCAGTGGGTACTTGCTCCTACTTCCTTATTTTTCACCTAGGCAAGGATGGTGCTGTGTTGGGTAATGTGTCACTGCAGGTACAAACCCGGGTAAAGTTTCTCTTGAAAGCAGAACTAAATACAAAACTTTGTTTTTCATTTTGGATAAAGTAAAGGTGAGTTTTAACCCCTGTCAGTTTTGTTTTCTGCCACCTATGTGCCATTGAAGAGATTTCCCTTCCCTTTCTGTCCCTGAGCAAAAACAGTAAGTGAGAGGAAGTCCCTCCAAAGTAAGGAAATCCCAGGTTGTCACCAGAACTAGTGTCTCCATTGGAAGATTTCCCCTCCTACTCCTGTTCTAGTCAAAACTCAAAGTTTGAGATTTTCTTTCACCTTCACATTTGGTGATAACAGTCATCAGGACAAATAGAGAGACCGAATCTCCCTAATGGGGACACAGACAGCAATAAACACATGACAGATGTTTTAATCCCTCTAAAAAAGAAAAAAGAAAAAAAATGTAACCTTTAGTTATGCTTTTAATGCAAAAGAATAACCATTTTATACTTAGGGCCCCATCTGCATGTCTGTGGGGCATTAACGTAAATGACAGCCCATTTATTTGAATCAGCTCCTAGCATACTAAAATTGACTGCAAAATGCATCTGCATTATTTTTGTTTATGCATTGCACTACAATGCACTATAGTGTGTTACCATGGGTTGTGGTGCACTGCAATGCTGGAGGTGCCATTTAAATTAATGGCACTGCAACAGACATGTACATGGTGCGTTGCTATGCATTGCAGTAACATGCAGTGCACATCTATGTGAAGCCTGCTTCTGCTATACAGTGCCTTGAAAAAGTATTCATTCCCCTTTTCCACATTCTGTCATGTTACAACCAAAAAACATAAATGTATTTTATTGGGATTTTATGTGATAGACCAACACAAAGTGGCACATAATTGTGAAGTGGAAGGAAAATGATACATGGTTTTCAAAAAGTTTTTACAAATAAATATCTGAAAAGTGTGGTGTGCATTTGTATTCAGCCCCCTGGAATCAATGCTTTGTAGGACCCCCTTTCGCTGCAATTACAGCTGCAAGTCTTTTTGGGGATGTCTCTACCAGCTTTGCACATCTAGAGAGTGAAATTTCTGCCCATTCTTCTTTGCAAAATAGCTCAAGCTCTGTCAGATTGGATGGAGAGCGTCTGTGAACAGCAATTTTCAAGTCTTGCCACAGATTCTCCATTGGATTTAGGTCTGGACTTTGACTGGGCCATTCTAACACATGAATATGCTTTGATCAAATCATTCCTTTGTAGCTCTGGCTGGATGTTTCGGGTCATTGTCCTGCTGGAAGGTGAACCTCCGCCCCAGTCTCAAGTCTTTTGCAGACTCTAACAGGTTCTCTTCTAAGATTGCCCTGTATTTGGCTCCATCCATCTTCCCATCAACTCTGATGGTGGGGATGAAGTGATGTGCAGTGTTCGTTTTCTGCCACACATAGCATTTTGCTTTTAGGCCAAAAGGTTCAGTTTTGGTCTCATCTGACCAGAGCACCTTCTTCCACAAGTTTGCTGTGTCCCCCACATGGCTTCTCACAAACTGCAAACAGGACTTCTCATGGCTTTCTTTCAATAATGGCTTTCTTCTTGCCACTCTTCCATAAAGCCAAGATTTGTGGAGTGCACGACTAATAGTGGTCCTGTGGACAGATTCTCCCACCTAAACTGTGGATCTCTGCAGCTCTTTCAGAGTTACCATGGACCTCTAGGCTGCTTCTCTGATTAATACTCTCCTTGCCCAGCCTGTCAGTTTAGGTGGACGGCCATGTCTTGGTAGGTTTGCAGTTGTACCATACACTTTCCATGTTCGGATGATGGATTGAACAGTGCTCCATGAGATATACAAAGCTAGGGATATTTTTTTAAAACCTAACCCTGCTTTAAATTTCTCCACAGCTTTATCCCTGACCTGTCTGCTGTGTTCCTTGACATTCATGATCCTGTTTGTTCACTAATGTTCACTGACAAACCTCTGAGGGCGTCACAGAACAGCTGTATTTATACTGAGATTAAATTACACACAGGTGGACTCTATTTACTAATTAGGTGACTTCTGAAGGCAATTGGTTCCACCATATTTTAAATGAAAGGGGTATGAATACTTTTTCAAGGCACTGTATTTGGATACACAAATGTGGTGTTCTGATAATCATTTACTTTCTCGGTCAATTTTCTAGTAGCATGACTAATCATCAAATTATGTTCACATTGCTAGAACTAACCCATGTCATTGTAGATTCTGTGTAAGGTGTACAAAAACAGGAAAAGTGCTTTACTAAATTTAGATACTAACCATGTAGTATACTGCTGACCTAACTTCCAATTACACAAATGTTACCTCTCTGAAAATACACACTAACTATTATATCATTCAGATGTACTTATTACATATCAGTATTACAAAATTCACATGTTTATTGACTAAAGCTTGGTTCACACATCCATGAGAGCCCGTTCACATGTAAATGTACAGCTGCCACACAGTGACCCACAATGGATTACTATACAGCAGCTGTCCTTTTCGGCTGCAGTCAGCGGTAGGGGACGGTGTGGTGCTTGATTCAGTGCATCACACAGCTCCCTTTTTCTTTCATTTTCTAATTAATTTTATTTAAAGTGCTCAAAAGGGACAATTCATTCATATCCTTGTTACAGCAGTGTGGTGTGCTGCTGTACAGTGACATGTAATCCTGTCCAGTGCACTTTGATAAAATAGAGCATGTCTGCATTTTATCACAGATCACTGCAGAGAAGCTGCAGGCTGTGTTTCAGGGTGAATGGGATACATAGAAAACAATTTGTTTCTGTGTGTCCTAGCGATGACTGGCATTCTTCCAGTGAGGAAAACCGCCGTTGACTGCATGTGTTTATGTGCATTGCACTAAGGCAACCCTTTCACTTGAATGGGCTGCCTAAAGCACCAAAAACGTGTATGTACTATTTTTTTTTTGTCATGCAGAGCACCACAACGCTATGGGGGATACTGATCAAGCAAATTAGCAACATAATTAGTTGCAAATCAGACTGTGTCTCCTTCAGCAAAGTCTCTGCAACCGTTTGCAAAGTTCAAAGACAGATTTATTACCTAAGACAGCACAAGGTTTCACTCTCAACTAGCAGAATTAAGAAATGGTCAGGTTCAATGCAGCTGCAAGTGCAGGCTTTAGAGCAGCCAAAGGAGAAATTTATGACTCCAGCTGTAACCTTGTAATAAATCCGTCTCCTGATGTGTTTCACTGCTCCTGTTCAGCATTGCTTTGCCTTGTGACAGGATTGATAAATGTCCCCCCATGGTAGTCGCTTGCTGTGCATTGTGGAGCACTGCAACACGTCTGCTGGCAAGATGCGTTGGGGTGACATTAAGAATAAATAGCACAGGAGTGCACCAATAATAGGAAAAATGTGTTACAGCAATGCAACAATGTGACCCCAACCTTTGTGCATATTGTGTTAAATGCCATTGTAGCCAGGGACGGTGCTTCCACTAGGCAAACTAGGGCGCACTGCCATCTGGGGGCACTCTCTGTGTGGGACAGGGAAACGTCATAAATGATCCTTTAACTGAGAGGAGGGGTGGCAGAGGGGGAGGAACAAAGGACAGAGGAAGATGCCGGGTGTCTAGGGCCAGTGTAGCAGCTGAGCTGTAGCTCCTTCCAGTGTTCCTCTCAGTCTCAGTCTCTTACTGCAAGTTGACTGGTGGCTGCCGATTACTGTGGAGTTCAAGCCCTTCTCTTCCCATTCATCAGCGGAGGCGGAGCTGCGCCTATGGTGGAAGGTAATATCTGACTCTGATGTCTCGTGTCTCTGTGAGTGAGCGTGACCCGGCCAGACATCCATCACAGTGCAGCACAATGGCTAAATGGCGAGGCAGCACAGTGGCTAAATAAATAAATAATTTGCGCTAGTAAATGTGTATAAAAAGAAATCATCAAATCATAAGTCCAGAAAAAAAAATATATATGCCAATACCACAAAAAAATATAAAAACTTTTAAGTGCAAAAAACTTTTGTGCAAAAAAAGTGTCTAAATATGAAAAATTTCACCAAAAAACCTTGATAATATAATGGCAGATCATCCATAAATATATCTTCAGAAACGGAAACTCTGCAACACACCGATCCTCATCAATCGAAATAACAGGATGAAAAACTTTGTAGTTAATCGAAAATCCACTTCTCCAATAGATAAAGGACCACCTTCAAACGTATCCATGGGGGGAAATGCCAAGCACTCGAGAGAAACAGAAAGACTTCATGGTGCAATATTATAAAAACCAATTCCTTTATTAGGTACTCATTGCACTTACTCAAGAGGTGTCCCAGCCGACACCAGCATCAACAGCATAACAGCAATCACATAAACGAGCCTGGCTACTCAGCACATGCGCAGTAGCTGGCAGCCAAAAACGTAATGACGTCACATCAATCAAGCTCCGCTAAAGTGGCTAAATGGTTAGCACTTCTGCCTGGCAGTACTCAGGTCGTTGGTTTAAATCTCAGCCAAGGCACCACCTGCCTGGAGTTTGAATGTTCTCCCTGTGCCTGTGTGGGTTTCCTCCGGGTACTCTGGTATCCTCCCACACTCCAAAGACATGCTGGTAGGTTAATTGGCTCCTGTCTAATTTGGCCCTAGTATGTGTATGTATGAATGTGAGTTAGGGACCTTAGTTTGTATGCCCCTTACGGGTTAGGGACTGATGTGAATGTACAATATATATGAAAATTGCTGCGTAAATTGATGGCGCTATAAGTATCTGAAATAGATAAACAAATGTGCAATGTGTCAGTGAGTGATGACATCATCACCATCCCACAGCCTGCTCTTCTAGTGCCTGCTGGGCCAGCTGATCTGTGTCTGTGTTGCTGTGTTGTGTTGTGTCTGATCTGTCACTGTGTGGGATTGCTCAGTTCAGGTGTTGTGTGTTTGTGTGGGCTGGGCTGCCTGCTGTTACAGCATTTTATCTCCCCCCATTACCTGAGGAATTCCAGCCTGAGATCTGTCAGAGTGTGGATCCATCATCCTCCACTCACTGCAACTGTCACCCTGCCACTGCCAGCCACAGATACAGTTCATCCGTGACACTGATTTTGTCTTTAATATTTAGTGCTGGTTGAAACTTATGACACTTATTGTTGCAAATTAAAAGAAATTTGGCAGTTTCATGTTTTGTTAATTTAATATATTCTATTGTTTTAAAAAAAAAAGTATTTTTTTGGGGGGGGGGCACAAGTAGCTGGTCTTATCTGGGGTGTAAAATATACTGGCATCGACCATGATTGTAGCACATATTACTACTTTGTAATAAGAACCATCTTGTGAACAATAATCAGAGAAGCAGGGCTGTTTAAATATGAAACATCAGTGAATACAAAATCCCCCTTTGAAAAAGCCCATGCTGACAAAACGTGGGGTGGGGCTAGTAGTGTATATTCATGTCAATCCAACTGTTCTGACTTCTGAGTGACAGTTATCTGAGTAGTGGCCGTGTCTCAGGATCTCTGCCCGGTGGCAGTTACACATATAGTGCCAGTTATGTATTTTAATGTCTTTAACATTAAAATAGTAATTTTAAAGGTATAGCTCTATCAGGCTTCTTTTTTACTTTCATCATGATGGATGCTGTGGAGACCAAGAGCCTATCTTAGTGACCTAAGGACTAAGTGGAGTTGAAGAGACAGATGGTCCTGGAAGTAAAAGCTCTACATGCCTATCTTTAACCTCTTTGCACCGGCGCCTGCCGGCCCTTTAAGGGTTTCAGAAGCCAGGAGGTGGGGCAGGGTTTTAGGGTCCTGTGACCGCCGTGATTCGCTGTCACGGCGGTCACTTGATTGGGAAAGGTCGCGATCAAAAGAGGAGATCTGGACTTTCCGAGAGTACGAGACATGTGTGCCGGGAGCACGCTGGATGCGCACTCTCAGCACGTATGTTTTTCTTAATTGCACACAAATGTGCGGCCGCTCGGCGTCAAAGCCCAGACGCCAGGAGGCCGCACATTTGTGTGCAGCTGTCACCAAGAGGTTAATTAAAGCATGGTGGAGGCAATTCAGGCACAGATGGTGAAAATACCACACTGGGTGTTAGGCTAAGTTCACACTAGCATTGTCAGCAGGCGTTAGACAGGCGTTTGGGAAGCATTTTTATTGCTCCTCAAATGCCTATGAAAATTCTGCACATGGCAGCACATAGTGCTGTTCACACTGAAGCATTAGAGTCAGGTTGCGACAAAATTGACGCCTCATGCCAAGTCAGGAGGAGTTGAAGCCTCCCATTCAAGTCTATGGTGACGCGCCTGAAACGCCTGGTAGGCGTTTGAGAGGTGGTTGTGAGGCATTTGTGGAGCGTTAATGCCATTAAACTTCATTAGAGGCATTTGTGGTGAGGTTTTAAAGCTTGACAAACGCCTATCAAACGCCTAAAAAACGCACATAGGGCATTTGGGGAGTGTTTGAGGAGCATTAAAAAACGCTTCCCAAACGCCTGTCTAACGCCTGTTAAACACTAAGGGTGCGTTTGGCAAGAGTAAAAAATGAGTCAAGTGTGAACGAGCCCTTGTCATTGTTTTTCCCAGGAGAATTTTATTGAAATCTAAAGGTTATTATTTTGATGGTATAATTGTAACTTTATATTCACTAATGTTTCATATTTACACAAAGCTGTTTGTATGATTTAGTCCTCATGCACACTTGACGTTTTTACAGCGGCTGTTTTTGCCATTTGACTTTTTTTCTGAAGTCAATAAACCCCCCAGCATGTTATCCTATGTGTCTATGTACACATAGACTGTAATCAACATTTTTTGGCGGGAAAAAAAAAACAAAACTAGTGGCTTTCTAGAGGAGTTTTTTAGCTGTAAACATGCTCTAATGCTGAAAAAAGCTGAAAACCGCAGCAAAACATGGTAAAACGCCGCAAACTGGCATGTTTGGACTTTTTTTACTTTTTTGACCCCCCCCAACCCCAAATTTTTTTTGGACAAAGAAAAGCTAAAAAAGCAAATGCAGATAAACACCGCTAATCACGGCAAAACACCGCTAAACGGTAATGAAAAAATGCTGAAAAAAGCTGAAAAACTCACATTTTTATCGAGACTTAACACAGCTAACATTACCAGCGTTATCAAAAGTGTTCACTAGATTGTTTCTTAATACATATGGGTAGAATTTAAAGCGTCAGTAAACCGAGTGCGAAAAAATGAATGAATAAAACTGGTTTCCCCACAAGGTAATGTCATAATGTGCTATAGTATGCAATGCCTACAAGCACATTATGACAGAGTTACCAAAAAAACAAATCCCTCAAGCAGAACCTTGTCACCACTGACAGGGATTCCATCTTTCTTCTTCTTTTCAGATTTGCGGGCTCTGGCCGTTTGAACGGTCGAGCCACGAAGACGTCACTTCCGTGCACATGCATGCCGTACATTGAGCGCGCAGTGAGCATGCACCAGTGACATCATCGGCTGCTACACTTGTAAATATCTCGTAAACGGTGTACATTTAGAAGGTATTTACTTTACCTACAGGTAAGCCTTATTATAGACATATCTGTGGGTACAAAACAACAAAGGGAGTTTACTCCCACTTTAACGCATCAGCAGTGTCACACATACATTTGCAAAATATGAATGCTATTCACCTTTATTTAGTAGGGAAAAAAAAAATAATATATATATATATATATATGTTCACAGATACTACTTTTATAGATAGATAGATAGATAGATAGATAGATCCTATGGAGAGAGAGATAGATAGATAGATAAACAGGCAGACAGACAGACAGACAGACAGACAGACAGATAGATAGATAGATAGATAGATAGATAGATCCTATGGAGAGATAGAGAGATGGAGATATAGATAGATCTTATGGATAGATAGATAGATAGATAGATAGATAGATAGATAGATAGATAGATAGACAGATCCTATGGAGAGATAGGTGGAGAGATAGAGAGATGGAGATATAGATAGATCTTATGGATAGATAGATAGATAGATAGATAGATAGAAATTATATAATGCTCCCAGCATGTGTCGACATCCCAAGGAAAGGTCCTGATCTCCCCTTGCGATTGGGACCTTTTCCAATCATGTGACTGCCATGACAGCCAATCACGGCAGTCACATGACCCAAAGCCTGCCACCCCCAGCATCGGAAACCCCTGAAAAGGTCGGGAAGCACCAGCGTGAATGGGTTAACCTTTGCGCCAGCGCCTCCTGGCCCTTTAAGAGTTTTAGAAGCTGGGAGGCACGGTGGGGTTTTAGGGTCCTGTGACCGCCTTGATTCGCTGTCACGGCGGTCACATGATCAGAAAAGGTCCCGATCGCAAGGGGGGATCGGGACCTTTCCGTGAGTCATGGACATATGTGCTGGGAGGGCGCACGGTTCACGCTCTCAGAACATATGTATTTTCAAATGGTATGCAAATATGCGGCCGCTCAGCGTCAAGGCCCAGACACCGCAAGGCCACATATTTGCGTGCGCTCGGCATCTAGGGACTAAAGTTCAAGCGTATGTAAAGGCAGGTGTCCCAATACTTTTGAGGAGAGAGTGTGTGTGTGTGTGTGTGTGTATACACACTATTTATATATTCTTTTTTCTTTTTATAACATATATGTTTTACATACATATCTTCCCACATGCACATTACTGATATGTTACACTACATATATTAAACACACCTTCTATATGTGAAGCTCTGAGTGTGGACTTTGTCTCTCACCAGTGTAGCAGGTTCAGTGTGAGGTGAATGGAGCTATCCGGGCTCCTCTCTGCTCCACACGGAGGTCGGACAGAAGTACCTCAGGAGAGGGAAGATGACGTCAGCTCTGCTCCTTCCCATCAGCTGCGCGCTCTGCTCTTCCCGCCTTCCGATCAGGGCGGGGGCGGGTCACGTGGTGGCTAGTGGCTGTACCGCCGCGCCTCTGCTGAGCTCAGTAGTCTCGTGCACAGGGTCCAGTGTCCTCTGGTGTGGAGGGAAGTGGTCGGGGTGGGGTTGTGGTCTCCCCCCAGGAGCTGTGTTGGGGTCCTTCTTGTACAGTTCATCCTCCAGGACCTCATACCAACACCCTGTGCTGAGTATCCTGCTGATCAAATCCAGTGAAATGCTGGTATTAAATCCACTTTTTACAGTGGACCATCACTCTAATGGCTGGTTTACATCGGCTTTGCTCTCAAAGTGTGATTCACATTCAGGTTGCTCTTCAGAGAAAGCTTGAAATACTGGAGAGTGGTACCATAGGGGTATGATTCCTGCTGTGGCCGCTGAACGTGTACAGCTTCTACAGCAAAAGGGGGTATGGTTGAAGAGCAGTAAAAACACTGCTCAAACACGTGGTTTTACTGCCCCTCAGTCACAACTGTACATGAGCCATTAACGTCATGTTATGCTGCCCCACCTCCTCCCCCTCCCTCTTAGTCTAGGTTCACACCTTTGCGTTTTCTGTAGCGTTTTGCAGAAGTCCATTTAACATGATTTCCTATGGGACAGGTTCACCTCTCTGCGTTTTCACCCCATGTGTTTTTTGGAAAGGGTCAGGGACTTTTTTAAATGCAAAACGTTGCATTTTTGGTTCTATAGACTTCAATGGAGATGCTGCAGAGACACATGTAGTGAATGTTTGATGCAATTTTTATGCATTTTGCGTTTTAATCTGCCCAGCAACAACAACAAAAAACGCACACAAAACGGATCAAAAAGGTTCAAATCAAGTGCAAAAACGCACTGCAGAAACGGATCAAACGCAAACTGCATAGGTGTGAACCTAGCCTTATGCAGGTCATAGATGGGTCGAAAACCAGCCTTTTTTTAACAAAAAAATGAAAAATCGGTCGTTCAATAGGCCGACGTTACCACCAATGGTAAAAAAAATCGTCCGATTTACGTCCCGTCTACGGCCGGCATTTAATTACTTCTGTCCCTTGCAGAGAGCTCCGTTATTATATTTGACATGAAAAAGTATTGCGGTTGCAACAATGTATCTATTTGTATTCATTTTGGATACAGATGGTTTTATTTGGATACAAATAGATACATTGTTGCAACCGCAATACTTTTTCATGTCAAATATAATAGCGGACTGGAATTCTTTTTCTTCTTCTTTTCTTCTTTTTTTCTTATTTTTCTTCTTTTCTTCCTCTTCTTCTTTTCTTCTTGTTCTTCTTTTTCTTCTTCTTCTTATATTTCTTCTTATTTTTCTTCTTTTTTCCTTCTTCTTTTTCTTCTTTTTCTTCTCCTTTTTTCTTCTTTTACTTCTTCTTGCAGGTCACGGCTCATGTGCAGATTGTATATCGGTAAAAAGTTCGTCCGATTTGCCCATCATTGCAAAAATCGGCCGATTGGCAAAATCGGCCAATTTTTTTCCAACTTTACCGATAAAAAAAGTGCCTAAATTCTGAACAACAGCTGATTTGTTAACCCACTAACAATCCGAAAATCGGCCAATTTATTTTTCGGCTGAAAAATCGGCCGATTTTCAACCCATCTATGGCCTGCATTAGGGATCATTTACAATTGAATGATCCAGTGCATTTTACCGCCCCTCAACCACCCCACATTTTGCGGCAGCCAGGAGTGTACACATGCCACGGCAGCAATGCTTAGCTTCAGAACCACGCCACGTCTTATACCCCCAGCAGTGGGCAGTACTACCCACCATTTGCAACCTATTCAAGTGAATGCAGGCATGCTACAATGCAGGTCGCACTGCAAACTGCTATGCAGGTGTAAACAAGATCTTACAAATAGACATTAGGTTTTTTTTTGTTGTTTTTTGTTTTTTTAACAAATTTTATTTGTCCTGCAAAGTAGCACTTCTATGTTTGTCACCTAGGCAAGCCATCCTCCCTGAGAGAGCCCCGCGGCATATCTGCACATGTGCCTGTTTCCCCAGACATCTGCATAGGCATGGAGTTTCCCACGCATGCGCAAACACTTCTACCAGGGGATTCCGTAACCTTCCCTGTCTTTGCACATGTGCAGAAAACCCCCCACATGTGCACAGATGTGGTGACAAGCTCTGCCAGGACCAGAAGGTTGGAGGAATATCAGGAGACTACACAGAAATTGAGGACTTAGATCCCCAATTCTTTCTCCGCAGCCTCAGCTGCACTGCAGAATGTATGAGCAGGAAGTGCTCTGTACAGGCTGCTCATGCCACAACGTTTCTATTTACCAATTTTCTTCAGTGGGCCCTGTCTTGTGGATTTCATTGCATATATCTGCCGCTGTTATCTGACCTGGACATATTAGACTTTACAGTACCGCACATTGTATTGGGCAGCACAGTGGCTAGATGGTTAGCACTTCAGCCTGGCAGGTCATTGGTTCAAATCCCAGCCACGGCACCTCCTGCCTGGAGTTTGCATGTTCTCCATGTGCATGCGTGGGTTTCCTCCGGGTACTCCGGTTTCCTCCCACACTCCAAAGACATGCTGGTAGGTGAATTGGCTCCTGTCTAAATTGTCCCTAGTATGTATATGTAGGAATGTGAGTTAGGGACCTTAGATTGTACGCTCCTTGAGGGTTAGGGACTAATGTGAATGTACAATATATATGTGTAAAGCACTGCATAAACTGACAGCGCTACATAAGTACCTGAAATAAATAAATAAATTGGACTTTGAGGCCTTGGCGCCCTACTTCATACCTTATACTTTACTGTTTTGTTTACCACCTGTCATTTGTATATGGTATATGTTTAGCAGTCTGCCTTTATGGTAGTCCAGTTGGTGCCTTCGGTGTGTTGGTGGGTCAGTTATTACATCCAACTGGGGGTTGGGGGTGTCAGTGGGCCGGTGGGTTTTCCTCAGCTTCCTTCGTTCCCCCATAGGGAGGGGGGTGGTCGGGTGGGTGGGTTTGTTTCTGGGGGGGGTCATTGTGGGAGGAGCTTTGGGGATTGGAGGAGCTGTGGGGTATAGGTGGGTGGGTTGGGTTGGGAGAGTGGTGGGGTTTTAGTTTGGATTGTGTGTATGGGGGGGCTCTTTTTCTATCGGGGAGGAATACACCCGGTAGAAACATATACCATCGACTGTGTCTGACACAGGGGTCCTTTACTTTGGGGGTCAGGGGCCTCTGTGATTGGGACAACGCTGGATCTCCATTGTTTTGTACACTATGTATGGTTATAATAATAAACATTTGAGGTTAGCCTTTTAAGTGTGCAGCCTATTTTCTTCTTTCTTTGTTTTTACATATTATTCATCACTTGTTTACTTTAAGTGCAGCACTTACATTTATATTAGAAGATTAAAGCCGACTGCGCTGGCGGGTGGAGGTGTGCTCCGCATGGGCAAATCAGAGGATCAGAGGATGCTTAGCACACACAGGGCAAATCAACAGAAGCGCCTTAGTGCTCCCCTTCCCCAGCAACTCCTACCTTTTCACCATTACACCTTTCCTCTGTTTTCGCCAGCTGAGGCCTCAACTGGGTGCCTGAGCGTTCAGTTGCCAAGTTCCTGGGCAGTTCGGTGGGAGGAAAGAGCAGACATACACTTTCTATGCATTGACATTGCAGCTATCAGTTCAGTAACTCACAACATTCTGGAGCGCCTTAACATTTTTCTCCCATGACCAATCTAATAAAATCATGTGTGCGTAGCTTGTGATTTATTATTTTCCGCTAAGCATTCTTACCAGTGTCAGCACAAGTGGGATATTACTGGTTAAGTTAATTAGGCATCGGCAGCTGTGCATTGCAGTCATTTGGAGGATTTTAGGGGAGTGTGTAAAACCTGTGCATGGTGCCAGTGATTTATAAGAACTGCTGCCAAGGTAATAGAATAAAATATTCCAACTTATAACAACTAAATAGCTTCTTTTTTTTTTTTTCTTTTATAGCGTTTTGAATTGCAGTAGAAAACCATCAGGTTTTGTCTCGTTGCTGAGGAATGCTTGTCCGCCTAAGGATCCATTATGCTTGTTTGCATAAAAGGAACTGAAGGCATTTATAATGGTTTTTTTTAGATTTGCTGTACGTGGAGAGGAGATCAGCTTGATGTAAATGATCTTATCAATATACGTTAATATATTTTAAAAAAAAATCTATATATAGTTTGTATTTATCAATTAACATGGGTTCAGCAATATTTTGTCATTACGTATGAAAGAACAATTTCCTGCTTTGCAGGATGGTACAGTGGTTGTGTGCTATGGCTCCTTCTCACAATGCAAGGCTATTAGATGGCCGTCTGATTGAAACCAATGCCCTCCCTATGTGGCTGCTATCTCAAAGCAGAGGCCTTGAAGTAGCTACTCTACTCTCCTTCTATTTCTGAGTCTTCTCTCTTCCTCTAGATAAGCCTTTCTTAACCAGGGTAACCAGGCACCCTGGGGTGCCTAGTAGTTTATTCAGGGGTGCCTTGGAAAAATGTCTAAAAGTTGCACAAAACTTGTATACAAGCTAGCAGTGTGGAACAATCCTGCCTTTTATTTACACAAAGCCACGTTTTCATCGTGCACCATTACCGCCTTTTAGCTGCCGGCATCCTGACAACATCAGTTGATAAGCAGCACGTTGGTTGCCTGCATAGCATCCTAGTTTGATCCTCTCCTGCCCCCTCTCCATCAGTGCTGGGGTCACATTAGCTCAGTGATGGAGTAAAACTGAAAGAAACAATGGAATACTAGTCAGGACCAGTGTGCAAAAGTGTATTTGCTTTGGAAGAATAAATCACCTCTAATGTTGGGTGTCCTACATGTGTGGATGTTGCTGCGTTATATAAAACTATTAGAATAGTTTTTTACATCTTAAAATGGGGTGCCTCAAGACTGTCCATAATTTTAGAGGGTGCCTTGAAATTGTCCATAATTTTAAAAGGGTGCCTTGACTGAAAAAAGGTTAAGAAACACTGCTCTAGATTTCAAGGATGAAGGGTCTTCTTTAGGTGCCACTTCCCATTATGCCCATTGGCAGAGTCCTCTCAGGATCCTGAAGACTTCAATGGTAGCGTGGCAATGTCAAGATATAGGGTGGCAACAAGACCAGTTGGCAATGGACCTAGACTGCAGCAGTGGATCACCCATCTTCACTCCTGCAAGAGGGACCACAGAGGGAAGTTGATAAGTTATCCCCCAGTGCCGGCACCCCTTTATTAGTGTCTGTACACTTGGAGGGTGGGAAGGACTGCCCGATCACATGTCCACTGTCATTTTCTGTCCCAGTGGTCACATGACCAGAGCTGATCTCGCCAGTTCCCGATCATTATTAGAGACCGGGAGCTGTCTGTGATAGTTACCCT
Source organism: Staurois parvus (assembly GCF_062004578.1). Taxonomy (NCBI): domain Eukaryota; kingdom Metazoa; phylum Chordata; class Amphibia; order Anura; family Ranidae; genus Staurois; species Staurois parvus. The sequence continues at coordinate 22,943,052 of NW_028317947.1, forward strand.
GCTGGGAGTGCACAGAAAGCACACTCTCAGATCAGAAACCTTGACTGGCCATGGGTGCATTAAAGTTTGTTCTCTTTGCCATCACACATATGCTTTACAAGGACTGCAAGAGATTAAAATGGGCTTAGGTAAGTTACTTTTTATTTATTATTGGATGGACAGGATGAAGGGGGTGCAAACTGTGCCTGAAAATGAGCTTTAATACTGCACAAAAATACAAATTTCCCTTCACAATAAGCCTCATGACTCAGCAAAACATACAGTACACAATAACATGACCACACTGTAAATATTTGTAAATATAGTGTAGTACAATCTTTTGTGCATGCTGGGATCTGTCCTCATTATGCAAACACGCTTGGCAAACCCAACCACTCACTATATGAGTCATGGCTCCTTTCTACGAAGATGAAACAATGGAATGATGTGAACTTCAGCATGTCTAGGATGTGTCTTTTTCTTAATAGAGATACAAATTACAAACTCGCTATATGAGGAGCTCAATCCATTGGTCAAAGTGGACATTCAAGCCTGTAGGGAGGCAAGGTATGCCAATGTATTATGTATTTACGATAGCTCAGAGCTACCTGGAGATGAAGGGGGGGGGGGGGCACGTAACATGGTGCACCTTAGAGACTGTTAGACCCAAGTGAACCCTTAGGCTGCATTCACACTTGAGCGTTTTGTAGCTTGAAGCTCGAAGCTCCAAAAAAGCTCAAACTTAAAAAATCAATTGTCTGTGGTGCCTGTTCACACCTGATCACGCAAACAGCCACCATAGAGATCAATTGATTTTTTAAGTTTGAGCATTTTTGGAGCTTCAAGCTACAAAACGCTCAAGTGTGAATGCAGCCTCAAGGACTCCATTACACTTGTGGTTAGGAGGGTGGTTAAAACACATGGTTTACCACCAACAACCACCCCCCTCCATGCCCAGCAGTGGCTCAGAGTGTACACATGGTGCGGCCTTGATGCTTTGCTCCTGCGGCGGCAGGAATTAAACCCCATTTTGCATTCGGCACGCCCGTCATCTAGGACCTATTCAAAAAAATGGGTCTGCACTGCGTCTGCCCTGCAATGCATATGGTGTCAATTAGGAGGGTTAAAACAAGTGGTGAGGAGGTGACATCTCTCCTCTGAAAAGCGTTCCAAGCACAGATCATTTTTCAGAGGCGCAGCTGTCCTTGAAGCATGTGTAAATGAGCCCTGATACATTAACTGTTTTCAACCTGGGGGGGGGGGGGGCTATTTCAATAAACTGCAATGGAATTTTCAAGTAGAACAGTTTTTATATAAAAAATGTTTTTTTTAGAGTTGTTTGTTTTTGCATGTTTTTTATCTTGTGTCTTTGTGCATTGTTCACTATTGCCTGATGAAAAAGTCCCTTTATGGCTTCTAAAGGTCATTGCTGTTCCTCTGTGATTAAAAATAATGCTTGTTATGAATAGATCAGTGTGCTGGTGACCGGGGCAGACTGACCATATGGAAACTCGGGCACTGCCCGAGGGTCCGGGGTCAGTAGGGGGCCCCATGAGATGCCCCTGGTACCTTTTTCATAGGCTTTTTTGAGTTTGGGCAAGGACACAGGGGCCCCATGATCCCCTATTGCCCGGGGGCCCCATGAGATGTCAGTCCGCCCCTGCTGGTGACATATGTCTCATGGTGCATTTTTTTTAATGAATCTTTCATGCAAATAGTGATATCGAAAAAAGACCAAAGGCTGGCTTTCATATTTTCCTTTAAGGCCTCCACATTTTGGATGCTATAAGTCCCAGTCAGCAGTCATTTAAGTGTTTTTGCAAAATTGCACTGTAGTCTTAAAGGAGATGTTTGGGGTATATAGAAAAACAAATATCTATACTCACCTCTTTGCTGCAGCATTGGTCTGAACCAGGGGCGGACTGACAACTCATGGGGCCCCCGGGCAATAGGGGATCATGAGGCCCCTGTGTCCTCTCTGAACTTTCAGCCCTAAGCATGAGAACTGAGAAATCACATGAACTCGGTCAGCTCAGAGAAGAGATCAGAGACTGTCAATCCCCACCCTATGCTCCGCTCCTCCAGCTATAAACTCAAGAGGATGCGGGCACAGCTGGCTTTGGCTCTCAGTCATGCGATGAGAAGCAGAGCCAGCAGTGAATCAGGCAGCTGGGTAAATCCTGACAATATGGTCTGGATCCTTCAAGAGCTTGGAGCTGCTCTGCCATGTCAGCTGACAGTGGACAATAACCCGCTAAAAGCTGACTCTGGATCACAGAAGAACAAAAGCACGTGCACTCCCGTGACCCACAAAATGCTTTGGTCATACTTCTCTTTTAAAATATGTCTAAACCCAATTGCTAAAAAATCAGGTTATAGTATGTAAAATTATTTCAAACATACATGTCAGTCTTCTAAAGTAAACCCTCACCTTGTAAAACAACCCATTCAGTTTAAGATAGAAATGAAAGGCAAAACATTTGTGCATAGATATAAAACACATTATAAATACCTTTTTTCCTTTTTTATACGTGATCACATTCTCTCTGTTCTCAGCTGTTTAAGAGCTGGGGAGGAGAAACAGTAGTACACTGATCTTCCCAGTGAATGGTTGGGGGGAGGTTAGGACAAGTCTTATCATTGGAGGAGAGCTCACTCCCTGGAATTCATAAAGACTACCACAGACAGATTTTGGAAAGTGTCTCTCATGCATTATAAAAGTGGTGAAGAATGCGCCAAGTTTTTGTACCTGTCTAGAACTTGTGCTTGAATTTGGCTCCTGCTGCGCCACTTTTAGAATGCATGAGAGACACTATTGCAAAATCTGTCTGAACCAGTTTTTAACTCTGTATGTCAAAAGAGAGTTGGTCCTAATTCGCTCCACTTTTGAATTTGATGCATTCAATGCGACACAATGTAGAAGTTATGCATCCAGTGTGACACAATGTAAAAATGGCACATTTTAGAACTACCCGATTTTGGTGCACGAGTCACTGTCAGAACCAAAAGTGTCACAAATGCGTAATAAATTTGGTGCAATACTTTAGCAAGAGGCATTAACATCAGAAAAGTGGCACAGCAGATTTATTGAATTGCCCCTACTGAGTTCCTAGCACAGCTAGAGAACAGACCACGCTTTGCTCTCATGCCTAGTGTGGTTAGTTTTTAATAGGAAAGCAGAGGGACTGGCAGGAAAACCAGGGATTTCAGACAAAGAAAGCAATACAAAGAGAACAAGATACTTTTTCATACAAGTACATATTACAGCAGGCACATATCCAGAATATGAAATGTTGGGTTTACATTCTCTTTAAATCTGCAGCTTTTATTAAAATAATACCTGGTGATCCTGTCTTGAAGGTTTGTGTTCAGGTACTTCCCTTTATAGGGTGACACCGCTTTGTCTCTGTCTCCCAATTGTTCTCCTATGTTGTCACTTTGTCATGTGCTCTCCCAGTGGAGACTACGAGTGGCCAAGAAGGACAAAGACACTGAGGGAAATTGCACTGTTGGATCGGGGAAAATAGGAAAGTAGGACAGGCTGCCAGAGAAATGACTCTTCTCTTCCAGGGACCTGACCTTTTGATTTATTTGGAAACCTGACATGGATTCTTCAGCATTCTTCGATGCTCAGAATGTGACATCTCTTCCTATTGAAAAACAAGCCCACACTACGTGTCACCATAAATGTCACAATCTGGCTACATTGTTGTGATTGTGTAAATCAATTTTAGACCAAATTTGTGTAATGGATGAACTTTTGTCTTTTTTCAGCTAGACTAACTATGTAACTATGTAATAAGAGGGCCTACCAGGGGCGGACTGACCATTTGGAAACTCGGGCACTGCCCGAGGGCCCGGGGTCAGTAGGGGGCTCCATGAGATGCCCCTGGTACCTTTTTCATAGGCTTTTTTGAGTTTGGGCAAGGACACAGGGGCCCCATGATCCCCTATTGCCCGGGGGCCCGATGAGTTGTCAGTCCGCCCCTGGGGCCTACTATCTAATCAATTTATATAAATTCAGGCAGGCTCTTGCACAGTTGTGACAGCATACAGATGCTAATAAATGTACAAACTGACTCAAAGCCCAGTAGTTGGAACAAGGGGTGGGTGGAAGGGGCAGCCGTCCCTGGCAAAGAGGTAGTATATGAGGTGGAGGGGGGGGGTGCCAGGTGGAGAGTTCCTGCCTACATACAAGCTGACAGGAGGGGGGATTTGTGCTGGGAGGGGCAATGGAGGGAGGAGAATTTGTGCTAGAAGGAGTGATTTGGGGGGGGGGGATTTTTGTTAGGAAGAAGGATTTAGGGGGAAGGATATGTGCTAGCAGGGATGATTGGGGGGATTTGTACTAGGAAGGGAATTTTTTTTGGGGGGGGGGTTGTACAAGGAGGGGGTTTTGGGGGATTTTCTGCTAGGAGAGGAGAATTTGAGGGGGGGGGGGATTTGTTCCAGGAGGAGGTATCTGGAAAGAATAGGATTTGAGCTGGAAAGGGGGCTGAGGGTGCAATCAGTTGTGCTAGGTTGCAAATTTTAGTGAGTGGGGGGAGAGAATTTGTACTGGGAAGAGGGGGACTTTTTTGAGGGGGAGAATTTTGGCTTGCAAAGGGAATTTACGCTTAGTGGGGTAAGTGTACAGATTAGTGCTTACATTTTTTTGGGGGGGTAGGGAGGGGATTTTGTTCATACATCTCGGGGGGGGGGTGCCATTTGACCTTGTCCTGCCACTGTTTAACCCCCTACCATAAAGGTGCATTGTAATAGTTGACATTTACACCACAGCAGCCAAAGCATTTCTAAAGGTTTAGTTATCCTTCAAATATCTTTTGTAGCAAAAATAAATGTGTTATTAATAAAAAAAAAAGAAAAGTTTAGGTAGGAATGGAGTAAACATTTAAATATGTTGCTGCATGACACTTAGCAGTGTCCATCTAGGGACTTGCTATTTCTGGAGCTGTAAAACTGCAACACAATGGAACCATAACGTCTGTCAAGCTTGATTAATGTTTTGCGACTGGCATCTGTGTCTACAGCATTTTGTTCATGCTTCTTTTTCACTGTCTGCACGAACATAACATTCCAGTACCATTAGTGCTCATATGTACGACATGGTTTTGCTGTGTTTTCTCTACTGCTCTTTCTGTTTGCTCTCTGTAGGGGAGTCTGGAAGGGACAATCCACCAACAATAGCTTCCATTTACAGGTCCATGCCCTCAAATGACTAGGGTCTTATAATTCTCAGGGACATCAGTTTTTTTCTACACAAGATAAGGGATGCTTCTGTGCAAAGGCCCTGATGAGTGAATAGAACAAACAATCCATGACACAATTTTTGTCTACTGAGTCTCGAAAACAGATGTCTCCATAATAAAGAAGATGGTTGGTTTGATATGGACTTTTGAGAACATTACACAAACTTAAGTCACATGCCACCATCATAATGTTCTCTTCTGTTATGTCTAACCGCCACCTGCTGCTGACAATTTATCCCCCTGGTGCTCAACCTGCAGCCCTTTGGTATATAATGTGTGGACCTTGGACCACAGCAGTCTGTGGTGGGAACATTGATTAGGATAATAGCATTGATCTTTACTAGCCTCATGTAACATGTTCCCAGTTTCATATTGTCTTTGGCAGCATATCCCCAGCCAAACGTAGCATGTCTACACTCTCTGACACTCATTTCACCTATTAGGTCTGCAGTTTCTGATAGTCATCCCAGGCATTACATATATTGAACATTATGTGCATCTCTTTGGTGATGTCGAGGGCCGCATTTGAGGTCCCTTTTAACTCATAAATAGACAACCACTTTAGACCCTATATTTGGTGTGATATACTGTATGTAACACCATTATTTCCTCTGGCTGCTATATTTTGTAGCTTCAATTAAAATCTCTGCATAGTCCTGTCTCCCTGGGTCCTTGGTGTGGATACCCTTCTTTGCCATATAATCTTTCTTCCAAGAGGTCTAAAAGCTAATAAAGATATAGCATTCTACTGTAGGTGAGGTTTACGTCTTTATGCCCCACCCAGTGTATGTGCAAGCCCTAGGTGACCCTTTTCCTATACACTTGATAGAACTTTTGTGAGTAGGAAAAAAAAAACAAATGTTATTAGGCTGTTTCCTGTGCTGGTCAAATGTCTTTTGTCACCTGTGGCGCTCGAGATAATCAGCTAAGTACATTGGTAAAAACATCCTTTTTTTTATTATTCCAAACAAACAGGAAAACAGAAATCCAGCTTGTCTTCAGCAAACAGAAAACACAAAATAGTATTCCCGTTGGCTTAAGGAGTCCCAAAAAGAGGTTTTCACATCTCAGCAACTGTGGTTCAAATCCAAGCTTAGTTTATCCTGCCCACACAGGTTTCCAGCTCACTCTCTTACAACCAGTCGCTGACTGTTTCCACTTTTGTTGAACTCTGAGGCAGCTGTGTTAACCCCTTCAAGACAAAACTCCCTGTAATCAAGGTTTGGAGGTTCTTCCAACCCAAAACTCTTCAAACCCCTGAAATTCTGGGTCCCTAATAAGCCTTAGCAATACAGAAAGTACTAAAAACCAGTGTTCTCCTCTCCAGACAGATTAACCCAGTACCCTTCACCCTGCATAGGTGAGAACTCCTGGGTGCTCACAATTATCTTTAAAATGTCCCCCTTAAAGGGACCACAAATAGTGGAGAAACATACCTGCCATTCACAACCCAACCATGACATCCTGTACACTTTCATAGATTTAAAATGAGAAATATTATTTTATAATTTTACTTCTAAGTATTATTCAAAATAACAGCATTATTGGCTTTCAAAAATAACACAGTACAAGTTCAGGCAATCATGGGGCCATCCAGTATAGCAATCCATAACAACTCGTTTGCTACTTTATTTTCTCTGACTTTCCAGAGCACAACGCAGAACATAGTGATCCTGGGGAAGGTAGGTTCCAAAAATACTTCCTCCTGCCTGGAGCAGAGTGAGGTCATTGTTGTGTCCTCTAGTTGGGGAGACAGAGATACAGAGTGCTCTATTAACAAGTTCAAGCTTTCATAAAACATGTACAGGCTTTTGAATATCTCAAAACAGGAACATGAACAAAAGCCAGCCATACATGGATCAAAATTCGGCCAGTTAAGCAGGGAAGGATTCCCTCATATACCTCCAATGTGTGGATGGGGTACCTGTACAGAATGTCTAAAGTAGACTTTCTCAACATTTTACCCCAGAGGAATCTCTGAAAATAGTTTCAGGCTTTGAGACACCCTTTCTACAACCAATTTATTGGGGGTCAGTGGGAAAACATGCCTCTTATGTTGGTGACCGTTGAATAGAATGCCATCCTTACATGGATCAAAATTCGGCCAGTTAAGCAGGGAAGGATTCCCTCATATACCTCCAATGTGTGGATGGGGTACCTGTACAGAATGTCTAAAGTAGACTTTCTCAACATTTTACCCCAGAGGAATCTCTGAAAATAGTTTCAGGCTTTGAGACACCCTTTCTACAACCAATTTATTGGGGGTCAGTGGGAAAAAATGCCTCTTATGTTGGTGACCGTTGAATAGAATGCCATCCTTACATGGATCAAAATTCGGCCAGTTAAGCAGGGAAGGATTCCCTCATATACCTCCAATGTGTGGATGGGGTACCTGTACAGAATGTCTAAAGTAGACTTTCTCAGCATTTTACCCCAGAGGAATCTCTGAAAATAGTTTCAGGCTTTGAGACACCCTTTCTACAACCAATTTATTGGGGGTCAGTGGGAAAAAATGCCTCTTATGTTGGTGACCGTTGAATAGAATGCCATCCTTACAGACAGAAAAAACGAATAATTGGTGTAATACTTCTGACTCTGCTGAGTTGTGTTGGCCCCAGAATTATGCAGGTATATTTATATTGGATGTCAATCAGCCACAGCTCAAGGAACCCCTAGCAAATCCTGGAGAAACCCTGTGGTTTTATGGAACGCTGGTTGAGAGTGGCTAGTCTGAAGTATTATAACTGTAACAACTGTAAACAGCTACTACAGGTATGAACACCACATACTTCCATAAATCCCAACTTTTATAGATGGTAAAGAGGGACGCATTACAGCACAAAGTATATAGGCAAGAGGGAAAACCTCTGCTCCACCTTCAATAACACAGACCGTAAGGAATAATGTGCACAAAATGGTTGGTTTACCCAAAAGGTTTTAATGATGATTTTTCTTTTATTTCAGCTTTTCAAAATAACAAATCGATTAATTTATAGGTTGGCTAAAAGGTTTAGTGCACTAAAATTCTATTGAAAGTTAAATAATACATTTTTATAGGGATTCCTACATCAAGCCAAAAGTGGGGAAATCTAAAGAAGGAAAAAGGGACAGTGGGTTTGGTTCCAAAAGAAGGACAGTGCATCCAAATAAAGGACAGTTGAGAGATATGTATGCCCCCTCATAGTACAAAAGAGTCTTTTTCCTCAATATTGAAAACTACAGACAACCATGTAAAGAATTATTTTACAAAAGAGTACTTTGCATTTTAATTACAGTACAAACTTCTTGGTCCACACAGGGGGCTTTCTTATTCATTTAATATTTCTACAGCTCCTGGTCTCCAGTTTGGTTGTTAGCGGTAGTACACTAAAAAAGGTTCTTCGTAAAATTAAACTTCTGAAAAGTCCTACATGCACAAGATTACTGACATGCCATTTGCATACATCAGGCAGTTCAGAGGTATAAGATCCTCAATGACTTGCCATGCTAAATGGATTGGAAAATTTGGATTGTTCCTGTTCCAATAAGCCAGGATTCTAGAACTCTAGGGATCCAAGCTGAAAGTGTATTTCTCTTGCACCACATTGTTATTATTATTATACAGGATTTATATAGTGCCAACAGTTTGCTCATGTATTGATTACCAATCAATATATGCCTCATCTTGTAGATTTTTAATGGTCTTAGCAACTTATGATATCAGAGGCCCTGGACTTTGTGGGAGTTGTAAGTTGCAGGCTGAACATTATCTAGCAATGTACGATCAACTTAAGCAATGAGATTCACGAACAATATAGCCATCAACTAAGGACAGCTCATGTCTAACCCTGTAGCAAGGGCTTAATTTATTTTCACAGTTTGGGAATTTGCTTTGTAGAATGTCCCATAATTGTATTTGTACTGTGCATGCAAAACAAGCTTGTTCTAGTAATTTCCTAAGTTCTTGGCAAACAACTTCTCTTACAGAAATGGGTACGCTTCTCAATTTCTGACAAACTGGTTTCACATTTGATTGCAGTTTAATGTTGTGTGCAAAGTGTTTGCAAAGCCCAGTGAGGTGTCACTAAGCAGTGAAAGTTTGGATACTGGTAGGATAGGGGAAATGGGAACTGTTGTGAAAAGACCATCCACTAATTGATCATTTAGTGCAGCAAAAAAGGTCTCTGCTCAGTATAGCAGTGTCTTTCTTTACAATGTAGGATTCACCTTGCACACTAGGTGAAATAACGTATACAGTTACTGGCAGGCAACCAATCACAGTATCAGGGTTTCTTAGGGTCCATCCATACTAGCATCTAGTTAAATTATTTTAGCGTGTTGACTGGTGTTGGCAAACAGTGAAGGGACCGAGTGATGCCCTGTTTCAGCACATCACTCTTTTTACAGGCAACAACCATGCATAGGTGTAGAACCTCTATTATACATTAGGATAATGAAACTGTCCTTGTCAGCAGAAGCAGTATTTGTAAAAATTGCAATACACATTTTGGAATGGAAGTGTCATATTTATTTACATTTAAAAGTGAAGTACGGCTAAAGTTTTTTGGGTTCCAGTTCTTCTGGGGCTGCTGACCCTGAAGAATAGCTACTGGGACAAGAAGTTGCGATCTAGGTCTCAGCAGGAGCTGGATAAAGAGAAAAACAGGTGGCGCACACACCTAGTGCATTATCCAAGGTTTATTGTAAGGAGTGAAAGAATAATAAAAACATACTCACAGACGAAGCATGTATCTAAAAAGCATAGCAAAATGACAATGGCCACAACGGCAGGCAAGAGGCATCAACAGCAAGGCTCCTACTTTCCATTCATCACACATCTGCATCAGAGGCTGGTCATCAGCTCTGAGGAGAGGGATTCGTCCCCAAAACGCGTCAGCCAATTGACCGCACTGACAGTGAGAACACCTTGCCTGCCATTGTGGCCATTGTCATTTTTCTATGCTTTTTAGATACACGCTTTGTCTGTGAGTATGTTTTTATTATTCTTTCACTCCTTACAATAAACCTTGGATAATGCACTAGGTGTGTGCGCCACCTGTTTTTCTCTCTATCCAGTGGCTGATTTCCCCGTCTGAGGAGGGCTGCACCCCTGAAGCATTTCCTTTGGTTGTCACTGTCCTGGTACCCTTGGCTTCCCTTTTGGCTGTGCATATCCTGAGGCGCTGGAGAGTACATACGATATCCGATTCAGCAGGAGCTGGGCTATGGGCTTGTAGGTGATTGCTAATGGGTTATGGCTAGAGGGCACTGTTCTGAAGTTCTGGTCTGGAGAAGGATCTTTTGCCTCCCTCAAAGAGGATCTACCTGTGGATGCAGGGTGGCAGACAACTCCTGGGAGGTTGTGAGAACTGATTTGGGACTGTAGTGTGTGCCTGCGTCTATAAGGATTTTTCCACTAAGTTTATCCTTCCATTGATTGCTAATATCAATTATTATTATTCAGCAATAAATTCTAAAAAGACATCCCCTAGACTGTGCCTGTATTGTCAGTGTGCATGGAGCTGTGTCTGTGGTAGGCATCCTCTGTAATAGCAAGGGAGACCTAGGTTATTCTCAGTAGCCTCCCTGGGGGGGTGAGTGCTACACACAGCTGAAGCAGTACTTGTTCTATGTACATGCAGTTTTTGCATTGAAATTTAGATGAATTCCTTGTTGTAACTTTGTATTGGGCCTGATTATTTGCCTTATGAGAGCTATATTCTGAATTCACAGACTGTATAGTGCCAGTAGTCCCCTGACTGAGGGGTTTTTGGTTCAGCCACAGCGTAGCTTTTATTAGTTACTAAATCATGCTCCAGAAAGAAAATTTTTTTCTAATGTGTCCCGAGTTTATGTTTTCTATTGGGTGGTTTCTAACTATTTCAGCTGTAAGCACCTCAAACTCACAAGCAACAACCAACTCTCTCAAAGCTGTTATAAATTGTACTGTGGATCTGCCATTATACTTCCATTTATATTGTTCTACAACCACAGTTACTTTAGGCACAATAAAAAGCTCTTTAATCCCCCTGGCGGTATTCCCGAGTGTAGCTCGGCGTAAAGTTTCAGTACCAAAAGCAGTAACCCCGAGCTACACTCGGGATTACCTTGCAGTGTTGCTCAGGGATTCCCTCTTGCACTTACCTTGTCCTTCGATCCTGCGATGTGTCCCCTGCAGCGTCCCTGGCCATCTCTTCAAAAATTAAAAAAATGACATTCACTAAATACACTAAACAGTATAACATTACTGTATCAAACCATTTCACATACATTTTGTCCCGAGTGCTTTGTCCTGTGCCCTGCCTGCATTTTTACTGTTCTTTCTGCCTGGAAGCAGAGAAATGTCCATGGCGTCCAAAAAGTGTCCGTTTAGGTCAAAAGCGGTTTAAGACCGGCTAGAGAACAGCGATAGTAAATTAGAACTACTTGCAGAATTGAGTGATAATGATTCGTGGGGAAATTCGCCATCAGACACTGAAAACAATTTTGCGACTGAACTTGGTGCTCTATTTCAAATTTCAGTGTTTTTGGTTTGATTACATTATTGAATTAAATTTATTATATTATTATTGTTTATTATTATTATACAGTATTTATAAAGCGCCAATAGTTCGCTCAGCGCTGTACATTACAAAGGGGGACAGAACATGTGACAGAACAATAACAATACAATGCAAAACATGAGGGGATCGAGGGCCCTGCTCTTTCGAGCTTACAATCTGATTATTTATATTATAATTTATGATTTCGTGTTTCAAATTTTATCATACCCGGGATGACTCTTGTTCGGACAGATTTCAGTGAGTTATTCCTAAGAATTACAAGCCTACAATAAAAAAAGACATATTTTCATGCAAAAAAATGTACCGCTTTGAGCACAGAAATACTGACATACTCATACCTCTAAGGAGGTTAATGCAGCGAGAGCTGTATCATAAATGTCATCTGCTGCTGGTATAGAATACACGCTGGCCTTCTGCTCCCAGGCAGTTAATAAATAAAGCAAGCTTTCTAGCAATAGGTAAGTCCTGATTAGCAGAAATGATGTAATTCTCAAACATACAAAACAGCAAAATGCACTATAAGCTCAGCAGGGTGTAGAAGAAAGGGTGCAGGATATTGTAAGGATAGATTGCTCATCACCAATCTTGTTGTGTTATGAAGTCTGGGGGGGCAGAGTAGCTATAGAGTGCTTTATTGACACACTCAGGATTCCATAAAATATGCACCGGCTTCTGAGTTTCTCTGTTCCGGAACAGGAATTGAAATTAATTTGTAGAGAATATAGAAAGTATTATACATGTGACAAATACAAAGAGTGACATCTACAGGCCAGAGGTATGAACACCACAGGCATCATTCTCAGACTGGGTATATCTTGAGGGTTACCTTTTAACCACTTTTAAAATTGTGCAGGAATATTCCTCAGACAGTTGCGCTGTTCATCTCACAGTTTCCCTACAATGGTTTGAAGACACCAGCTGGTCTACGGTGGTTCCTGCGCTAAGCACAGGTGCTGAAATGATCATCTCCTGAGTTTACCATGCAGCATTCCATAGGAGCTGCTGTTGCATATTATGAAATGATGTCACATCACTTTGGGTAAAGAGTCTGAGACAGATTTGTCTCCACTACTTCCAATGTCTCCCTGCAGCAACAGATCACTGTTGTAGTGATCTATAGCTGGGTAATTACAGCCAGCAATAAATCACTATTAAAAGTGATCTGCTGCTACACAGCTCAACGTACCAGATCCACACCCCCATGAAAAACATGTATTAAAAAAGTTTAGAAATAAAACAAGTAAATACAGAATATATACAGTATATATTGCAGAAAAGTCCAGTTACCTGTCCATCATGCCAAAACACATGCTTCAATATTTTTAGCCCCTGCCTGAAATGAGTATATAGATTAGGACTTGTGGTTTTACTTTTCTGACCTGCATATTTCTATGGAGTCAGTGAGTAAGGAATTATTATAAACAGCAAGTTATCAAAACAGTCAGGCAATTGGCTTTTTCAGAAGGTGGTCAGATATTGCAACCTAAGCATTTCCCACATCGTAGGTTTACCCTAGGTCCAGAAGTGTCCTTTATAATAAAATAACAACCAGTGCTCTATTAGGATACCAAGCCATTATAGATTGTTTGTACTACCATTGGTGCACATTCCACTCTGTGGGAGACACTCTATTAGAAAATAAACAAGCCTGTAATGAATATTTTTGCCACATGAACATCCTTTGTGGTGGATGTTTTACATTCTACCATGTCACTTGCATATTTTGCTCTTGAAAATGTGTGACATAAAACATATTGCTTTTTACTATGTGTCAGTCCCTCTCATTTCCTCTCTATATATCACCTATCTAGCTTATCATTTTCACTTACAATATATTGCCAAAAGTATTGGTCAGTCTGACTTTACACGCACATGAAATAATGGCATCCAAGTCTTTGTCCGTAGGGTTCAATATTGAATTGGCCCACCCTTTGCAGCTATAACAGCTTCAACTCTTCTGGGAAGGCCATCCACAAGGTTTAGGAGTGTGTCTATGGGAAGGGTTAACCATTCTTCCAGAAGTGCATTTGTGAGGTCAGGCACTGATGTCGGACGAGAAGGCTTGGCTCGCAGTCTCTGCTTTGATTCATCCCAAAGGTCTTCTATCAATTTGAGGCCTCTGCGCAGGCCAGTCAAGCTTCTCCACCCCAAACTCGCTCATCCATGTCTTTATGGACCTTGCTTTGTGCACTGGTGTGCAGTCATGTTGGAACAGGACGGGGCCATCCCCAAACTCTTCCCACAAAGTTGGGATCATGAAATTGTCTAAAATGTCTTGATATGCTGACACCTTAAGAGTTCCCTTCACTGGAACTAAGGGGCCAGGCCCAACCTCTGACAAACAAGCCTACACCAAACTTCCCCCTCCACCAAACTTTACACTTGCCAGAATGCAGTCAGGCAAGAACCGTTCTCCTGGCAACTGCAAAACCCAGACATGTCCATCAGATTTCCAGACAGAGAAGCATGATTCTTCACTTCAGAGAACATTTCTCCACTGTTCTAGAGTCCAGTGGCAATGTGCTTTACACCACTGCATCCAACGCTTTGCATTGCACTTGGTGATGTAAGGCTTGGATGCAGCTGTTTGGCCATGGAAACCCATTCCATGAAGCTCTCTACACACTGTTGTTATGCTAATCTGAAGGCCACATAAAGAATTACCACGTACCACGCTTGAATTCACTGAACTCCTGAGAGCGACCCATTCTTTCACAAATGATTGTAGAAGCAGTCTGCATGCCTAGGTGATGATTTTATACACCTGTGGACATGGAGGGGATTGGAACACCTGAATCCAATGATTTGAAGGGGTGTTCCAATACTTTTGGCAATATAGTATATATCCAGTGTTCCCTTGCCTTGTTTTCCCCTAATATAGTCATGACAGGGTGAATTCTTGCACCCATTTCAATCTTCAGATAACCTGTCAGTGATTCACACACTGCAAAAATTATTAGAGAGAGACCAAATGGATCCCCTAGAAAAGAGGTTTAAAAAGAGAACCAACTGCAGTGTAGCAAAGTTAAACAGCTTTATTGAGATCTGAAGACTGTAATAAGCTATAAAAAAAATGGATGCTGATTGGTTTCTGTGCAGAGTTGCGCCAGATTTTTCACTTTTCAATTTTATTAAAGCCACCCCATAGTTTCACTGTTTAGTGAATATAGTGGATTGGAACAAGACAAATTCAGTTTTCATTAAAATCACATTAGCTCACTGTCTCTAGCCCCTTAATCTAATCTAATCTAGAAGCCCACCCAGATGCCTACTTACTTATCACTTTTTGACAATGGCAGTCTCCTCCTGTCTATACCCTTCCCAGCCCAAAACCTTCTTAATTGCTGACTTTGCTTCCCGCAAAGGAAATCTAAAGAAGGGTTTCTGCAGTAGAAGACCCTGAATACTTACCTCACAGGCAGGTGGTGAGTCTGAACTCACAGTCATAACTTGGCAGTAGTAACATAAGGGTCAGCGGGAGGAACCACTCAGCACAGTGGGGGATCAGGCATCCTACACACCTGGAAGTATGATGGCTGCAAAGTCTTTGCTAAAGGCTGTATTGTTTAAACATAGTCTAATTCAGACTTGTTGCCCAACAGAGACAAGTATTGAGTTTTCTTTTGCAATTGTCATTCTATAGATTCTTTTTTCTTAGATGAGACAGACACTTTGGACATGTCATGTGTTCTAACACTTCACTGTAGAAACACAAAGGTAATAATAACAGCTCTGTATCCTGAATTTGTAAAGAACTCATCAGCAATAGCAACTTCCATATTTCCATCTTCTCGTCTTCCATGTGGAAGGTTGGGCAACCTATCAAAAGCATTATTTAATGATGCCAGCAGACAGTTTAATGGTATTACATAGCACCCTACAGATTACCAGTAGAGATGAGCGAATCGAACTAGGCGAACCGGAATTCGAGTCGAATTTCAGGAAATATTCGATTCGTGTCGAAACCGAAATTTTGCCTACTTCGGGTGCGCGAATCGAACATTTCCCGATCAGCCGGCAAAAGTGTCCCTGCAGTGAGCTCCGCTATTTCTGACAGTTCTCTGACAGAAGGAACACATGTTTAGCGGTTGAAACATTGTATCTATTAGTTTACATTTAGGATACAGATGTTTCAACCACTGTACATGTGAAGAAGTTGTGAGAGAACTGTCAGAAATAGAGGAACTCTGCACATACACTTTTTGCCGGCTTGGAATTATTCTTCTTTTCATCCTACTTCTTCTTCTTCTTCATCCTCAGAAGAAGAGGATGAGGATGAGGATGAAGAAGAAGAAGAAGAAGAAGAAGAAGAAGAAGAAGAAGTAGGATGAAAAGAAGAATAATTCCAAGCCGGCAAAAAGTGTATGTGCAGAGTTCCTCTATTTCTGACAGTTCTCTCACAGCTTCTTCACATGTACAGCGGTTGAAACATCTGTATCCTAAATGGAAACTAATAGATACAATTTGTATCTATTAGTTTCCATTTAGGATACAGATATTTCAACCGCTGTACATGTGAAGAAGCTGTGAGAGAACTGTCAGAAATAGAGGAACTCTGCACATACACTTTTTGCCGGCATGGAATTATTCTTCTTTTCATTATACTTCTTCTTCTTCTTCTTCTTCTTCTTCTTCTTCTTCTTCTTCTTCTTCTTCTTCTTCTTCTTCTTCCTCATCCTCATCTTCTGAGGATGAGGATGAAGAAAAAGAAGAAGAAGAAGTAGGATGAAAAGAAGAATAATTCCAAGCCGGCAAAAAGTGTATGTGCAGAGTTCCTCTATTCTGCAGATACACTTAGAGGAGCTCTGCAGATACACTTAGAGGAGCTCTGCACATACACTTTTTGCCGGCTTGGAATTAATCTTATTTTCATCCTACTTCTTCTTCTTCTTCTTCTTCTTCATCCTCATCCTCATCCTCAGAAGAAGAAGAGGATGAGGATGAGGATGAAGAAGAAGAAGAAGAAGTAGGATGAAAATAAGAATAATTCCAAACCGGAAAAAAGTGTATGTGCAGAGCTCCTCTAAGTGTATCTGCAGAGCTCCTCTAAGTGTATCTGCAGAATAGAGGAACTCTGCACATACACTTTTTGCCGGAAACCGCTGTATGGAGTGAATGTCCCAGAACTGTCAGAAATAGACTATTTATGACAGTTCTGGGACATTCACTGCATACAGCTGTTTTAACCGCTGTATGGAGGGAATGTCATGGAACTGTCAGAAATAGACTATTAATGACAGTTGTGGGACTGTCCTTCCATACAGCGGTTGAAACATTGTATGTATTTGTTTCCATAAATGGATCCATTTATGGAAACAAATACATACAATGTTTCAACCGCTGCATGGAAGGACAGTCCCACAACTGTCATTAATAGTCTATTTCTGACAGTTCCATGACATTCCCTCCATACAGCGGTTAAAACAGCTGTATGGAGTGAATGTCCCAGATCTATCAGAAATAGACTATTTATGACAGTTCTGGGACATTCACTGCATACAGCTGTTTTAACCGCTGTATGGAGGGAATGTCATGGAACTGTCAGAAATAGACTATTAATGACAGTTGTGGGATTGTCCTTCCATACAGCGGTTGAAACATTGTATGTATTTGTTTCCGTATGTATTTGTTTCCATAAATGGATCCATTTATGGAAACAAATACATACAATGTTTCAACCGCTGTATGGAAGGACAGTCCCACAACTGTCATTAATAGTCTATTTCTGACAGTTCCATGACATTCCCTCCATACAGCGGTTAAAACAGCTGTATGGAGTGAATGTCCCAGATCTGTCAGAAATAGACTATTTATGACAGTTCTGGGACATTCACTGCATACAGCTGTTTTAACCGCTGTATGGAGGGAATGTCATGGAACTGTCAGAAATAGACTATTAATGACAGTTGTGGGACTGTCCTTCCATACAGCGGTTGAAACATTGTATGTATTTGTTTCCATAAATGGATCCATTTATGGAAACAAATACATACAATGTTTCAACCGCTGCATGGAAGGACAGTCCCAGAACTGTCATTAATAGTCTATTTCTGACAGTTCCATGACATTCCCTCCATACAGCGGTTAAAACAGCTGTATGGAGTGAATGTCCCAGATCTGTCAGAAATAGACTATTTATGACAGTTCTGGGACATTCACTGCATACAGCTGTTTTAACCGCTGTATGGAGGGAATGTCATGGAACTGTCAGAAATAGACTATTAATGACAGTTGTGGGACTGTCCTTCCATACAGCGGTTGAAACATTGTATGTATTTGTTTCCATAAATGGATCCATTTATGGAAACAAATACATACAATGTTTCAACCGCTGCATGGAAGGACAGTCCCACAACTGTCATTAATAGTCTATTTCTGACAGTTCCATGACATTCCCTCCATACAGCGGTTAAAACAGCTGTATGGAGTGAATGTCCCAGATCTATCAGAAATAGACTATTTATGACAGTTCTGGGACATTCACTGCATACAGCTGTTTTAACCGCTGTATGGAGGGAATGTCATGGAACTGTCAGAAATAGACTATTAATGACAGTTGTGGGACTGTCCTTCCATACAGCGGTTGAAACATTGTATGTATTTGTTTCCGTATGTATTTGTTTCCATAAATGGATCCATTTATGGAAACAAATACATACAATGTTTCAACCGCTGTATGGAAGGACAGTCCCACAACTGTCATTAATAGTCTATTTCTGACAGTTCCATGACATTCCCTCCGTACAGCGGTTAAAACAGCTGTATGGAGTGAATGTCCCAGATCTGTCAGAAATAGACTATTTATGACAGTTCTGGGACATTCACTGCATACAGCTGTTTTAACCGCTGTATGGAGGGAATGTCATGGAACTGTCAGAAATAGACTATTAATGACAGTTGTGGGACTGTCCTTCCATACAGCGGTTGAAACATTGTATGTATTTGTTTCCATAAATGGATCCATTTATGGAAACAAATACATACAATGTTTCAACCGCTGCATGGAAGGACAGTCCCAGAACTGTCATTAATAGTCTATTTCTGACAGTTCCATGACATTCCCTCCATACAGCGGTTAAAACAGCTGTATGGAGTGAATGTCCCAGATCTGTCAGAAATAGACTATTTATGACAGTTCTGGGACATTCACTGCATACAGCTGTTTTAACCGCTGTATGGAGGGAATGTCATGGAACTGTCAGAAATAGACTATTAATGACAGTTGTGGGACTGTCCTTCCATACAGCGGTTGAAACAGACAGTCCCAGAACTGTCATTAATAGTCTATTTCTGACAGTTCCATGACATTCCCTCCATACAGCGGTTAAAACAGCTGTATGGAGTGAATGTCCCAGATCTGTCAGAAATAGACTATTTATGACAGTTCTGGGACATTCACTGCATACAGCTGTTTTAACCGCTGTATGGAGGGAATGTCATGGAACTGTCAGAAATAGACTATTAATGACAGTTGTGGGACTGTCCTTCCATACAGCGGTTGAAACATTGTATGTATTTGTTTCCATAAATGGATCCATTTATGGAAACAAATACATACAATGTTTCAACCGCTGCATGGAAGGACAGTCCCAGAACTGTCATTAATAGTCTATTTCTGACAGTTCCATGACATTCCCTCCATACAGCGGTTAAAACAGCTGTATGGAGTGAATGTCCCAGATCTGTCAGAAATAGACTATTTATGACAGTTCTGGGACATTCACTGCATACAGCTGTTTTAACCGCTGTATGGAGGGAATGTCATGGAACTGTCAGAAATAGACTATTAATGACAGTTCTGGGACTGTCCTTCAATGCAGCGGTTGAAACATTGTATGTATTTGTTTCCATAAATGGATCCATTTATGGAAACAAATACATACAATGTTTCAACCGCTGTATGGAAGGACAGTCCCACAACTGTCATTAATAGTCTATTTCTGACAGTTCCATGACATTCCCTCCATACAGCGGTTAAAACAGCTGTATGGAGTGAATGTCCCAGATCTGTCAGAAATAGACTATTTATGACAGTTCTGGGACATTCACTCCATACAGCTGTTTTAACCGCTGTATGGAGGGAATGTCATGGAACTGTCAGAAATAGACTATTAATGACAGTTCTGGGACTGTCCTTCCATGCAGCGGTTGAAACATTGTATGTATTTGTTTCCATAAATGGATCCATTTATGGAAACAAATACATACAATGTTTCAACCGCTGCATGGAAGGACAGTCCCAGAACTGTCATTAATAGTCTATTTCTGACAGTTCTATGACATTCCCTCCATACAGCGGTTGAAACCGCTGTATGGAGTGAATGTCCCAGAACTGTCAGAAATAGACAGAAACTGTCACAGAACTGTCCTTCTTCTCATCCTTCTCCTTCTTCTCATCCTTCTTCTCATCCTTCTTCTCATCCTTCTCCTTCTTCTCATCCTTCTCCTTCTTCTCATCCTTCTCCTTCTGCTCATCCTTCTTCTCATCCTTCTCCTTCTTCTCATCCTTCTCCTTCTCCTTCTTCTCATCCTTCTCCTTCTCCTTCTTCTCATCCTTCTTCTTCTGCTTCTCCTTCTCCTTCTTCTCATCCTTCTCCTTCTTCTCATCCTTCTCCTTCTTCTCATCCTTCTCCTTCTCCTTCTTCTCATCCTTCTCCTTCTCCTTCTCATCCTTCTCCTTCTTCTCATCCTTCTCCTTCTCCTTCTTCTCATCCTTTTTCTTCTCATCCTTCTCCTTCTCCTTCTTCTCATCCTTCTCCTTCTTCTCATCCTTCTCCTTCTTCTCATCCTTCTCCTTCTTCTCATCCTTCTCCTTCTTCTCATCATTCTCCTTCTTCTCATCCTTCTCCTTCTTCTCATCCTTCTTCTTCTCATCCTTCTCCTCCTTCTTCTCATCCTTCTTCTCATCCTTCTTCTTCTCATCCTTCTCCTTCTTCTCATCCTTCTCCTTCTCCTTCTTCTCATCCTTCTCCTTCTTCTCATCCTTCTCCTTCTTCTCATCCTTCTCCTTCTCCTTCTTCTCTTCCTTCTCCTTCTTATCATCCTTCTCCTTCTTCTCATCATTCTCCTTCTTCTCATCCTTCTCCTTCTTCTCATCCTTCTTCTTCTCATCCTTTTCCTTCTTCTCATCCTTCTTCTTCTCATCCTTCTCCTTCTTCTCATCCTTCTTCTTCTCATCCTTCTCTTTCTTCTCATCCTTCTCCTTCTCCTTCTTCTCATCCTTCTCCTTCTCCTTCTTCTCATCCTTCTCCTTCTTCTCATCCTTCTTCTTCTCATCCTTCTCCTTCTCATCCTTCTCCTTCTTCTCATCCTTCTCCTTCTCCTTCTTCTCATCCTTCTCCTTCTCCTTCTTCTCATCCTTCTCCTTCTCCTTCTCCTTCTTCTCATCCTTCTCCTTCTTCTCATCCTTCTCCTTCTTCTCATCCTTCTCCTTCTCCTTCTTCTCATCCTTCTCCTTCTCCTTCGTCTCATCCTTCTCCTTCTCCTTCTCCTTCCTCATCTCCAAGGGCATTTAAATTAAAGGTACAGTGTTCTGCACTAATTTAAAGGCTCTCTGAAGCCTAGAAACCCTTTAAATAAGTCATCTTCGTAGCGGAGAAATTCGCATCGAATCGAATTTCACACTGGAATTCGCCGAATCAGCCGAATCGAATTTTTCATTTCTTCGCTCATCTCTAATTACCAGCATGTCTTATTGCTAGACAATGTTGAATTACCACATTCAACATAATGGTTCCGGCTATGATTTTTCAAAGTCTTGTTTTCTCTTCATCAGTGTCTTCAGATTAAGAATCCTCCGTGATTTGACCTGCATGTCCTGAGTGTCATGATTTCTTGTGTTAACGTAGTGCTGAGTGAGAGACTTTTAGCATGAATTGCTAGAAGGTTAAGGGGTTAATTAGTTAGCTTCTATAAATATCACTAATAATAATAGAGAGATATGATATGTCAGTGGGGTTTCATATCCATGAGCTGTACACGTGGGAGGCCTCTGCTGCAGCTGCCTGCTGCAAATTCGCATTATTCCTCCTAATCGCTTGAACATCTGCTGCTTTCACAATTTCTATCAAAACCCTAATCTCTAGAGCCCCCTCTTATTAACCCCGCACCTTCCCCACTGCCCACAGAGCACTTTTATTAGCTGAGTGGTTGTGATGTGTAATGTAAATGACCTGGTGGCTTTAATGACCAATTCCATATTTTGATTTTGTGTACTTGCCAGCAAGTTGAATTACATGTTTGCTTCTTAAATGTCTCGAGAACTCCATGGGTGAGCTATTTCCATTAGAACTTTTGGTACTGCCCTGCTGCCATATATCCTTTACAAATCCAAATGTGGGTGTCGCTCTCCATAATATAGACTAAAAAAGGTTTTTAAAAAATCAGTCATGGTGGCCTAGTAGGAAGGAGACAGACATTGCATACTGTTCTAAAATCTCATTAATGAGGTCTCCAAGGAGCTAGTGCCAACTCAAAACTTAAACAACTGTTTTCTGTGGCTTTGGCTTTTTAAAAATATCCTACTTGTAACATATTTACTGTACATGCTACATTTTACCAGTTATATCACTATGCTATAATTGGTTACAAAATATATATATATATATATATATATATATATATATATATATATATATACACTGCTCAAAAAGATTAAAGGAACACTTTTTAATCACAGTATAGCATCAAGTCATTAAAACTCCTGGGATATTGATCTGGTCAGTTAAGTAGCAGAGGGGGTTGTTAATCAGTTTCATCTGCTTTGGGCTTAATGAAATTAACAACAGGTGCACTAGATGGGCAGCAATGAGATGACGCCCAAAACAGGAATGGTTTTACAAGTGGAGACCACTGACATTTTTTCCCTACTAATTTTTTCTGGCTATTTTTTACTATTTTGCATTTGGCTAGGGTCAGTGTCACTACTGGCAGCATGAGGCGATACCTGGACCCTACAGAGGTTGCACAAGCAGTCCAACTCCTCCAGGATGGCACATTAATATATGCCATTGCCAGAAGGTTTGCTGTGTCTCCCAGCACAGTCTCAAGAGCATGGAAGAGATTCCAGGAGACAGGCAGTTACTCTAGGAGAACTGGACAGGGCCGTAGAAGGTCCATAATTCATCAGCAGGACCGCTATCTGCTCCTTTGTGCAAAGAGGAACAGGTTGAGCACTGCCAGAGCCCTACAAAATGACCTCCAGCAGTTCACTGGTGAGAATGTCTCAAATGACCAAACAATCAGAAACAGACTTCATGAGGGTGGCCTGAGGGCCCGATGTCCTCTAGTGGGCCCTGTGCTCACTGACAGGCACCATAGAGCTCAATTGGCATTTGCCATTGAACACCAGAATTGGCAGGTCTGCCACTGGCGCCCTGTGCTTTTCACAGATGACAGTTATGTTATGCTGCCTGTAACATCGTTCAGCATGACCGTTTTGGTGGTGGGTCAGTGATGGTCTGGGAAGGCATATCCATGGAGGGACACACATGCCTCTACAGGCTAGACAATGGCACCCTGACTGTTGTCAGGCATGTATACAAATACGCGGAGGCCGCACCAATTACTGAGTACCATTCTGAGTTGCTGCAATGAAATTTCAGCAAAATGAACTAGTCTGCTGCATCATTTTTTCACTTTGATATTTGGGGTGTCTTTGAATTCAGACCTCTGTAGGTTGATAATTTTCATTTCCATCAAATGATGGGGCGCAGCAAGGCAACACACATTTTCCACATCTGCAGTCAGTGAACAGTCCATGGGGTTGATTTACCAAAGGCACTTTGACTGTGTACTTTGCTCTGCAAGTGCAATTGCGCCAAAGCTTAGTAAATGAGTGTAAGCTCTGCTGACTTCCATCATCCAATCATGTGCAAGCAAAAACGCAGTTTTTTTTATTTTTTTTGCAGGTGATTGGGTATTCTTTGCAAAGTAAAGCTTTATCTCATAAACTTTGGAGAAACTGCACCTGCAGAGTGCAATTGCACTGTGCAAAGTGCATAGTCTATTTGCCTTTAGTAAATCAACCCACATGAGCTTGGTTTTTGTTATATTATTAGAGGAAAATAACTTGGATAGGGTAATAGGGAATATGGGAAGCCCAGCTTGACTAAATCATAGCATAGGGACAACTTCCTTCCTATTTACAGTAACAGATCCTGGACTGTTCTTTTCCTTGAAATCTGCCAGCCTTTTGGTTCGGTAGCAACAGCCCCCTATGGACGAGGCACTCGTATCCCCTCTGAAAATCAGCTTAACTTGCAAGCTACATGCAGAGATATCTCCTTTCCCCTGTAGAACTGCCTCAGGTCCACAGCATGCAGACACTACCAGCCCTCCTGGCTGCTCTGAAGATCTGCTAGGACAAGGATGAAGGATTAAGCACAGAGATGTCCTTTGAAAGCTTGCTACATGTGGAAGTCTCTCCCCTTGTGAATCCCTGGGTGTTCTGATTTACTTACTTTGTCTTTCTTGTTCCCACTGCTCCCAGGCCTTGATCCTGTTCCTGCCGTACTGCTGAATTGACCCTCCTGAGCCTGCCCGAGCCCAGCCTGTAGGCCAATCCCCCCCCCCCCAGACCTAGGGGACCCTTCCCAGCAGCCCACCTACAGTCTCCTCAGCACTCCATCTTCCACCCAACCCCCCTGCCAGCCTGACTATCCCATATGTATGGGTTGGTCCACCACTCTACCAGGGCCTCCAAACCTGGGATTGGGGTTATACTCCCATAAACATGCAGATTAGGTCTTTGCCTCCTCTGCCCACTGGCTTCTGAAAGGTTCTGTGGTCTTCCAGGGCCATGTGGAGGTAATAGAGTCCCAACCTGTTAATCCATCCAGCTTGACCTGTAGTAACCTGGCCTTAATCACAGACTCACACAGTTACCATGAGTCATAAACAGTTAATTGACCTACACTGTACTACACTAGTAGCACACTAGAGGTGCTACAATAATATTTCATATAATATATACTGTACATATAATATTCAATATATATGATTGTAATACAGTTGTAGTGCTACCCCCAGAGGAACCACTGAATTGTTTCATGATTTATGTGCACACCTTAAGATGACACACCTCACCCAGCACTTACCAACTCACCTTCAAAGAATTGATTAGGAAAAGCATAGCCTAAAAGGAGAAATAATTAGCAAGTGTACTTATACAAACAATTAATAGGACAATAATGTTACTTTGAGAGATATGATTAAATACATGCAGTATTCTGACAAACAGTAATTAACAGAACTGTACTGCATTTACCCAGCAACTGTATATAAAGACAGTCCTAACTTACTATAATAACCCCTGTTTTGTCACACTGGCCAGTGTATAATGAAAAAAAAACCCTGTTGGCTTGCAAAATTGGGGCCCTTGAAGAAAGCACAACAGTTCTCAATAGACAACAGATTAAAGTGATTGTAAACACACATTTAAAAAAAAGTCATACTATTCTGCTCTGTGCAATGCTTTTGCACAGAGCAGCCCCAATCTTCCTCTTCTCGAGTCCTCCTATGGCACTCCTGGCTCCTCCTCCCCTGCAGAGTGCCCATCATAGCAAGCTGCTTGCTATGGGGGCACTCGTGTGGGCTTGCTCCCGAGTTGGCTCTATGTTTTCATAGATACACAAAGCGTGAGCTGCACTGTGAAGGTTGTTTACCTTAAAGTGTTACTAAACTCAGTACCCTGCATTCACTATATCTGGTCTCCCACAGTACACAGAACATAGAAATGCAATTATTTTAGTAAATAATTGCTGCTAAATACCTTTTTTCATCAGCAGTTAGAGCAGTCTTGTGACTTCTATCAGTGTTCAGCAGAGCACTGGTTAAAGCTTGTAGGAGGAGTTTTCTTTCTGCTCTAGGAGGATGCAAAACGCCTGACCTTCTGTCTGGATAGTGCTGATTGGCCCTGTGCTGATCACATGCACTCTTCCAAGACAAAAAAAAAAACCTCTCTCGCAATACACACTAAACTGAGCATGTGCTTGTGGCTACATGTTCAGTCTGTCTTATCAGGTGGATATTTGAACAAGAGGATGGGCAGAGAAAACAGGATCAAACAGCCTTTTTACATTACAATGCAGAGGATTAGCCCCTTAGGTTCCACAGTGAGTAGAAAAAGCATGCTTTACTGCATATACAGACTGATTTTACTGTTGTGGGTTTAGGGTTTAGTAACACTTTAATGCAGAGAATGCATTAAGGTAAAAAAAAAACTTCAGAATTTAGAACCACTTTAACTTGTGCAATGTTATTCTCTTACCAGACCCAGAGTTTCTGGACACGTGCTCTGGTTCAGTTAAAGTCCTCAGACAGTGATTGCTGTTATGCCTCTTTCAATCCTGCTGACACAGCCCTTACTTTTCTACCTCACAAGTGGTAGGAGTACTCTCCAGTACAGTCTGATCTCACCAGGCATCCAAATCACACCTCACATCTTCCCAGGGAGAAAGTTCCCGATCTCTGAGGCAAAGTGAGTAGTCTCTTTGTATCTCATTATTGTAGTCAGCTATTTGTCACGGTCAGGGGTCATGCTCGGAGACCAGTAGCTATAGTAGTAGAGAGGTTACCAGCGACCAGTTGGATAAGTAGACAAGCAGGGCAACCTGACGGATGATGTGGACTCACCCAAGGTGCGCAGTCTAAGCACGAATTATACACCAGAGCTCCTGATGGTGGAGATGGATTTTGCTGCGCATTAGCACCAGGTCGTGATCCCCAGGATTGTCCCACCAGGGGATGAGCAAGCTGAGGTCCAGTAGCAGATATAGCATGTAGGGATCAAGCAGTTGTGTAGTCAGTAAACAAGCCAAAGGTCAGCAACAAGTGGTTGCAGGTCGGTATCAAGCAAAAGCATAGTTGAGAAACAAGCCAAAGGTAACTTGTGGTAGTAGAGATAAGGACAACAGCAGAAACCCAAAGGAGCAAGATATCGGCTAGAGAGAGCACAATAATCTGGCTGCTGGACTTCTGCATTAATGAATATTCAGGTTAACCCTGTCCACACTGCAGTTATAATACTCCACCTTGCTGTTTCCTTTGTGCCCTGGCGTTTGCACTGTTTATGTCTGTCCGCCAGCACATGGGCACATGAGCTGATGTACAGTATGTCATTGGGCTCAGTGATTGGTTAGGCATTTCTTTTAAAGGGCACCAAATTTCTGAATCTTCTGGTTGTTACGTGTGCTTCTCTAGTTCCATTTCTTGTCATTGCAGACCTTGACCTTCTTAAATCCCATTTACCCTATCCTTATCTATGACCTATAAGTCTGATTTCTGGTCTGTGCACATGTTCTGAT
This sequence comes from Staurois parvus, assembly GCF_062004578.1. Classification (NCBI taxonomy): domain Eukaryota; kingdom Metazoa; phylum Chordata; class Amphibia; order Anura; family Ranidae; genus Staurois; species Staurois parvus. The sequence continues at coordinate 22,970,127 of NW_028317947.1, forward strand.
ATTAGCTAGTACTGAAGTTAAGCTTGTATCTTACTGGCAAACATGACCCTTTGGCTAATCCCAGCTATTCTTTACCAAAACCTCTGTCACTGTATATAACTTCAGCTACTTTTAGCGTTAAAGCCAAACACCTGGAAGATATAAAAGACTTTGAGCTCTGGACTCATTTTCCAATGCAAGTACCTGAGATTAACTTGGTATCAGCCTCTTGCAGTCAGTGCACAGAAGGGCTTGAACTACATCATTACTGTGTCCTGTAGTAAAGTAGGGGTCAGCAGGAACGCCCGCTGGATAAGTGAGTATTCGTTTTTTCTTTGCAGGTTGACTCTGGTGGAAATTCTTTTAGCTAGCGACAGGGTCACTTTAAAGGCATTCCACCTTTGCAAAAAAAAAATGAAATGCACCTACAATGATTTGGTGCATTTAATATTTTTTTTTGCATTTGAACCTGTAAAGTAGATCATGAGGGTAGCGTGAATGCTCCTGTAGACTATTCTTCTAGCCGAGGTCTGTACCTCAGTATGACCTTTGGCTATGAGCCTGGAGAAGGCATCGGTGGACTACAAATTCAGTGACATCACTGTACTTGTTTTTCATTGAGAACTACAAGTCCGTCTGCCCGAGGTGGCAGATGAGACTTGTAAACTCCTCGTTTACAGATTTATGTGAAAGGATGACATGACTGTGCAAGTGGAGCTATGCACAGTGGCACCAAATTCAAAAATGACAAGAGCGTATGGGGAAAATAATTCAGTAAATTGGGGGAAAGGTTTGGGGGTGCGGAGCTGCAGGCTGTGACTAGTTTTCATGCTATACCCTAGACATGGGTGTAATATGAAGCTTGATCAGAAAGGTGGACTTTGCTTTCAAAGCTGCATCAGAAATATATTAAATCGAATGTGACGGCCACTAGGTGGGGCCAGGGTAAGGTAAATTTATTTTTGGCTCATGGTAGTGAGTGAGACTGAATTACTGAGGGTTCAGTGTGAGGTCAGGCTAGATGACTCAGCAAGTTAGGTTCTAGAGGACCATGAAAATTTCCAGAAGCCTGTAGATGGAAGGGTGGAGACCTCAATCTGCATATTTCTGGCAGTCTGACCAATCCTGGTAGTTTGGTAGACTAGCCCGTAAATATGAGAGAGCCATGCTAGCATGGGAGTTGGGTGGAAGATGGAGTGCTGAGAGGTGTTGCTGTATAGCCTGGGAGGGAGCCCCAGAGGAGGGGGGTTCTGCTTCCAGGGCTGGAGGCTGGAAGCTGAGGAGAAGCTGAAAGAGGGAGCTCCACTGCCCTGTCATCCACAGGACAGCCTGCAAAGCTTGGAGAGGAACCAGCCCAGTTAGTAGGCCTAAAAGCATTTCTATCCACAGCTGCAGGACAAGGACTGTGAGAGAACCGCTACACCCCCAGGGCCTAGAAGGGAGAAGTCTGCTGGATGCAAGTTCTGACAAGTCTTCAGGGGACAGTTCATACCTTACCCAATCCCTTGTCCTGGGATCGGTCACCATAGCCAGGTGGGCTGGTATTCTGTGCACCATGAGAAACCAATAGCTCCTACACATTGCCACGTTACTAGAAATCCACTCAGGGGGCACCAAGCTCCTAGCAGGGGATTATTTACTAAGCAATCAAGTGTTGTTTTTTTTACTAAGTATGCCAAAGCAGGAAACGTCCTCATTCTCTATTTCTTCAATTAACTTGGGCAACCCATAACCCCTGTACCCTATCCAAGTTTACTGACTGAATATACAAGGGTGGAAAATAAATCTTGCCTGGCTGTGCAGAGCATAGGGGGACCCAATCAAATCCAGCGGCCCTTATAAGGGTAGTGCTACACAAACGTTTACAGGATAAACGCAAATGAGTACTCACTAGGAATTAACTGCAAATTCTATGTAAATAACCCCTATATGCTGAAATATGCGCCACAGCTGGATCGAGTCTGATCTTTTCCCACCCCTATACCACTTCCACATTCCTTTCTGCACCTTGCCTTCCATCATTCCCCTCAGTTCTCTATTCTTCATGCTATGACCCCCTCGCAGTCACATTTACCACCCTTGTTTCTTACACCTTCATGCTGTCACCTTGAAGTCTGATATTATCTCAACCCTCATAAAACGAAGGGTGAAATTAGCCTGGAAAAAACTCTTGGATTGACGCATGTATCGCCATGCCGCACTTGGCATTCAATATAACGAGGCACAATCTGGAAAACATGTTAAGTGTTTCCCAAAGATTGTTATTTTCTTGTGAGGGAGGCATTGTTACCAGACCACAAAGGTTTATTTAATTGTACTCTCTGCCTAGCACTTCAGCTCTGGGTAATAGCCACTTTGTGTTCCTGGGCGATGGGACCCATTTTAAGTGCTTTATGCAGAGATAAGAATATAGTGCATGTGTCCCATATGAAACAAATTTCAGGTGCGTAGGGGGATCTCGGCTCAGAAAATAGAAGGGTCTCTATTTGCTGACGCCTGAACCTGCTTCCTGCCAATTCAAAGTTCTCTGCTAATCCTAATTGTACAGGTCCATCCAAAGTAATCAAATCTTTACTGCCAGAAAAGCCACCCATGAAACATTCATTTCATATGAGAATTGCTTTGGACAGTTTGCTTATTAAAAGTGTAATAAACGTGTAATCCACCCAGCTTCTCTTCTGTGGTGTTGCTAGAGAATTTGGTGTATTAGAGCAGATATTTCGTTTTACAGTTAAGGGGCCAATAACAAGAAATTAGATTAGTTTGAAAACAAAATGCTAACAACATTTCAAAGGTACTTATGTAAAAGACCCTGAATATGTACAGAAAAATAGATTTGTAGTCAATTATACATGTAAGTAAAATGATGATTGCTGAATGTAGTTACCTATAGGAACTAATCCAGTTTTTTTTCTACTTAAAGCTGTATAAAACCCCAAAGCAAACATTTATTATATTGCATCTTACAAATTCTTAGATGTGATGTTTGCATTAGTTTTCTTTTTTAGGCTATTTTCCTCTTTATTTTCACCTGATAGTCTAGCCAGTAAGTCTGTTGTTTTTCAAAAGAACAAGCTGTTCTGTGGATGTAGCAGTTAGAGGGTTTAGACAAACCATTTAATATTGACAGGGATGCTTACAATGATCAGCTTTTATTTATTTGTGTTAAATGTTTATCCTAAAAGAAGTTAGCTGGAATTCATCTTCCATTTGTTATTGTATCTAAATCTGCTAGTACTTCTAACTCCACTCCAGGGGGTGGACTGACCATTTGGAAACTCGGGCACTGTTCGAGGGCCTGGGGTCAGTAGGGGGCCCCATGAGATGCCCCTGGTACCTTTTTCATAGGCTTTTTTGAGTTTGGGCAAGGACCAGGGGCGGATTGACCATTTGGAAACTCAGGCACTGCCCGAGGGCCGGGGGTCAGTAGGGGGCCCCATGAGATGCCCCTGGTACTTTTTCATAGGCTTTTTTGAGTTTGGGCAAGGACACAGGAGCCCCATAATCCACTATTGCTCGGGGGCCCCATGATTTGTCAGTCCGCCCCTGGCAAGGACACAGGGGCCCCATGATCCCCTATTGCCCGGGGGCCCCATGAGTTGTCAGTCCGCCCCTGCTCCAGTCCCCCCAGACTGACAATGCTGCTGTGCAAAGGTGCCCCTGTGCTCCTTCATCCACTCATAGGAGGTGTGTAACTGGCCAGATCACCAGGGGAAAACAGAGGAAAGAGAACAAATGCAATCACCACATCTAATGGTTGGTAAACTGCAGTATATTACATTTTTGGCTTTGGGTTTAAAGGGTAATTTAACTTTTTCAAAAAACATAATAAATGCCCATTTTCTTGCAGGTAAAAAAAAGTGCATTTACTAATTCTTTTTCTCTGGAGCCTGGAAAGTATTGCACCAGTGGTCAACAGTGCTGTGGTAGTTCATTGAGAACTACAAGCCGACAGCCGCAAAGGCTGTCAGGATTGTAGTTCATTCATTCACAGAACTCTGTGAATGATTTACGCAGCTGTGTGTGCGGAGCCCCGCACGGCTGTACCGTTTCCAGCTGCAGCTAGTACGGGTAACTTCTCCCCATACTGCTGTCACAGGGAGGGGGGCAGCGGTGGGAACATGTTACATGTTCCACCTTAAAAACAGGTAGAACATGTAACATGTTCCCAAAGGTGAACTTATCTTTTAATACTGCTTTAAAGGTGATCTGAATTGTGGAAGCTGTGCCCAAAAAGGCAGGCAGAATACAAAGGACTAGTCACCAGTATTGCCAGTGGTCTTCCTGCAGGTGATCTTTTCCCCATTACTGATTTACTATTCCATGTTCTGCACTGTTTCTCAATAAGGAAGTAGTTATCTTGGTAGAGGCAGGGCTTTTGCTTCCACTATGTCTGAGCTTCCAGCAAAGAGAACAAGGAGCAGCACAGTGGTGATATCGTCATAGCTTACTCCACACCTTTAGTGGGACTAGCAGACCTGATATGATTTTCAGAATACAATATGTTTCCCTATAGTTGTCTATTATGTAGAAAAAGTATTTAAATAATAACCGTGCTCTAATACCATCAAAAAGTGCAGACAAAAAAGTGCAAAGTGCTTAAAAAATAATATAACAGTAATAAATAGATATAAGAATTAAATCAATTGATACAATGATGTCTTATTGTCAAATCACTATTTGTGCCATCCTTATATGAATGTGCAACTATTCCATCTGTAAACCACAAAAAAATATATATGCTATAACTGAAAAAAAATAAAAATAAAAAATAATAAATAAAAATGAAAAAACAGCTGAAAAGGAAACAGCAGTACTGTCCCAATTGTGTCCAGCAAAGATGGATATGCTCTCCTTCAGTATGTAGATCAGGTCTTCGCAATAATGTTGGAAACCTGTGTGATTGCAGGGCTGTGAGGGATACTCCCTCCTCTGATCCACTCCTCAATCCTCTGCCTTTATGCTCCTCGTGTGTCTCATGTAAAAGAGAAATAAAGAATATGGTGTCTTATCCCAGGGGTAAAAACAGCTTTTAATGTGCTTCCATAATGCACTCACATGCCATGTAATACAATAGCGCTTTTAGATCTGTCAAAAATCCACAGCTTGCAGCTAAAACATAGCGGTGGGTGTGTGTCCACACACCTTCAGTACTCGCCGTATAGTAGATAGGATGCGCGGTGACGTCACTGCCCCTCCCCAACGCGTTGCGCTACAGGGATTTCGTAGCTCCGTCCAGGGGATGATTCTTTAACCCCTTGACGCCGACGTCACACAAATATGCGGCCTCACAGAACTAGGCTTTTTTGCGTGAGGCCGTATATTTGCGTACCTCTCTTTATGCTGGGAGCGCACCGCACAGTACACTCCCAGCACAAAGACCAGGGTGTCACTGAGAGCCCCGGGTCCTGTTGTAACGATCGAGACCCGGGACTCCTGATTCCGGGTCACATGACCACTGTGATAGCCTCTGATTGGCTATCACAGTGATCAGTGACTGTACAGCCCGGCCCCCTTGTTTTTTTTCTCTCTCTGTGAATGGAGGAGAGAGATACATTGTATCTCTCTAACTCCTGGCATAGAGGGAAAAAAATGTCTGTTAAAAAAAAAAAAGAAAAGATAAATATTAAAAAAATATAAGAAAAAAATACTTAGATCAAGATTTGATCTAGTTCAGTACCAGGGTAAGTGTTTGGGTCAAGGTCGAGGTCAAAGGTCAAAAGATCAGGGTCAAAAGTCTGGATTTGAAAAAAACTGATATTCGTGTCAGTTATTGTCAGTGTCAGTGGGCTTTAGGTAAACAAAAAACAAAATGCGCACTATTGTTTCTGGGCTGTACTACGGGTACAAACAACAAATAACATACACATATATGGTATCGCTACGATCGTCGAGAGCTGGAAAATGTATTTTGGGTTGTTCTTTGGTGGTAGGTTACAGTAGTAAGAAGAAACACACAGCTAAATTAAAAAAAATCTTTTTGTTTACTATTTTGAGCCAGTTTTCCTTTGATAATATAAAAAAATCAGGAGATATCCATTGCCATTTACCACCAAATGAAAGCTCAATTTGTCCTAAAAAAAACGCGGTATAATTCACCTGGATGTACAAAGTAGTTGTGATGATATGTACGGTTTTACTAACACATGTCAACGTTGCAAAATTGTGCTTAGGCATTAAGATTTGTTTTACCCTTAGGCCTGCAGGGGTTAATTGTAATATATATATATATATATATATATATATATATACTCAACAACAATTAGCAGAGGGCTACAATATCACACCCATCAAAAATGAAAACAGACATACATAGAACTGTTCCAAGCTGTGTACAACATATGATGTCTGTTGCAGAACAATTCTATAAAGGTTGTTCATCTTTCAGTCTTGTAGCCTATTTATTTTCCACATATATTTTGTTTCAATGGCAATCTTAACTTTTAACTACTCTGGGTAATCAGGAAACATTGTAATTATATGCATTATAGTTGTCTTTAAAGATCAGTTTGTGCTTTGTTTGTATTCCTCCGGCAAGTCAGCGTGCTTGTCGCATCAACTACAAGGCAAATGCATCAAGAACTTAATGTAGTCTTATAAATGTACGTTAATCTAAAGTACAACTATAGGCAAAACAAAAAGTGCTGCAGTATTTCAATACCATTATCATGGCGGTTTTATGTTTCTTCCTTTGTAACATGACATTATCACCTGTTAATCCTGCCATGTTTTTACAATTTGGTAGTAGGGTGACAATGCTGTTCATTCTGCAGCAAAATCACATAGCAGTGTTGTCACTGTGTAGATAGGATAGTCTTACCCTAGATTCACATATGCGTGGGTGGTGCCGCTGTGGATCCGCACGAAAATCCATTCAGCCGCACCACCTGTACAGAGAATTGTGGACCCGCGGGCGGGTGCCATTAGTTCTAATGGCATGCCGCCCGCACTGGAAAACGCAACCATAGTGGGAAACGAAAATCCATTCAGCCGCACCACCTGTACAGAGAATTGCGGACCCGCGGGCGGGTGCCATTAGTTCTAACGGCATGCCGCCCGCACTGGAAAACGCAACCATAGTGGGAAACGAGGTTCCCGTGCAGACTACGTTTTCCAAAGAAGTGCAGGGACTTCTTCCCTGCGTGTCACGGACACGGGAGTCCATTCAAATGAACGAGCACTCGTGCCCATGCAAAACGTCTGTCCCGCACGGCCGCATATTTGTGAACCGGGGGCTAGATGGAGTTTTAAATGGAATTTAATGAAGTCCATTAGGAAGAACTTAACTTTATTTAGCCTTCCCCAGCAGCATAGACTCACCTGTATTTTGTGCACTATTTAGCCAATAGGAGTGAAGGAAAGTGTAAGTTACAGATAACCTAACTAAATATCCAAATTGTGCCGCTCTTCACTTAAAATTACTAAATATAAATAATAAGTACACCCAAGTGCTTCTATTAATAATATCTGTCAAAATAATATATGGATAAAATTAGAATGAATAAATCAACCAATATCAATTTCCAAAAGTACTGTCCATATACATGTTAAAAAAAGTCAAAAAAGGTCCATATATATACTTCTTCAAACATTCATAGTTCACTTAGAATAAAATAAATATCCCGTGTTTCTTAATTGATTTTTTGTGTGAAAAAACTTGCATTAGTGTGCTTCCCCACCGGTTGTGCTCTCACCTCTCACCAGTATATGACCAAACCGTTAAGTAAGGTCATACAACGCTTGTGTCCCTTTAAATGGGCCAAAAGTATGGATGGGATGGTATATTGCTGTTTGGGGTCCTCCACTCAATCGATATGCTCTCCTTCTACGGTGGTTAATATAGAGGATAATCAAATCATAGTGTTTTATCCTTTTAAAACAGTTTTATTATTAAAAGTAAAACACTCACATATAATCTGTATATAAACCGTTTGTGCACAAATTGTATGCTACAGATTTTTTTCAGTGGAATGAATCATACCCCTGATGAAGCCACATGACCGGTGGCGTAAAGGGCAGGGGAGGGGCTTTGACGTCACAGCACTCGATGGTTCCACACTGACACCAGCTGGCAATTTTAGGATTTTCACCACTGAAAAAAATCATTTTGTGCACAAAGCGGTTTATATACAGCAGGGACGGACTGACCATGTGGAAACTCGGGTACTGCCCGAGGGCCCGGAGTCAGTAGGGGGCCCCATGAGATGCCCCTGCTACCTTTTTCATAGGCTTTTTTGAGTTTGGGCAAGGACACAGGGGCCCCATGATCCCCTATTGCCCGGGGGCCCCATGTGTTGTCAGTCCGTCCTTGATATACAGATTATATGTGAGTGCATTACACAGGCCTATAGACTCCCCATGTCACAGTGCTGATTGCCCCAACACACCTGAATGGTATGTTAGAGAAGTGATGGGAAGGTAACTATTTGCTTGGTAGGAATGGAGGATTAAAGCAAACCTGTTGCTTTTCTCTGAATGGGGTAAAGCACAAATTTGCTGTAAGGCAACACTGAACAAATTTATTTTTCAAACAGTGAATCAAATTACCGACTGAAGCCATCAGATCAATATGGCAGCTAATATTTTCAGAATGTGACCAACACCTGTAGCCTATGTAATTTTTCATGGCAGATTTCCTTTAAGTCCCCATGTACACTGAGAGCTTTAAAAACTCCGGTACGGTTAGCCATATAAAGTCACATTAAAAACACAGGTTTTCAGTGTTTTTTCATGATCGTTTAGCCGTGTCCAGTTTGCTTGTTTTACACAAAAAAAAAAAGTTTTCTAAAAAAACACCTAAAAACACCGGTTTGCCACGTTTTACTACGTTTTTTCCACATTTATTAGCGTTAGAGCATTTTTACAGCTAAAAAACTCTTCTAGAAACCCACTACTTCTGTTTTTTTTTTTTTCAGCCAAAAAACACTGATTACAGTCTATGTGTGCATGGACACATAGGATAACATGCTGGGGGGTTTACTGGCTGTAGAAAAAACGTCAAAAGCCAAAAAACGTTGATTCCAGTCTATGTGTGCATGGACATGTAGGATAACATGCTGGGGGGTTTACTGTAGAAAAAAACCCCAAAACCCCAAAACAGCCGCTGTATAAACGTGCGTTTTAATAACGCTGATAACGTTAGCTGTGTAAAGTCATGTTAAAAACGTGAGTTTTTCAGCTTTTTTTAGCATTTTTGTATTAGCGTTTAGCAGCATTTTGCAGTGTTTTTTTGTATTTGTGTTTTTTGGCATTTTTTACTAGTGTCAGTGCTTTTTATTAGCACTGATTACTGTATTGGTGTCACTGGGGATGTCAGTGACATCAAGTCAGTTCACCCAGTGTCAGAATGCCCACCGCAGTCCCGCTATAAGTCGCTGATCGCCACCATTACTAGTAAAAATAAAAAAATTTAAAATCCCAGTATATATACTGCCATTTGTGAACGCTATAACTTTCACCTAAACTAATTAATTTACACGTATTGGGATTTTTTTTTTAGCAAAGACATGTCGCAGAATACATTTTGGCCTAAATTTGTGACAAAATTTGATTTTTTACATTTTTTTTACTGGACATGTTTAATAGAATTAAGTCAAAAATATTGTTTTTTTTCTCAAGAATGTTGGACTTTTTTTTTTATAGTGCAAAAAATAAAAAACACACAGATGATAAAGTACCACCAAAAGAAAGCTCAATTTGTGGGAACAAAAGGATGTAAATTTCATTTGGGTGCAGCGTTGCATGACCGTGCAATTGGCAGTTAAAGTTATGCAGCACCGTATCACAAAAAATGGCCTGGTCAGGAAGGAGGGTAAATCCTCAGGAGGGCACCTGCCAGGAGTGAGATTGTCTGTTTTTATAGTCCTAATAATAATAATTCTGGGGGTTTTTTTCCAGACAAAGAACACCCCTGCCAAAAAACATTGATTACAGTCTGTGTGCATGGACACATAGGATAACATGCTGGGGGGTTTACTACCTGTAGAAAAAAATGCCAAAACGCAAAAACAGCCGCTGTAAAAACATCCAGTGCGCTGGAGGACTTACACACCTAGGGGATATATGCAGAATCTTGTGTTCCTTAGGGCCATGTTTCCCCCAACATTGAAATGTTGTACAGAAAAAGCATTCTTGAGGGGGCAAACGAAGTGCAAAAGCCTGCTACACCAAGCCCAGGCAGGAAACTCATTGCACAAAGCACTTTGCTAAATGATTATGTTTATTGAACCATTAGGTTCAATACATGCTTTCAGACCTGATGTTAGGAGGCATTAGCGACAAGCACCAAATGCTAATCTTTGACACTCTTCTATGCGGTGCATTAAATAGAAGGCACCGATTTTTGTTCACTGGCGATTGCTTAGAAGTGGTAACGTAAATGTAAACATGTGACTTCAACATTGTTTAAGATACACTGCCACCTTGTAAAGAGATCTCCCCAATTCTTGACCCTTTTATATTTCCCTTGCCACCTCCATTGCAGTGACAATATTTGCTGTGGATAAACATGTGTCTTGCTCCCATGTGACAGTGCTCATATCCAGCAACCAATCACTAAGTCTAAGCACTGTCACATGACTGAAGGAGTGATGTCACCATTCTCCAAGCTAAAACTAGAGATTTTGAGCCAGAATAGTGATGGAGAGCTGGAAAGGTGAGCGGGGGCGGACTGACAACCCATGGGGCCCCCAGGCAATAGGGGATCATGGGGCCCCTGTGTCCTTGGCCAAAATCCAAAAAGCCTATGAAAAAGGTACCAGGGGCATCTCATGGGGCCCCCTACTGACCGAGTTTCCAAATGGTCAGTCCGCCCCTGAAGGTGAGTATCAGGAATTCGGAGATACTCCCACTTTGCCCTGCATGGGCATGGTGACAGTGTGTCTTTAAACAAAACTTTTCAAGAGAGAAATAAGTAGGCTGTTATTTCTGACCTCCATCTGCTACTTGTCTGTCTGTCTAAGGCTTAGAGTGTTACTAAACCCACAACAGTAAAATCAGTCTGTATATGCAGTAAAGCATGCTTGTTATACTCACTGTGGAACCTAAGGGGTTAATCCTCTGCATTATGTAAAAAGCTGTTTGACCCTGACATCTCTGATCCTCCCCTTCTTCCACCCCCCCCCCCCCTTATCTCCTGATAAGACAACGTGTAGAGATATTGTGCACATGCTCAATTTGGTGTGTATTGCTAGAGACGGTTTTTGTTTTCTTGGGAGAGTGTATGTGATCAGCACAGGGCCGATCAGCACTGTCCAGACAGAGGTCAGAGGTTTTGCATTCTCCTAGAGCAGAAAGAAAACTCCTCCTACAAGCTTTAACATGTGCTTTGCTGAACATGAAATCACAAGACTGCTGATGAGAAAAGGTATTTAGTAGCTTACTTTTACTAAAATTATTACATTTCCATGTTGTGTTTACTGTGGGAGGCCAGATATAGTGAATGCAGGGTCCTGGGAGACCAGATATAGTGAATGCAGGGTCTGGGGAGACCAGATATAGTGAATGCAGGGTCCGGGGAGACCAGATATAGTGAATGCAGGGTCCGGGGAGGCCAGATATAGTGAATGCAGGGTCCGGGGAGACCAGATATAGTGAATGCAGGGTCCGGGGTTTAGTATCACTTTAAGACCGTTGAGATGTTTTGACAGGAAAACATGCAGCAATGTTGGACTAGAAATTACTATGGAACTGGTGAATGTAGGGTCCTGGGTTTAGGAACACTGGGTTAAGAAATACTAGGAGCAGCAGTGTAAAGCCAGAACCCCTAATGTGGATGCTTCTTCCAGGCCAGTGCTGGAACAAGAACCCATTAAAGCCAGAGATATCCAGGCAACTAGCATTTTTAGAAGAAGATAGTGCTAATAACAGCCTCCAACATTTTGCCATAAATGTATATCTTCTGTGTTGATTAATGTCAGAACTAAAAAATAATAATTTTCCAGATTCTCCTTATTAGAATTTGTAAAGTCTATTTGTTTATAGAGCTCAGTAGCTCAACATATTTCCTCAAAGTGAAAGAATTAGAGCAAGGACTCTTCCCCCTCCTTTACAGCTCTCTTTTAGCTTTCAGAGACATCTTGCCTGAAAGGAGATACCTACTACTGTGCTGTCTCTTTATCTAAGCTAAAGAAGGGAGGAGGGGGAATTTCTGCACAAAGTAAAGTGAACTGATGCCTACGGGCACAAGCAGGGGCGGACAGACCATTCAGACTCTCAGGCACTGCCCGAGGGCCCAGGGTCAGTAGGGGGCCCCATGAGATGCCCCTGGTACCTTTCTTAGGCTTTTTTGGGAGTGGTTTGAGTGTGGGCGAGGACACAGGAGCCCCATGATCCCCTATTGTCTGGGGGCCCCATGAGTTGTCAGTCCGCCCCTGGGCACAACACAAGAAGTAGAATTTATAATATAAGTAAAGTAAATAATTATTTATCAAAGCGTTTGCTCTGCTTTGTGCAATGAGTTTCCTGCCTGGGCGTGAGTCCAGGGTGGTAAGAAGCCTGGGCTCACAGGATTTGGGAAAATCTGTGCATCACCTAACTTTGAACAGAGGAAGAGAGATGAAAGGAGTTATACAACAAGAGATGCTCTTTACATTTTCTAACATGCGGCTACTTATTTTTAAAATTTAGGACGGGTTCACTCTGGTGCCCTGTGGTTTGGGTGCAGTGCGATTGTATCAAAGTTTTACATGCTATTTTAAGTGCGCTCCCATTGAATTCTATTAGACTTTGCGTTTTCTGAAAGGACATCAAAGATGCAGCATGCAAGACTTTGATGTGCTTTCATGAAAACACACAATTTAATAGAAGTCAATGGGAGCGCACCTAAAACACGATACAATTACACTGCACCCAAATCACAGTGTTAACCCGGCCTAAGTGCAAAGATGGAGTTGGGCTTTAACCGTTTCCAATCCGCCAAATAGGAGAAGTACTGCTACAGGGCAGCACGGTTGCACAAAATCACATATATATATATCCATGCGTAATTTCGCATTTCCAGATAGGGGGCGTGCGCTCGCTATATATACCGCCATTTGTAAACGCTATAACTTTCACGTAAACCAATTAATTTATTGGGATTCCTTTTTAGCAAAGACATGTCTCAGAATACATTTTGGCCTAAATTTGTGACAAAATGTGATTTTTAAAATTTTTTGTAAAGGACATGTTTAATAGCAAAAAGTCAAAAATATTGTTTTTTTTCTCAAAATTGTCAGTCTTTTTTTTTTTTTATAGTGCAAAAAATAAAAAACGCACAGGCGATCAAATACCCCTGAAAGAAAGCTCAATTCTTGGGGAAAAAAGGACGTACATTTCATTTGGGTGCAGCGTTGCATGACCGCGCAATTGTCAGTTAAAGTAACGCAGCGCCGTATCACAAAAATGGCCTGGTCAGGAAGGGAGGTAAATCCTCAGGAGGGCACCTGCCAGGAGTGAGATTGGCTGTTTTTATAGTCCTAATAATAATAATAAGAAAAATAAAGCTAATTAAAAACTTAGAAAAGAAGGATGCCAATGTTCATTTGACTATGAAAGCAAAGGATATTTCCAGGAACCCAAAAACTTCTAGGAACAGATTTTGTAAAACCAGTGGCCATCTCTAAAAACTAGGCACAGCTCTCACCTATGCCATTGGCAGTTTTATCAAGCCTACCTTTACAATCTAGATTGATGATGCTATATATACTGTATGTCTCCTTGAACCATTCACGGGGATCAGAACGAATGACAGGTGGGTGGTGTGTGTGGTGCTTTATGCACAATTTAACAAGAGCCGCTGAATGATTTTATATGGCACTGACCTTAATTGTTTTTGCGCCTTCTCACTTATATCAACAAGAGGAAAAGGAAAGATGTGTGTACCCTGGTCATTTTTAATATAGAACTCAACAGAGCGTATCCTGAAGCAGTGCTGGTAATGAACGCTGCTAAAAATAGAGAGAAAACTGACATTATGAAAAAAGGATATGAATAAATCATGTTATCAGTTGTGAGTAAATTTTTCACGTATACGCTGTAGGCTTGCTTGCCCTGTCACTTGCTGCATGAACAATTACACCAGGAAGACATCATTAGTCACCATGTGTTTCTGGAGGTTGTATTCAATAGAAAACACCATAGCACTTGTGTGGACAGGAAAAGGCAAAATGAGAGGTTCTCTTGACACCCCACCCACTTATGCTCATCCTTTCCTTGTTCCCCAACCTGCTCTGTTTCTCTGTTAAAACCCTGTGTCTAAGCCTTGAGAGAGGAAGGGATATAATACACAAAGTGCCAACATCCCTAACGAATACAAGGGGGAAAAGTCCTCTTTTTTGGTGGGACTTTAACGGCACAATTTACTTGTATGATAAATTTCAACAATTCAAAAGAAATTTTTTTAATGTCTGGATGTTGTGAATGGGTTTTTCTTTACCATAGAGAGGATCCTGTGATCATCCACCACTGTTGTCTTCCGTGGACGTTCATGCCTTTTTATGTTGCTGAGCTCACCAGTGCATTCTTCATTTCTCAGAATGTACCAAACTGTTGATTTGGCCACTCCTAAATGTTGCCGCCATCTCTCTGATGGATTTGTGTCATTTTTTAAGCCTTACAATGGCTTGTTTCACTTGCATGGACAGCTGCTTTGAATGCATGATATAGCTTCACAGCAATAGATTCCAAATGCAAATACCACACTTAAAATCAACTCCAGACCTTTTACCTGCTTAATTGCTGAAGAAATAATGAAGGAGTAGCCCACACCTGGCCATGAAACAGCTTTTGATTCAATTGTCCAATTACTTTTGGTCCCTTGAAAAAGGAGGGATGGCTACTTTTAAGAGCTGTAATTCCTAAACATTCCTCCAATTTGGATGTACATACCCTCAAATTAAACCTGAGAGTGTGCACTTTCAGCCCATATCCATTATATAACTATAGCTTGAATACGTTTTGGTAAATACCTGAAAAAATCTAAAATTGTGCCTGTGTCCAAATATATATGGACTTAACTGTATTCTGAATGGCACACTGACTTGTAAAGGGGGGGGGGGGGTGCAGCACGGTACAGTGGCAATAACCCACAGAGTCCAAGGGTGATGTAAAGAACTTGTATTGAAGTAATGCAAAGTCGGTTCGCAATAAACCCGTTGGGAAGATAGACCAACTGGGAACATTCCCTGGTCCTGACAGTGTGTAAAGAGCAGATTTTAGCCAAACTGATAGCGGTTAGGAGGGACAGAATGTGACCGTTAGGAGGGACAGAATGTGACCTGGCCATCTTGTTCCCAAGCGTGAATTTGTCCAGAGAAGTTGTGAAACCTACGCTTTCCCTCCTTGGCAGGAACATTTCCCTGACACTAGTTCTGTCTCTAACAGACAGGGTATCTGTCCTTACTCTACCCACTCACAAATATTCAGATGTTTTTGGTCCCATAGACTTTGATTAGAGGGCTTTTAAATGTGTGATACCCTTGCTCAGCCCAGGTCACAAACTCTTGAATGCTTTATACACATGCAAAAACACCTATAAACTGCCTGTAAAAATGCTTCAAAATCATCAGGAATATGCTCGGGTTAGGTGTGCATAGCAGACTTAAAGCTGACATCCATGCTAACAGTTAAATCCACCAATAGAATACATATATCTATTTTACCCATCAAAGGATTTCTATTTCTTTCCTTTCAGTCTTGAGAGTTACACAGCACAGCCCTGTCTGGCAGTGGAAGGGACCCGATCTTTCTGCAGTTAGGTAATACAGGTCTTGTTCCTCCCTCAGTGTGTGACTGAACAGTGAATGGAGAAGCAGCAGACTGATTAGCCCATCTCTCTATCACTCTGTTTCTTCCTTCTATCAGCATGTTCTTCACGTTGCAACACAGCTGATTGTCTCTTTGTGCTACTTCTTCCTGCCCCTCTCTGAGCTCTGCATTGCAGGACCTGCAGGTGATACCCAGTCATATTCACTTACTTAAACTAGTTTGCATTTTGAAAAAGCATGCAATAATAAATAGAAGAATGTAGATCTGCATTAATTTATGTCTTTTATATCTGCTTGGAGTTCAGATTTCAAGCACATGCATTAACACAATGTATAGTGTGAATGGTCCCATAAACGTTGTTGGTTTTTCTTTTATTTTAAGTTTGCTGTTGGTCTTTAAAATCTGGGACCCCATTTTCCAAGTGAAAATTATTGAATGTGGGGGAGTGTAACTACAGGGGGTGTACATGGTGCAACTTCTTTAGGTAAATGCGGCACAGTGGCTTAGTGGTTAGCACGTCTGCCTTGCAGTAAATGGGTCATGGGTTCGATTCCTGACCATGGCGCCTCCTGCATGCAGTTTGCATGTTCTCCCTGTGCTTTCGTGGGTTTCCACTGGGTACTCTGGTTTCCTCCCACACTCCAAAGACATGCTGATAGGTTAATTGGATCCTGTCTAAATTGGTCCTAATATGTGTATGTATGAATGTAAGTTAGGGACCTTATATTATATACCCCTTGAGGGTTAGGGACTGATGTGAATGTTCAATATATATGTGTAAACCACTGCGTAAATTGACAGTGCTATATAAGTACCTGAAATAAATGACAAATTCCTCCCTTTAACATACCAGCTATATGCTCACATTGCATTCTGTACAGGTTAAGGCAGAATTTCTCTTTCCTGTATTGCCATTTTCTGTTCTTTCATCTGCCAGTGAGTCTCTTGTGGGTTTTTTTTAAAGAAAGCAAACAGTAGCCCATATTATTAAATAGCTGAATGGAACAAAGGTTGTTGTATGAGATATGAGAGGTTCCTGTATAAAACTGTGTGCCAAGTCTCTGTAGTTTTTAGCTACACCCCAGAGAATATGTTAGTCGTATTGCACAAAGCAGTGCCAGCTTTTTATGTGGTCCTTGGTATGCCTCTATTGTGATGCTCTATATGGCATGACACCATATATACAAAACTCCTCCGCCTGCCTGTTACTGATTAGGGCCTTCGTATTAATCCATCATGTAGCATATCTCCACTCCCCTCCCCTCCCCCCTGTTTTCCTCTCTCTCTTTCCTGCAGCAGACTACCATCCATATCTTGGCTTTTATCTCAATCTTCTCCATTTACCTGACAATATCCACCCCATCGACTGTCAGTGTTATCACCCAACACCCCTCTTCTTTAGATATCGTTTCCTCATTATTCCAGTATTGTCATCCTCCTTTTCCAATCTTCCCAACCCTACACCTTGGCTATCCCTCTGTACTGCACAGATGACAGAACTATCAGTCAAGACTGCTCTGGACGAAAAAATATACATTCAACGCTAGTCTCTTTGTTTGCAAGTTAAAAAGGTTTGGAGAGATCCATCCGTCATCCTGCCATTGTGCTGTCAGTTCAGGCCAATGGCTTTTATCGATATGGGTGTGCCTAACCATCCTGTGTCCAACATAGCTTCTGTAATAGAGTTCTTCTGTACCCAGACACAAAAGGTGTACCACCTTTGTGTACTCTATACATAACCCAACCTAAGGCTTTCAATGTAATTAGGTCATGTAACAAAGCAAAGCAGACAACCATAAACTTTGGATTATTCTACATGTATTATTTCTAGTTAAAGTAAACCCATCATAAGAGAAATAGGGGGCCTGTCTTGTTACTGTGCAGATCCACTGGCTGCATTAGTTTTGAAGATACTAACCCGAAATAGCTATCACAAAGTGATCTCAAATGTTGAACTTTATGGTGATTTTCACTAAGCTTTGACCAGGTTTCCCGGGAAGAGGGGCACCAAATGGCTTCCAGGCATGACAAAAAATGAATTAATATTTTACAAAGCTTCACAGTTTTTTTATTAACTACTGGGGCCCCTTAACTGCATAGACTATTTTCTGGAAAAGGCAAACTTTAAATAAAAGACAAACTCATGGAGAAGAAGGTTTGCTGATGACATATTTTGTGTATGCTACCCAATAAACCATTCCCTGGGTGCTACTGTCAGAGCTAGTATGATGTGCGATGAAGATCTATTGATTGAAGGTTTACAAAAAACCTGCTTGGCCAGTGATGTCACCCTGGGGGACAAACCATCTCAGTTGGTTATAAGACAGCAGGACCATTCAATGAGCATTCTTGACCTCCAGCCATATTTCAACAAATACCACATATACCACAAATACCAAGATAAAAGTGGTGTTGTTGAGATACTACATTTACCGTGAAGCTACCCCTGTCACATCACAATAGTTAGAGACTTACAAAGTCCAAAATCTGCCTGCTCTGGCCTTGGAATGGGAAAGGTCAAGAACATGTAAATATTAGCTATGTTTATTCTGCATTACAGAAAACCAATTCTTGACCTTCATCACAAAATGTGGCAGCACATTCAGCAGAGTTGTTTGATGCAGCAGAGGAGGCAGGCATAAGACTTTAAAGCTAAACTGGAGATATATAGCAAATACACAACTAAAGTGTATACATGCAGAATGTATTAACAGCCAAAGGCTTTGTAATATATTCATCTAGTCTTGTGATCTACCCAACACCACCTATAGCCAGGTGAACTCCCACTTTTCCACTATGGTTAAGCATTACAGCTTGGTCACCAACCCATCACCAAGCTTTTAAGTAGGCATTTCAGGAAGTAACCCTAAATTAATTTAGTTCATCACACTGCCAACTCTGCTCTCTCCTCCTCTTTCCATGCTCCCTGTGTCAGACTGAGAACATAATTGGCTAAGACTGCGCCCCCCCCCCCCCCACAAAGCAGAGTCCTGCTCCTCAAGGGATTAAACAAGGCTAATACAAAGGCATGTAGACGGGTCCAAATGCTGGGTGCCAAATGTGGAGTAAATGCACATTGAGACCAAGAAATAGGGTATTAGAACAAAGATAGGCAACAAATGACACTTGGTATTACTACAAAGTGCTCTCCTCACAGTTCCAACAAGATGGCAATGGGGGCAAATATCACAGCCAACTCAAGGGTAACAGTTCTTCACAGTAGGGTCATTAGAACACAATCTTTTGGCTGCAGAAAAAACATGGAGAAGCTTACAACACCAAGAAATATCTGATGAAGGAGGTGGCTAATAGGTGGTGTGGCGGCAAGAGCACTCGGAAAGCAGAAAGCAGTTACGATCTCTGACCCCATGAAGTATACTGGTTGACTGACTCCTCCACCAGAGCATAGCCCTGCACTAGACAAACTGTCCCTCGCCAGTGGGTTCCTGTCCCTAACTTAGCCACTATGCAAATACTTGCCAACTGAAGTGGAGAGAGCTGTTAATTAACACTGCCCTCAGTTAAGATGGCCATGGATGTCATTCAGCGCAGCAGCATCCAATAGAGGCCTCTAAAACAGCACCACCTGTGTGAGCAGGCTGAGCTGCACTTGCCTACAAGCAGAATAAGGTAGCCACAGTAGCCATGTTCATGATTATTATTTCTATGAGTATATAACTAGATTATATGATCATTTTTTTATATACCTGGAGTTCAGTTTAAACATCATTCAAAATATATTTATTCTACCGAACCTTTTTTTGCTAATATACAATAATATAACTCAAAAGAATGATAGAACAATACACAGTTTCAGATTATGGCCATTATTGTTAGGACTGCTGCCACGCTGGCAGGCGGGCATCATTCATCCGGCATGTTGATTTTGCCAGTACTGATATTGTCACTTAGTGGTGGCCGTCCATGCATTTCCTCCACCGATTTAAATGATTAGCACAATGCAGACATTCTGCTGTCCTTGTCTGGGCCCAATTAGAGCAACAAATGAGACCTAATGGAGGCATGGGGATGCGTATCACATCCATGTAACAAACCGATCACTCGAATCCCATGGATTAGGCCTTCTAACCATTCACTGTCATGAAGGCCTGGAACAGATTGCACCATAACTCAGAGAAAGACTTCATACAAGTAGCAATAAGCAAGACAATCAACCATTTGCTACTGAAGGCCAAAATTAAAAGTGATAGCCATCTCTTTGCAACTGTTGGGTCCGTGTACTTGCCTTGACTCGTTTTTTTTTTTTGCCTAATTTATGGTGGTCTATGATATACAGTATATGTCAAATTATTAGCTCGCGGTCTGAAGCATATCAGCAGGCTGCCTGCCTTTATTCTCTATGGCCAATTCAAGGGGCTGTTTTTCTTTGGATTTGACAGAAGGGGAGTTCAGACGACTTTAGAATTGGGCAGAAAGTGCTATCTATGACAATGATGCTTAGTGGCATAAAGTGAATGATTCTCATTGAGTACATATCACAACTGAGTATATTCAGAAATAGTAATATTATGTCTTAAATAATGATTGTGCATGTCCACTTAGCTTTCCTTATGTTGTCTGTAAGTCTGACTCTACTGTCCCTTGAGATCTGACAGTTACTACCTTGACTGAATTCACACACCCTATTTCTCCTCTTTAGTGTGTATTGAGTTTATCTTTTAATTTTGGATAGAGTAGGAAAAGGTTAAAAACTCAGTTTTTTTTTGTTTTTTTTATGGTTTGTGTATCACTAGGGAAATTTCTTTTCACTTCCCTTCCTATCGCAGAGGAGCAACAGGAAGTTATAGGAGTTCCCTTTTGTAAACAGTTGTCCCTGTAATAGGAGCCCCTATGGAAGATTACCCTTCACCTCTTGTTCTAGTGACAGCTCTAAACTTTAGAATTTCCCTAATTTGTTTCTCGATGACAATGGTCACCAGTACAAATAAAGGGATAAATCTCCCCAGCAGGGACACAGACAGCTATAAAAACTGACAAAGGGTCTAATGCTTCTCCACCCTACCCAAAACTACCCAAATCTCTAGGTTTTGCTTAGAGATACACTTTAAGTGTGTAAAATACCAACTTCAGGCACCATAATCATAGTCTAGTTAAAGTAGTTTTAAATACTTAGCCATAAAAGTCACCTCCGATCATGCCCGAGTATTCAAATGGTCAGCCTGCCCCTGAGGACTATACAAATTACAGAGCCCAATTACAGTATATCTCTCCTTTTGGGGTGCCAATAACAATGTGAACTTGACAGAGGTCCCTGAACCCGTCTTTTATTGCAGTGTGTGTTCTCTGTTCAGGAGATTTCCCCTCATTTCCTGTCTGGCTGATCAATGTCATTGGCGCTTGATTGAAATTCCATTTTAATATAAAGACTAGTAATTTCTGAAATTTTGTACGTTTTTTTTTTTAACTTTTAAATGTTATTTCCGATATGAGTAATACAGTGCTCAGAGATATCAGCTATAATCAAAAGATAACTTCTCTTTTTCTTCTTAAAGGTCATCACAGCGGGGGTCAGTCTTGCGTTAACCTCTATCCAGGACCAATGCGAAAATCTCCAGAGTGGCTCAAACATCACAGGTGAGTACTAAGATGCGTAGGAAGTGTATGCCAGTCATTCAGTCTTTGGTGTTTCAACAGCCTAGTTACTGCTTTAATGTACTGTACAGTTAATGGCTGTGTATAAAGATTAAAGTGAAACTGTCGTCTTAAGTGTTTAAGAGCCCATTTGCACAGTTGCACTTTAAGGCATACACTGACAAATATGACATGTCCATTTTGTCTGCATTTTAGTGCATTGAGAGGCTCATAGAAGTCAATGACAGAGCACCAAATGCATACACCATATCTTTTGAAACATTGGCAGCAAGTATTCAGAGGCCTTGGTCAGTGGCTGTTAACCCTATCTATTCCAAAAAATAAATTCAAAAAGATATGCATCAAAACACATGTCAACACACAAAGAAAACACATGCTGATACAGGATGAAAAAAAGGACCTCTATGCAAACACATGGATCGAATTGGGCCCTTAAAGTAACAGTCCTGTCTAAATACAGATATAGCAGTGCATTGGCTATTTCCTTTGAAAGCGAGGAAAACATGTACAGTTTCATTCAGGGACCCAGTTATTATTATTATACAGGAATTATATAGCGCCAACAGTTTGCTCAGCGCTTTACAATATAACAGGAGACAATACAGCAACAATACAGTTCAATACAAGAGGGTTAGGAGGGCCCTGATCCTTGGAGCTTACAATCTAAGAGTTATGAAGCAGTTGCATGGCCTTACTGCAACCATGCCACTTCAAAGGGCTTCAAAACCCTTTCATTTGTTTATAGAGTTGGAAAAAGTGAAAACCTCTGCCAAGCAAGGGAAATCTAAAATATTTTATTGTTTTTTTTATCTATTTATTTTATGTATGGTTTTTCAAGACAAATGTACATCGTGTCAGCAGGATCCAGGATCAGAATGAAAATTTAAATTAATAAAAAGCTTGTGGTGTGGAAGAAGTGTTCACATTTGTAAAAATGTAAAATCTTGAGTTGTCACTGGAGTGGGACTAAAGGGGAAATCTTTGTCCTGGTGACAGCTGTCTAATATAGGTATTCTCTCACTTTGGAGAGATCTTCTCTCACTTCCTGTTGTGCCTCAAGACAGGAAGTGAAGGGAAATCTCCCCAAACAAACACAAACTGCCAAAAATACTAGACTTTTCACCATTCCATATTCTATCCAAAGTACAAAAAGGGAAAACTGCACTTTGCTAATGCACAGAGGTGTGAATACAAGTTGTGCTTTGAGCATTGTATAAAGGGTCAAAAGGGTAAAAAGAACCTATGATGTCAGTGGATTGAAGACACTTGGAAAAAAGATATGTAAAAAAGTGTTTGGTTTTTTTTAAGTGATATTAAAGCTTCACATTTTTTTTGTATTAAAATTACAGTCATGTTATACTTACCTACTCTGTGCAATTGCACAGAGCAGCCCCGATTCTCCTCTTCTCTGGTCCCCCCCAGTGCTCCTGGCTACTGTGCTTCAGCAAGTGACCACCATAGAAAGTTGCTTTCTATGGAGGCACTCATGCCAGCTCACTTCTGAGCCTCCCTGTCTGCATCTATTGACACAGACAGGGCGGCTTGGCCCCAACTCCCGCTCCCCCGTCGCAAAATTTGCTCAGTGAAAAGGGGGATAGTGGACAGAGCTGTTGCTCTCATCGCTGGATTGAGTTCTGGCTCAGGTAAGTATAAGGGGAGCT
Source organism: Staurois parvus (assembly GCF_062004578.1). Taxonomy (NCBI): domain Eukaryota; kingdom Metazoa; phylum Chordata; class Amphibia; order Anura; family Ranidae; genus Staurois; species Staurois parvus. The sequence goes on from NW_028317947.1 coordinate 22,993,127, forward strand.
GGGAGGATCCTCTGGCACAGAAGGTTTTTTACCTTAATGCATAGAATGCATTAAAATAAAAAAAAAACCTTCAGCCTTTGCAACTACTTTAAGGCTGCGTTGTTGCTCCACTGGGGGGGCAAATGAGGGGAAGGAGGTCTGATGAGTTCAGTGTTTGGCTTTAATGTATAAGTCAACATACAAATTGATAATTCATGTGCTGAAGTGATCACTTGATCGTGTCTCAGGGACTTTGTGAGACCTCTGTGCTGTGAGTTTCTGGGTCCGTGCACCTGCTGTGCCCATTATGAAGTGCTCCCACTCTAACCACTTGCTTATATAACAAATAATGGAGAATATTGCTTATACATCTTGATTATATAGTGAGCCCTTTGCCAAAAATGAAGTTATTTTTATTATTTATGGCTGCTATCAGACACCATTATTGACAAAATGTTACTCTGTAGGTCTGGCCTGTAATATCTCTATTGATATGATTGGGACATGTTGGCCTCGCACACCAGCAGGACAACTGGTGGCACGACCATGCCCTGAATATTTCCAAGGTGTACAATACAACACAACAGGTAAGACTTACTCACATCATTCCAAGGCATAAAGTGGAGAGGAGATAAAGTTCCAGGAGATAAAGTTACATCCATTGGGAAACTTCTATTACAATTATACTGAGCTTTTTATATAATATAACATGGTAAATAATGCTGTCAAAAGACTTTTTTGTTTAATTTTCCTTTTGTAAAAATAGTCATGTCCCATGATTTTAAAAAGTAGTGGTCAATTCTTACAACCTTTCATCTGTGTGTTGCATGCAGTGGTGTATTTAGGTTTTGTGCTGCCCTAGGCAACACAAAAATCGGACACCCCCCTTCTCCGATGGAGGGAGCCTGACAGCGACCAACACCAGACCCCCCCCACGGAGAGAGCCTGACAGTGACCAACAACACCCCTGCCCCATCCCCACCCGAGAGAGCCTTCCACTAATACCCACCCCCCCCACTGGCGACAGAGAGAGACACTCACCTTCACAGCTCTGGACATCCCCAGGAACGACAGTCGGGCTCTGCATCCACCATCAAGCAGCCTACAGTCTCTCTCAGATCCCACCTGGTCCCCATGCTGCACATGTCCCTTCTTCCGGGGGGCAGTGCCGCCCCCTTAGAAAATGCCGCCCTAGGCAAATGCCTTGTCTGCCTTGTGGTAAATACGCCCCTGGTTGCATGAACCCTATATGTGCCCCACCCCATATTTAGGCTGAATTTTGGAAAAAGCCTTTTAAAGATCCCCATTGAACAGTAAGAAACAGTATTTTCAGACACATTTGTTTTCAATTCAATTTTAATAAGTCTGCTATACAAACACCCTTTTTAAGGTGCACAGGGGATGGCATAGCATTGAACTTGAGTTTTAATTTTTTTATTCCATTTATAATAATATTCAATTCTTTATTAATTCTGCTATTCCAATCCCACATACTGTATTATTCAAAGTGAAGATCTGTCACAAAGAGTTGGGCATTTGGCCAATTACATTAAAATTTGTAGCTGCATTTAAGATCATTGATTGCTATGACAAATTCACTGGATCACTGCTCTAATTGTCAAAAGAGTTGATGATAGAAAAATACAGCACGACCTCTTTCAGCTGGAACCCATATTCTATCTATGAATCAGCTCTAAAACTGATGGATTATGTTTTCAGTGAATTGACTTCTTTTATATGACTTGAAAGGGTACAGATTACTGTCCATTTACATAATGAAAGGAAACTGGCGACTTATGCAAAATAATATTAGAACATAATAAATAGAGATGAGTTAATCAATTCAATGGGTAATGTAATCCTGCACAAGGGAACTGAAATTTGCCATTCCATGTGACTGAAATGTGCACCAATTTTTGCAATCTGCAGTGAACTGTCAGACTGCAAATTAATGCAAGCTTCCTTGTTAGATAATTAATCATTATACTCTTCTAATTTTGACAGATTTCCGCATTATTCTGTTTATGTAAAGTATGTGAACAGCTAGTATTTTTTAGCCAGAATAGCAGCATTGTTTGGGATGTTATCAAAGTTTGGTGTAGATATAAAGGCTGATGTAGGATGATTACAATCATAATTCTAAGGAGGACTAAGCAATGTCCATAAAGAAATCAGGTTCAAAGACAAAACCTGAAAAGAAGGTTACTTTGAAGGTAAAGTGCGCACTTGACCTGCTAAGTAACTTTCTTTTCAAGCTTTGTCTTTGAAACCTGATTTCTTTTTGGTAATTGGTGTCCAGTTACAATTCGGGGTGAGTTGGCGACTACAAGAATTATAATGATAAATTCAACAGAGTACTCCCAGTGAGTTTTTAACTATTTGAGTTAGAAGTGTACTTTATTTTTCTATGTAATGGAGGTTTTGATCTCATGACCGGACCTGAGTGCTTTTTACAATAGGTAAGTATAAGTACCTTCCTTTTACAGGGTAGTTAGAATAGGATTTAAAAAGGGGGTGGAAGCAGGTTTAAGATTGGTTAATTATAGCCTGGACTTCCACTTGAAAGTAAATGAGTACTAAACCTGGACAGAGAACATGAGGAACAATTGCACGAGCAGGAGTTACCAGGTGTCAAAATGAATTGTAGAGGACCATAGGTTCTATACAATTGTTGCCCAGGGGTGGACTGACCATTTTTGAAACTCGGGCATTGCCCGAGGGCCCGGAGTCAGTAGGGGGCCCCATGAGATGCCCTTGGTACCTTTTTCATAGGCTTTTTTGAGTTTGGGCAAGGACACAGGGGCCCCATGATCCCCTATTGCCCGGGGGCCCCATGAGTTGTCAGTCTGCCCCTGTTGTTAACGGAACCTTTTCTTGTTATTCTGCTAAACCCAACAAACGTTTATAAATATACTGTATGTTGTGTGACAGTGTGATGATCTGTCACGATATAAAAAGGATATCTCAACAAGGCAGGTTGAGGGGCTCCAGGGTACTTGTTTGATGCAGAGGAAAGTGGCTTTTCACTTTCCTCATTTGTTTGTAAAGTCCATTTTGGGACCTGGAGATTTCAAAGTGATTTGGGAGGGATGAAATCTCCAATCCTGGGACCAGGTTTTTGGAATGGCCAGGAGACTGATTGGTCAGGTGTGTTTGGTTCTCTTTTAGAGTCAGGACCAGGGTTCTGGGCTCCACCCACCCGAGGAGTCCAGGTGCAAGGGAGCAGCCACAAGGGTGCATGGTGGCACAGAGAAGTTTGAGAGCCCAAGCCTGTGGGCTGGAGAAGCAGGAGTGCTGAGAAAAGGCGCTAACTCAGGTGCAGTGGGTTGTATGTGAAAGGTCAAGAGGACTGAGGCATGAAGCCTGAACAGCGGTGCTGCTAAAGAGAGCCAGGAGGCTGAATGTTTTATTTTGTATTGATGGTGGATACCCCTGTGTGGGAAACATGTTATATGGAACTTTCTTTCAAATAAAATTTGGCAAAACAGCCCTTAAAAAGAAGAAAGAGTGTGGCTGTGTGTTGTTAAAGCTCTACCCTTGATGCTAGTTCCCACAGTTGTTTAAAAAAAATGAACTGTTGATCCAGAAATATAGTCAGCTTAAAGTGTTACTAAACCCGGGACACTGCATTCACTCTTTTTGATCTCCAACAGCACACAGAACATGGAAGTGCAATTATTTTAGTAAATATAAACTGCAAAATATCTTTTCTCAGCAGCAGTATATAGCAGTCTTGTGACTTCTATCAGTGTTCAGCAGAGCACTGGTTATAGCTCCCAGGTCCCAGAAGATTGTGGGATGATTCTCAATGGGCAGCACGGCTCATGCATGCACAGTGGGTAGCCAGCTGCGAAGCTGCATGTTGTCACAGCTGGGTGCCCACAGTTAAGATGCCAACACTCAGGACCGAACATGGTCCTCAGCGCCCTCTCTGATGAGTATATCGCTGGATCCAGGGACAGGTAAGTGACTGATTATTAAAAGTAAGCAGCTACAGTTTTTATAGCTGCTGACTTTTAATTTTCTGAAAACAGACTGGAGCTCTTTAATTTGCTTTGTGAGCAGGGAGTTGCTTCTGTTTTGTTATCCCTAATGGTACTATAAAAAAGGGTCTCTAGGTTTGGTATGGTGAGTAAAGTGGAACTACACTGCATCTGAGCACCACAAACCATCTTCAGTAAGGACAGATAATTAATGTAGCATTTATTTCCTGAAATCCATCTGCCCTTAGCTCAGGCATGCAAGCAGGCTGGTGTGCTTAACTGAGAAAACCCCTCTTCCCCTCCTGAAGGCTCCTGGGATCTTTGACATAATTTGCCTAGGCCTGGAAAGCAAAGTAACTGAAGAAATGTAAAAAAAAAAGTTTAAAAGAAGTACTGTAAATATGATACACTTTCCTATATATATTTACTAATGATAGTAGCAAAAGGATTAAAGTGATTCTAAAGGTTCTTTTTTTTTTTCTTTCTTACAAAATAACAAATATGTCTATACATACCTGCTGTGTTCAGTAGCTTTGCACAAAGCAGCCTGGATCTTCCTCTTCTCGGGTCCCCTGCAGGCTCTCCTGGTCCCTCCCTTCTGTCAGGTGCCCCCACAGCAAGCAACTTGCTATGGGGGCACCCACTGCTCCAATCCGAGTGTCCGACACATGGAGCTACAGCTTGGCCCCGCCCCCTCTCCTCATTGGCTGACTGGCTGTGATTGCCAATGGCTCCCGCTTAGTGTCTCAACCAGTGAGATGGCAGAGACCCAGAACAGCCGAGGCTGTCATTCACATCGCTGGATCGTGATGGGGCTCAGGAAAGTACTGGGGGGGCACACAGAAGGTTTTTTACCTGCATGCATAGAATATATGAAGGTAAAACTCCTTGAGCCTTTACAACCGCTTTAAAAATAGTCAATGTTCATTGAGAGAGTGAAGTTCCACTTTAAGCCTGGTTTGTAAAATATTAATTTTGAGTCCTAGGCCAAACACTTCTCTCCTGTAAACCTGAACTTTAATTATTCAAAGTCAAGTGTGTACTGCGGGGGATACATTTGCACAGTTTGAAATTCCCTTAGAAGTTGAGTTGTTTGTTCTAAATTCCTTTTTATCTTGTGCATGTTAACAATAGTCAAAAATCAATTTAACATTTACTCATGCTAAGCTCTTGAACTTTTCAAAAAAAGATTTAGGTCTCTTATGACCTTCATAAAATATATACAGGTCTATTACTTAAAGACCTCAAAGTGAATCTGTCATGCAGTGAAAGGCCACAGGGTTGCTTTATTGGTGGCCCCAGTAGCTGCATATACTTAGCTGCCGTTTACTCCCTCGGCTCTGTTTGCAACGTGGAGTGTATACAGGGCTGTGGACTCTCTATCCACATCTATGTGGCAATGCTGAGTGTTTAAGTGGCCAATTGGCAAGCACCTGCACTGTCACATGGGAGGAAGGATAGTGAGACAAATGGTCATCTTTTACCCAGAAGGTATTTTTGTTCGCTCCATGCAGATAAACAGAGCTGTAGAATAGTACGGCTAACATCTAAGAATTGATCAGCTGCAATATACAATATTACTTTTATTAGATTAACTTTACAATAAGATTATGTTCATTTTTTGGTGACCAGTTGGGCGCAGTTGTTTTGAAGTGGTACTTTGGTGTTAAAAACAAGTCTGCATAAAATGTTTACCCATATACTGATAAGAAACCCAATTGCGTAGATAAAAGGCTCTCACAAAAGCCTAAAGTGCTACATAGCTGCTGCCCCCCACAAGCCAGATTGAAATTAGGCCGTGTGGCAGCTCTCATGTTGAGGTCCAACAATAAAAATAGGAATTAGTAAGGGAAGGTCAAACATACTGTTATTGTTTTATTGCTATCTATGTCCCTCTTGCAAATTTTTCCTTCATTCCTATCTGGGAAAATTGTTGTCACCTTGACAGGAAGTGAGAAAAATATATCCTACTGTAGTCCTGGATAGCAGTAAAACCCACCAAGGGCTCTAGTCATTTCCCACACTCGTAAACATGTTTTAGCTGGACTTTCATTTTATTTCTTGACATTAGTTGCCTTTCCATATAATCTCCATGGCACCATGATCCCTCCCTAGACTTCTGTTCGGACTTGAGCTTGTTTTCAGGTGGTTTTGAGGGTTTTTTTTCGCATTTTGTTAATTTTATTGTTTTTGAAGTGCTTTTCATCTGTTTTTAAGCTTCAGCCATTTTTGCTTAGGCCATTGAAAAGCAATATCATGAGTGAGATCATACGTTGTTACCATCCTTGTATCTTCTTCCTCGTTTTTCTGTGTGGTGTTGTGGTATCCTGTGCTAATACCATGTCTGCTTTGCCAATTTTTTCCCAGGTCCTCTGTTTCTGGCCTTGGTTCTTTATATGCGCATCACTGGGGTTGTAGAGGTTCTTGTGGGCCCTCACCAGCCTCTACATCCAGCATGGATAATCTTGAAACATCCATTTTGTTCACAGGGCTGAAGTTACTGGGAGGTGGAGATCAGTTGTTTAGCACAAAAATGCTGAAAATTTCAGGTGATTCCATTGAAGTCTATTGAGTCAAAAACATATGATTGCGCCCCCAGCTTGCGTACTCTCAGGTGTGAACCAGCACTATTGAGTATAATGCAAGTCTTCATGTTGGGTGATGTTGCACTTTGGGAACAAGTGACAAATCACTCAGGTGTGAATGGTGCCCAAATGTGTGCCCTTATTTTAAATCAGCCCTCTTGAAGGCAGTAGAGATTAGGGGGAAGCACTGGGAAATGTGAATGTTTCCTGCTTGTGGATAGATGGGGGCTAAGCTAAGGTTTTCCGTCATGAAGATGACACGGACAGACAATTACATGTAAGAGTAATTTCAGTCTTCCGATTTGTCACTATAACAAGAAAGTTACAGATGAATCCCATTATCAGCCACACTACAGTCTTGCTTGGCCGAGCTTTTGATTCTTCTGTAGCATTATTTATCTCTATTAACGGGGCCTGTTATTCACCGCCGAGGTCTTTGATGCCTGCAGCAATCTTCACTCATTCTGATGGCTCCATGATTTGTGATGTGCCAGCAGAAGATCACCGGTAGGAGGCGGATTATACTTTTTCTGTTGCATGGCGTGAGGGGCTGCAGCTGGACTCCACCTGAATCCGCCTGAATGTAAAATGTAGCAGGCAGAAGGCTCAGTGGGGCATTGCTTTGCTCTATGGGCTTCATGTAATAGAGAAGGCAATCTATGATGCGGTCACTGAAAAATCAAAGCAGTTTAACACCGGTTTTGTAAGGTTAAGCTGCCTGAGGCATTGCTTTCAAGTGAACCTTTCCTTCCAGAAAATACAAATAAAAGAGGAGAAATACATTGTTCTCCAGCATGTGCTCAATTTAAGAAGACCTTACACTTGTATTAATCCCTTTGTAGATATAGTTCTCTTTGTTTCATCTGCAGGGTAGATAGGGCTAAGGAATAAAAAAATCATATTTCCTTGCATACACTGCATCTCTCCTGAGGTTGCTGTGAGCTGCCTTACTAACAATGACAATCAACTTTAGTAAATTCTAGCAGCACAGATCCTATTTATACTAGAGAGCAGATACTTTTATCCAGTATTTGCATGCCATTCAAATAAAGCAGGCTGAAGTGTTGAGCCTGTGGTAGTCCATGGAGTTCTCCCTCATTTGTACAATCTCCACTTGCTTTGGATTCCCTTAGCAGTCTAAGCACAATCTATATTTACAATTCTGCAAACCACTTTACTTTTTAATTGTGCTGCGTATTTTTTTTAATCAGCGGTATGGCTTCTATAAGACCAAATATCCACTTTAAACATGGCGCCCTTAGTTTTACACAAATAAGAGAAAGGCTCTTTTTTGTATTTGTATTTGAGTGCCCATTTACTCACCATGCCCAGATGTGGGGGGTATGACCCTTTAACTTCATTCCCACAACTCCTTGGGTTCTGTAACAGGCCCAGGGAAGATGGGTTTTTCAGATTCCCTCCCTCAGCAACTTAGAATGGCTACACCTAGTGAGGCAGAGATAGCTGGTCAAGCGATCTATAGCCAGGTAAGCAGCCCTTCAGTGTCAGAAATGGGTTATGGGCAGGCAGGTCTGGGCCTAATAGTACTCAACTTCTGGAAAGCCTAGCAACTGTGGAGAGCCCCCCCCCCCTGAATGCTGCCCTAGTATTCCAGTTCCAAGTGGGGTGGCCCTTTGTCCTTGAATCCCACCAGATGTTCACCAGAGCTACCCTGGACTTTTCTGCTATTCTGGATGCTATTTGTGAGGATATTCACTGTTTTAGGCTACACGCACACTGGTCGTTTAGCCCATGTGTGTCAATAATAGTGTTTCTACATGCCTGGAACACAGGAGCAGGTGCTGTACACACACAGTACCCATCCCTGAGCACATACATCCCTAAATGCGGGTGTCAGCTACTGAGTTCTTCAAGAGTTGGTTCACCTTTAATCACATTTGCCAACAATCATACCTACGCATTACAGCATCCTCAGTAAATTACTATGAAGTCCCCCATTTTGTAAAAGAATGCTTACTCTTCAACCAGGGTTCCATGGAACCCTAGGATTACTCCAAAGCTTGCTAGAGGTTACTTGAGCAATGAGCAGTTTTTGCTCTCTCAGATAAGTTCTCACTGACACCATTGATCTTTTTAGCTATCTGTAAGGGGTCAATTCTTTTGACTGACCACTATTGTAAGATGGGGCATGCTCAAACAGTCTGTGGACCTGAAGAGGTTGACTTTTTCCCTCCAGAGGGAATGGATCTGTGCACTGGGAAGAGGCTGCTTGTCCCTGTAGCCCTTTGGCCTGGATGCCTGGACTATTTTACAAGAAACTGTACCTATGGACTTTTTTCTGCCAGAACCCTGTGAGTAGAGCCTAATTTCTGTGTTAAAGCTACATCATGGTCCCAAGCCATGAACTGCGCACTGTTCCAGTCTGCCCTTTACCTGTGCTCAAACTACTTTATGGTCCCCATCCATGAACCGTAGAATGTTCCAGTCTGCCTTTACCTGTGCTCAAGTTACTTCATGGTCCCCAGCCATGAACCGTAGAATGTTCCAATCTGCCTTTACCTGTGCTCAAGTTACTTCATGGTCCCCAGCCATGAACCGTAGAATGTTCCAATCTGCCTTTACCTGTGCTCAAGCTACTTCATGGTCCCCAACCGTGAACCGTAGACTGTTCCAGTCTGTCTTTACCTGTGTTCAAACAATTTCATGGTCCCCAGCTTCCTGCTAGAGAGATTTTTTTTCCTATCCCAGTGACACCTAGGACATTGCTGTAAGCTGATTTTCTTGTCTCCTCTATGTGGAATATATTCTGTATATTAGGATCTCTCAACTAGAGTTCCATGGAACCCTAGGGTTACTCCATAAGTGGCTAGGGATTACTTGAGGAATGAGCAATTTTTGCCTCTCAGATAAGTTCCCACTGAAACAATATATTTGTAGCTTTATGTAAGGGAGGAATTCTTCCCAATGACCAGGAATGCAAAGCATATTCTTCCCACTGACCACCAATGTAAGGTATATTCTTCCGACTAACCATCACACATACTGTATATCACAGGTTGTAGATATAGTAATTTTTAGCAGGGGTCTCTCAGACCAGAAAGTTACTTCAAGGGTTCCTCTGTGTTGAAAAGCTTGACAAAGGTTGCTCTATATATCCCTTTGGCTAGTAGTGGCTGGTGACAGATTCACTGTCTATAATGTTTCCATTGCCGGAAGATCTGTATTACGGGGGTGACAGATGCTGTACACATAGTGACAGTGGATTAAATTGGACGGAATACATTGCTTCTTATTTTCCATACACATCATCACAGACAGACATAAACCTTATACATGACACAAAGGGCAAGGATCAGCTGTGTCCAGGGAGTTCAGTTGAGCACTTTGCCATGAACCTTGCAGCAGTTGGCTCTTTAAATGTGACTGAGCGCAATTAGATAGGATTTAGGAGAAATCCATACAAAAGCTCATTGTACAATTTAAAATGTACTGACATCAGCAAACTAAATTGGCTGTAAGAATAGCTAATGCCATCCATGTGTTTGATTGTTTTTATTCCTGCATATCAGTCCAACCAAATATCATGTGTCAGTTCTTAGACGATGCTGGAGGGATATAGTCAGATAGAAGATTTTGTAGAAGTGAAGATCATAGCTAACCAAACTGATCACCAATCATCCAAAGATGTTGGCAAAAAATAATAATTATACATGTTTCGAGCCTCATTGATTTAAATGTTGTAAAAAAAACCTGAATATTTACTTTAGTATGTATACTTAAAGAATAGATGAACTTTCAAAGTGCACTTATTGTATTTACTGCCCCCATTCCCAACCTACCCAACTCTCCCCTTCCCAGGTGATTACGTACCTCCAACTCACAGCAGTGGTCTCCCACAATGCTTCCCCTCTGCACTGGCTATGTCAGCCCCAAGGCTGGAAGGAATATACTGTACATACTGTATCTCCTTAAATGATTAGTGCCATTCTGATACATGCCTAAATGGCCTTCAGTACACTTGCAAGTCTCATTTTACTTTAGGGGCACTGAAGCAAAAAGCATAATTCCAGGCACAGACATTTTTTATACTTTATAAAGTGTAAAAAGTTACCTCTGGTCTGGTGTATTAGATATGCAGATAGTGGCCAGAAGTACAGCACTAGCTGTAGTATCGTATCTGGTATATACAAATGTATGAATTTAAGAGAAATGATCTGCCTATTGAAGACACCTGACCAGAGGTAGCTTTTTTGCACTTTAATAAATTATAACAATGTATTTGCCTGGAGTTATGTTTAAACCTTTTCAAAGAAAGCTAAAATGGGAGACAGGTGTAGAGTGCTCCTAGTTAGGCTTGCACTGTACTCAGAGGAGCAGTGGTTGTGTGGTTAATTGCCCCCCCCCCCCCCCCCCCGCCTCCAGAAGAAATTTCTGGAACATGGGAAGGGAGAATTCAAATGACCTGCCTGAATTTTGAGCAGGGCTCAGCCAATCCCTGTGAAGGTGTGCCCAGATGGTGCATGTTTTTAAATAGTCTGGAGCCCTGAAGAGGTTGACTTTTTCCCTCCTAAGGGAATTAATCTGTGTGCTGGGTAGAGGCTGCTTGCCCCTGGAGCCCTTTGGCCTGATTGCCTGAACTACTACTACTACTACTGAACTACTACTGAAGCCTCTCCCCGATTCTCTGCCTCCCTGTGACAGCAAGCCACAGATCTTCTCCCCGCACTTGCTGTCACTATTTGAAAAAAACGAAGCCGCATGAGGCTCTGCCTACCCAGCCACATCATTCATTCGTTCTGTGGATGGAAGAACTACAACTACTGCCAGCCTATGCGGCTGATGGCTTGTAGTTTCCAATGAACTACCAGGGCACTGGTGAGCTCCCTAGGTAGCTCATTGATCCTTCCTGTCATTCAGTAACACCTATACGATATATAAGTAGACAGTATACTGAGAGATTCTGCAGGATTCAGGCATTGCACCCGCAATCTGATGATCGCGGGTGCAATGCCTTACTGGCTGAAATGGAATAAATAAATAAATTCACTTTTTTCACCAGCAAAAAGATGTGCATTTATTGTTTTTTAAAAGGTGACCTTATCCTTTAACATATGTGTCACCTTCTGTAATCCTAGTAATTCATACAGATATCGTGCCTTGATGGTGTGTCATTGTAATGGTTACCATATCTCTGTATACCTCTTGCAAACCTTAATAAACATTTATTGAGAAAGATCAAATTTATGCAGAGTCTTTGTGTCTTTTTCAATGACTGAATCTCCAGCTTGCTCCTTACTATGCAAATGAGTGATTGTTTCTGAATACGCTTCTTTAAGTTGGAAAGCACCCTTGACCCCCGAGAAAATGAGACACAACATGCGCCTCCTTCTCCATCCCAATCTCCAAACCACTAGCAAAATGCATTTGTCTGCAAGTAATGAGAAACCAGGCAAGCTGGAAAACCAATTATATGCTTATATATACACCACTGCAGTGTATTAAATATATCTCTGGTAGTATGCAATGCCGACAAAAGTTTTCTATCTCTAATAGAAATAACCACGCCGGTGAAATACAAATCAGCTCAGGGACAGGCTGCTGGGTGATCTGTCCCGCAAAGGAATCCATGCCAGCGGGGAGACAGCTGATTATGGTGTTGTTACAAGAGCATCCTGAAGTATTGGGGGATATCGGAACTAATAGTCCCTCCAAAGAACACATCCCAAGACCTGGCTCCTTACTAATGCAGCCTGCAAACCGCTGGAGCCAGCGTGGGCCGTGAGAATGTCACAACATCAATCTTCTACCTTCGGCGTGAACCTGCAGGTCCTTGGCTGCAGGAGGTGACAACTGTGAGGGTGACAGCTGACTCCAGGGAAGAACAGGAGCTGCATAGAAAACAGTCGCTGGGTGTTATTGTCGCCTTTCCTCTGCAACAGTAATAAAGAGTGAACAGACTTCTAAGCAAAGCCATTTATAAAGCTGAACTCCAGGCACACAGTTAAATACACAGATGAAATGCATATAGCAAAGGATTTGTATTTCTGTCCATGTGGCCCTGAGGTTTACACAGCTTTGCCACATAGCACTGTCCTATCTGGCAGGACAGAGGACCTGCTTTTACTCTACTGCAGTTAAGTAACACTTACAGGTCTTGTTCCTCCCCTAGCCTGTGATTGGATAGTGAAAGATTTGGGCAGTGCTTCCCTGCGGCTCTCCATGTGTGGCCTGGTGGGAGTATCTGGTGCAGCGTGGCGTGTTCTGTTTCCTTCTGACAGGGGACCAGGGGCGGACTGACAACTCATGGGTCCCCCGGGCAATAAGGGATCATCAAAAAAAAAAGCATGAAAATGCATTAAAAACACACAAAAAAACCAGAGTGAAAACGCATCAAAAAAACACTTCAACTGCACGTGCACAGATGTGAACCTAGCCTAGCCTAAACAAAAGCTGGGCAGGCCAAATCCAAAGTCAAAGTCCCCCTCCCCAACTTGGTAAGACATGATTTGTTTTGTATATTTCAAATAAATGAGTGAGTACAATATTTATAGCAGCAGTGGAGCTCATGGCAGCTAAGTCTTAGGCTTGGTTCACATCTGCGCGGGTGGTGTCACTGTGGGACCCGCACAAATACCTGCAGCCGCAGTACCCACACAGATGAATGCGTTACCCACACAAATACCTGCAGCCACACCACGCACATAGAGGAATGCAGGACCCGCAGGCGGTGCCATTAATTCTAATGGCATGCCACCTGCACTGGAATTTGCAACAGTACTAGGAACCTCTGTTCCCTTTCGGGCTGCGATTTTTGGAGAAGTGCAGGGACCTGTCTTGGGGCACAGGAGTCCATTCAAATGAATGGGCCCTTGTGTCCATGCAAATCGCAGCCCGCACGGCCGTACATATGTGAACCTGGCCTTGACTGAGGGAAATTAAGAAAATCGAGGCTAGTACTTACCGCCTACCTCTTAACAACAACCACCCTCCCACCTGAATAACCACGCAACTCTCCTTTTTGGTGAAAAACTGGCCATAGCAGCCCCATTTATTTAACATAACTCTTACAAAACATAACATTTCCTCTGGTACAATTACACAATAATAACTGACAATCCCCCAACTGGGTCCCAGGTCTTTGAAGGCACTCTTACTCACAACAATCACTTGGATGTATCCGACGCCCAACGAAAAAGGCCCTCAGCTGCTGCCACACCGCCTCAGGGACAATACTACAACTACCTAGTTCCAGATACAGCCACTGACCTCCCACCTTACCAACCACCTTATAATTGGGAAGGGACACCCATACCTATGATTGGCCCAACCCATAATCCACCAACTTGTCACTCCAGCACCGCCTTCAAAGACCCATCGACCCCTGCCGGCTGCCATGACGAACAGAAACAGACAGCACCCCAGGACGTCAAAATTGTGAAGCAAGAAAAGAAACAAAGGAAGGAACCCACACCAAACAACACAGGACAAACACAAAAAGAACAAACAACAAAACCTCACCCGTGCTGGCACAAGCTCCGACTAACCTCCGACAAATTCCAGCCCCTCTCCTCATCCTAGTGAGACCACCCTCCAGCCCGATTGCTCCAATGTGGTAAGCAACCATCCCCCATCTCCTATACTCCCCCCCAGCTCCCGTCTCCGCCTCGACTGCAAGCCCCAGTCATGCTGGCCCTCCCTTTAGCTTTGCTCGTCCAGGCCCTGACATAGTGTTGACAACTCTGCTGGTGTCAGCTCACATGGTACATGCAGCAACAATCTCGGTATGCAAAAGTGTCATTGACACAAGCATATATCAGCATATCAAAGAAAAATATATGTCCTAAATAATGAAACAAGCTTAGGTTAATGTTTGTTGACGTGAGGTTGGGAAGGCATCCTGATGGAAATAAACTGCATGGGCAATGTCATTCCATGCCCTCTCCTGCCTGCAGCAATCCCTGTAATTATTGTCCTTGGGACTGTAGAGCAATGTCCTTTCACCAGTTGTATCAGCACTTTGGCATCCAGTATAGGCTGGCCTGCTCTCCCCATTTTATCTGCAGCCTGCTTAGAGTAGATGCTGCTAGGAGGTAGAGGTTTTTAATGCAGTCCCATTGAAGTCTATGGGACCAAAAATGCCCTGTGTTCTACCAAAACTTTCAAAACTCTCACTGTAGTATGTTGCATAGGTGTCATCATTCACCACAGAGAGTAAAGTGAATCCAACACAACAAACACTTTTCTCCTGTGCTAGGAAAAGACTCAGTAGACCCAATAGGAATGTTCAGGAATTTTCTGGAATATGCACTGCTTGCTGCCCTCAACAGACCGGGGTGGTTCAAATACACTGGATGCAAATAGAGACACAGAAAAAGGGCGCACCGACCTAGTGCATTATCGTTTAAAGATTTATTGAAGAAACAAAGTAAGTATCATACTCACAAAAAAAACACAGGCATGTCAAACTGAACAAGATGTAGGATCCAAACAAGATTTGAGTCCATACGATGGAACCCTGGATGACCAACTGGCTAACGCGTTTCAAGGACACAACCTCTTCCTCAGAGCCAACCTTAAGTGAGTAAAGTGAGTTCTGTTGTCATATATAGTGATTCTGTCTTCCCGTATAAGGCCTCGTTTGCAGTTGTAGTTGGGGGGGGGGAATAAAATCAAGTAGTTGAGACATGGTTGTACTGCCTCCAATTGGTTAAAGCAAACAGTGATGAGGTGATACAACACCCCCACCTCACCACCTGTCAAATGCTCTCTGAAGAATGATCCAAACCCAGATAGCTTTTTCAGAGAGCAACACTTGTGTGAACTAGCCCTTTCTGAAGGAGATATTTTCTTACTTCCTATCTGGAGAAACCAATGTCACTGGGACAGAAAGTGAAGGAAATCTCCCTAGTGGAGCCCCAGACAGTAGTAACTCCCCCCACACACACACACAATGTGGTGTCTTCAGTGCTCTGTCCCCCCTACCCTGCACATTGCTGCAACAGTGCTGCACAGGACACCAGGCAATGTTGACTGGAGCAGTGTTCAGGGGGAGTGTTGGACAACTGAAGGCTGGCACTGCTATATGTCTATGAAAGCCATAGTCTCACCCTCCAGCAGGGGTGGACTGACAACTCATGGGGCCCCCGAGCAATAGGGGATCATGGGGCCCCTGTGTCCTTGTCCAAACTCAAACCACACCCAAAAAAGCTTGTGAAAGGTACCAGGGGCATCTCATGGAGCTCCCTACTGACCCCGGGCCCTCGGGCAGTGCCCGAATGGTCAGTCTGCCCCTGCCCTTCAGAGTTCTGCTAGCTCAGGGTACTTTAGCCCTTTCTGCAGCACCTATCCTCAAAAAGAAGAGTGTATTCATTACTGTATATACAGCCTGAGTGCATTACAGTATATTATATAGAAACTTCACTTGGCCTTTACATTTTTACATTACAGAAAGGGGCAGTTATAAATGTGATAGCTGGAACATGTCCTTTTATTCTGATGCTTGTCCTCCTAACAATGCCTACCATATAAAATGTAAGGGATACCTGGGTTATCGCTGACATAGGACCTCTGTTCTTTGTAATCTGCGAAGAAACAAATCCAAAGCATCAATGAGCCGCCTGATAATTAGGCTGCTAATGGGAGCGATAAGAGCCGGATCTTAACAAGCAAGGAGTTTCCACTGATAAATGATTGCAACAATTTGCCTGTAGTGCTGTGTCATTTGGAGAAGTCAAGGTGCAGACAGCATGTCAACAACTCTGTCTAGTGGAACATCACGAGAGGTGTCACTGTGAAGCTTTACACACTCTAAAATCTTATAAATATGGAAGTCAGAAATTTATACTAACACAAATTATTTGCAAACCCAAAAGCCTTCAAGTGGACTTGCAGCATAAAAGCTAAGTAAACATTTAAAATGTATATATATGAACAGTTTACTCCCCAAAAACCTTTAGCAATCATCAGCTTCACCTAAATCTCATATCCATGCCATACTATATAGCTAGGAGAGTAACACAACTCTTCACATTTGCAGCTCTGGTGCTTTCATCTGTTCCACTACTTGCCATCTCATTGAATTAGAAATAAGCACTGGAGACTTTCTCCTTTTCCTGTAAATCCACACTCGGTGCTTGAACTGTGCAAGCTTTACATCTCTGTGCAATGCAGTACAGCCGGGTTGCTGTAGGGTCATACACCCGTGTTCCTTCATCATCAAGGCTCTTGTTTCTTTGCTGCTATGGAGCAAGGCTTCCAGACATTGATGAGCATGCCAGTTTCCCTTTTTAACAGCACTTGGGCTGAACTGCCAATCACCAAGCCGGAACATGTAGGGGCAGTGACATTGTCCACCCAGGTAAGCTCTGACATCAGCTTATTCAGGGTAAGCTCCTGCGTGGGCTAAGGAATGTGGAAAATATGTATAACTAGTTGAGGGCATCAGCAGACATTGTCAATCAACTCTCAATTGCAGACAACAGTGTCTCTTTAAAGTGGTATATCAGGTCCACCAAAGTGTATAAAATAACATGAGCAGTAAAGTAAAAACACATTGGGGTGCCTTCAAGTACCTGTGTATGTTTTCATATCAACACAGAAAGCAAGGAGCTACACAACTTCCAGAAGTCCAAAATACATTTATTAATATCATCCAATACAGGAAAATCCACCTTCTACTCTAGTTTGCTTCATTCCATTGGCAGCTTACTCATACATCTCAATGGCTAAGTTCCTAATGAAGTGAAATGCGTAAGCGGAGCAGGCGGATTTATGCTGTATTGGATAATATTAATAAATGTATTCTGGACTTCTGGAAGTTGAGTGGTTCCATCCCTGCATTTTGAGTGACTATTGCTAGCGAATCACAGAAAGTTTTTGAGGCTGCGCCCTTCAGTTGGTGTTCTGAGGTGTTCTTAAACTGAGGTATGCCTCTATCAGTAAAACACGTACACAAAAAGACATTACATTGTCAGGACATTTGACCTTTCTAATGTGTATCATACAACCCATCAATTTTTTTGTAATAAAAAATATTTAAAATGTTTCGACCAATAAAGTTAGTCTATACATTTTGGTGGAAATGAGAGTTTCATGTAAAGGCTAGATTCACACTTTTGATGTTTTGGAGGCTTTTTTGGGTGTTTCTACAGGCTTTACGGTTCATTTTTGAGGGTGTCATGGGCATGAGCTTCTTTTAATTTTTTATTTTTTGCCAATATAAGGCTACACACACAAAAAAGAAACACACACACACAGTAGCTGTTTGCATGTTTTCAGGCACTCCTGTTGAAGTCTACTGGGGCCAAAAAATGGTTGAAGCTTATAGTTCAAAAGAAGCTCATTTACTTTTATGAGTTACAAGCTTGAAGCTTCAAGCAAGATCACGTTCAGGATGGGCACAATTGAAAACCATGGGATTTTGGATGCTGAACGTTTTAGAGTTTCAAGCTACAAAACACTCAGGTGTGTATGGGACCTAAAAGATAATTCCCACAAAGGTGTTTCTATACTCCAATCATGTCTACACTTGTTTTTTATTTGGCAGCTGTATAGCTAGTTTTTTTTACAAGGTGTTATAACCTTGATTTGACCTACCTGGGTCTTGATCTTTTTTTTTTTTTTTTGAATAACTGTAATTTGGTATTAAGACATTTCAGCATAAACTTACCAAACAATGTGTCGTTAACTTATTAGTCCCACACCGACGGTTGGTGGCCCTTTTTAGTTTTGCTTTGTCAGTAATGTATTAGCCCCACACTGACGGTTGGTGGCCCTTTTTAGTTTTTATTTGTCATTAACTTATTAGTCCTACACTGATGGTTGGTGGCCCTTTTTAGTTTTTATTTGTTATTAACTTATTAGTCCTACACTGATGGTTGGTGGCCCTTTTTAGTTTTGCTTTGTCAGTAACGTATTAGCCCCACACTGACGGTTGGTGGCCCTTTTTAGTTTTTATTTGTCATTAACGTATTAGTCCCACACCGATGGTTGGTGGCCCTTTATAGTTTTTCTTTGTCATTAACTTATTAGTGCTACACTGATGGTTGGTGGTCCATTTTAGTTTTTCTTTGTCATTAACGTATTAGTCCCACACTGGCGGTTGGTGGCCCTTTTTAGTTTTTATTTGTCATTAACGTATTAGTCCCACACCAACGGTTGGTGGCCCCATTTTAGTTTTTATTTGTCATTAACGTATTAGTCCCACACCAACGGTTGGTGGCCCCTTTTTAGTTTTTATTTGTCATTAACGTATTAGTCCCACACCAACGGTTGGTGGCCCTTTTTAGTTTTTATTTATCATTAACGTATTAGTCCCACACTGATGGTTGGTGGCCCTTTTTAGTTTTTATTTGTCATTAACGTATTTGTCCCACACCAACAGTTGGTGGCCCCTTTTAGTTTTTATTTGTCATTAACGTATTAGTCCCATACCAACGATTGGTGGCCCTTTGTAGTTTTTTTTTGTCATTAACTTATTAGTCCTACACTGATGGTTGGTGGCCCTTTATAGTTTTTCTTTGTATCCTAGTCTCATACTTTGTAATGCCTTACTAATAAACAACAGGATATCACTAATGCACTTTCTTTTATATTGTACTCTGTTCTCTAGAAATGCATTAAAAGGAATGTGCGATAATACCAACACTGGCTGTCTTTGTAGTGAACTTTGGTGTGTTATTGGTTGTTGGGGATAGTTTTGTTTGCTGGAAGTGGAACTGCTTTTATCTCAGAAGATTCCTTTATCTCGAGGGGTGAAGAGTGTTCAATATTTCCTTTGTATGTTTGTTCCATTTGATGCAAAGACAAATATCGGGCTCTAAAACTAGGACACTATGGTGAACTGTGAAAAGAATTGCTCCAGTGTATGTCTGTATTATATTATACACAGCCCTATGTTAGATTTCCAGCATGCTTCATCCCAGTGTATTTCACTTTTACTATCTGACTGTCTATTTAACATGGTGCTTATTACAGATTGGCTACATTATTGCAAGATCGTGTTTATTTGAAGTAATTGAAAGTAATAATAATACTGCATTGCAGACAGGCAAAATGGAAAAGGGAAAATGGGAACTGACAGCTTTATTGACAGTAAATCACAGATACAGATGCTCATGGAGTCAGGTACACTACATACAAAGATATGCTGAACACAGGTGATTTTAGGTAGCTCAAGCGTGCTACTAAGATCATTCGTAAATTTCACAGTAGTAATCATTCACTTATGCTTAATTTGCATGGGCGATTAGGAACGGGCAATGTATTCCTGCGGCAGTCACAGGTGTATGTGAACAACTGCGGCCAGGAAACCTGTAGAATTGAAGGACAGGCTGATAGCATCCACATCTGTCCGCAGGTAATAGCACACTGAGAGATTACTTGCATTTAGGGACAGATGATGGAGCCTGGACACAGAAAGATTTCATCCAGGGCGATCATCTGTCCCTAACTGTAAATAATCGCTCCTCTCGTGATTGCAACTGGGCATCCCATGCAGGCAAAAATGGCCCTTCACACAGATAGGCACACCTGTGTACTAATGAACAAAGAACAAAAAAGGCGCACTCTCATCATGCTTTACCGCGGTACACCACGTGTTTATTGTGCAATCAAATAGATGTATACTCACAAACCAAAGGATAATAAAAGCAGTATGAATAGTCCGCAATGGCAGTCAATGCAATGCTGTGCCCCAATTGGGGATAAGAGCTCTGAGGAAGGGGGTTTGTCTCCCGAAACACGTCAGCTTATCCCCAATTGGGGCACAGCATTGCATTGACTGCCATTGCGGACTATTCATAGTGCTTTTATTATCCTTTGGTTTGTGAGTATACATCTACTTGATTGCACAATAAACACGTGGTGTACCATGGTAATGCACAATGAGAGTGCGCCCTTTTTTGTTCTTTGTTCATTAGTACTCAGATTTCCCGATCTTTGAAGGGCTGCACCTCTTCCTTTGCCATTTTGAATTTCTTTTAGTCTGCATGAAGATCTGAGCGCTGGTTTCGATTGTTTGTCTTTAGGCACACCTGTGTGAATGAGGCCTCGAAGCATATGTCTACTCACCTTCTAGAGCAGTGGTTTCCAAATTGCGGCCCAGGGGCCAGATGCAGCCCCTTCTTTGCTTTCATCTGGTTCTTGAACCACTTTTCCTCCCCCTGATACAAGACATTATTCCTCCCACTGACACCAGCAATGGGTCCTAATTCCTGCTACTGACATAACCAACGGGCACTATACTTCCCACTAACACCAACCATAGGGCGCTATTTATCCCACTGACACCAACCATGGGATAATGTTCCCCTCACTGACACCAAAAACGGGGCACTATTCCTCCTACTGACAACAGCAATGAGTTCTAATTCCTGCTATTGACATAACCAATGGGCACTATACCTCCCACTAACACCAACCATAGGGCGCTATTTCTTCCACTGACACCAACCATGGGATACTGTTCCCCTCACTGACACCAACAACAGGGCACTATTCCTCCCACTGACACCAACCATGGGATAATGTTCCCCTCACTGACACCAACAACGGGGCACTATTCCTCCTACTGACAACAGCAATGAGTCCTAATTCCTGCTACTCACATAACCAACAGGCACTATTCCTCCCACTAACACCAACCATAGGGTGCTATTTCTTCCACTGACACCAACCATGGGATACTGTTCCCTTCACTGACACCAACAACAGGGCACTATTCCTCCTACTGACACCAGCAATGAGTCCTAATTCCTGCTACTGACATAACCAACGGGCACTATACCTTCCACTAACACCAACAAGGGGGCTCTATTCCTCCTACTGACACCAACAGGGCACTATTCCTCCTAATGACACCAATGAAGATGCACTTTTTCTCCTACTGACACCAATGATAGGACACTATTTCTCCCACTGACACAAACAATGGGGTGCTATCCCCCCCCTTAATACCAAAGATTCATTGGTTACGCCCACTAACACCAGGATAATTTTATCTCCCAAAGGCCACAGTCCGGGCCCCCCTGAAGTCTGAAGGCCAATAAACTGGCCCCTTGTTCAGTAAGTATGGAAACCCCTGTTCTAGAGCAGTGTTTTTCAACCTTTTTTGTGCAAAGGCACACTTTTTTCATGAAAAAAATCACGAGGCACACCACCATTAGAAAATGTTAAAAAAATTTACCTCTGTGCCTATATTGACTATATATAAAGTAATTCTCTTGAATAGGAATCAAACACAAAGAAATTATTTTATAATTACTTTATTATGAAATAATAAAGTATTTTATAATTGGACCCGGGGGCCGGACCAAGAGTAGATGAATGATGTGTATGTGTCATCCATAGTAAGTATAGTAATATTCCCCCATAGTAAGCATAGTAATTAATCCCCCATATAGTAATTCATCCCCCATAGTAATTAATCCCCCATATAGTAATTCATCCCCCATAGTAATTCATCCTCCATATAGTAATTCATCCCCCATAGTAATTCATCCCCCATAGTAATTAATCCCCCATATAGTAATTCATCCCCCATAGTAATTCATCCCCCATAGTAATTAATCCCCCATATAGTAATTCATCCCCCATAGTAATTAATCCCCCATATAGTAATTCATCCCCCATATAGTAATTCATCCCCCATAGTAATTCATCCCCCATATAGTAATTCATCCCCCATAGTGTAATTCATCCCCCATAGTGTAATTCATCCCCCATAGTAATTCATCCCCCATAGTAATTCATCCCCCATATAGTAATTCATCCCCCATATAGTAATTCATCCTCCATATAGTAATTCATCCCCCATAGTAATTCATCCCCCATATAGTAATTCATCCCCCATAGCAATTCATCCCCCGTATAGTATTTCATCCCTCGTATAGTATTTCATCCCCCGTATAGTATTTCATCCCCCGTATAGTATTTCATCCCCCATATAGTATTTCATCCCCCATATAGTATTTCATCCCTCATATAGTATTTCATCCCCCATATAGTAATTCATCCCTCATATAGTATTTCATCCCTCATATAGTATTTCATCCCCCCATATAGTATTTCATCCCTCATATAGTAATTCATCCCCCATATAGTATTTCATCCCTCATATAGTATTTCATCCCCCCATATAGTATTTCATCCCTCATATAGTAATTCATCCCCCCATATAGTATTTCATCCCCCCATATAGTATTTCATCCCCCCATATAGTATTTCATCCCTCATATAGTAATTCATCCCTGATATAGTAATTCATCCCCCATATAGTATTTCATCCCCCCATATAGTATTTCATCCCTCATAAAGTAATTCATCCCTCATATAGTATTTCATCCCCCACAGTACTATTCCCCCCCCCCCCTTCTAGTAAGCCAAGTCCCCCGTGTCAATTCACTTACCTTTTGCGTTCCTCTCGCTGTCTTCCCGCGCCGTTCGGGTCTTCAGGGCGGACTGTGAGAGGAGCCTAGCTCCCCTCCCCTCACGTTCGGCACGCTGCCCCGCCTACACACATCCTGACAGCCACATCCGCAAGCCGGATTAAAAGGTCCGCGCGGACTTTTGGGGCTGCCAACCGAGAGGAGGCAGGGGAGCGGCCGACCGAGAGGAGGGAGGGGAGCAGGCGCCCGGCACACAGAAGAGCCGCATTAGACTGGGTAAAGAGCCGCATGTGGCTCGCGAGCCGCGGCTTGCCGACCACTGAATCATTAGATTCTAATGATTGGTCTATTTGTGAGCCGAAGCCACATGTTACAGATGAAATTGGAATTTTTCCCACGGCACACCAGACAATATCTCACGGCACACTAGTGTGCCGCGGCACAGTGGTTGAAAAACGCTGTTCTAGAGTATTTCCCAGCAGTGTTTCTTTATCTTTGTTCCTGTAGCAATAAACCATTTGTATTGCTCCCTGTGAAATCCCATTACCAGGCTTGTAAAAATCTTGCAAGGACAGTTGCTGAGGGTTAATTTCCTATTGATATAAACATGCCCCCAGAACTGCATCACCCAGGACCCCTCTGCCAACACACAGAGAGGTTGATTTACTAAAGGCAAATAGACTTTTGACTTTGCAAAGGAAGTTGCACTTTGCAAGGACATTTTCCCCAGAGCTCAGTGAATCAGGTTAAGCTCTGCTAAAGTCTATCATCCAATCATTTGCATACAAAATGCTGTTTTTTATTTTTTCCTTGCATGTGATTGGGTATTCTTTGCAAAGAGAAATTTCACTGCATTCACTAAGCTCTCAGGCAAATTCCCTTACAAAGAGCAACGTCCTTTACAAAGTGAACAGCTTATTTGCTTTTAGAAAATCAATCCCAGTGTGTGGCCAGGCTCTTGTGAGTTAAAGCAGCAGTTTTGTCGTAATATATAAAAAATAAAAAAAGTCAATGTATCCATAAGGAGTGGGACAGAGAGGGATGGGGGAATTGCAGATATTTTCACTTTAATATTGCCTAAACCAATCTCTGTGATTTAATTTCATTTTTCTATGTATTTGCCTTTCATGCTTTATCCACCTGTATACAGGTTTTCTATGCGAGCACAGGAAATTAATAGTCATATCATGTTTCTGATTGTATGCTCAGGCAACGTCTACAGGGAATGTCACCTTAATGGCAGCTGGGCAGGAAGAGGAGATTATACACAGTGCCAGGAAATACTAAAACAGGAGGTAAGACAAACTAAAGAAATATCCCTGATTGAGAAATATTAATTCAAGTTTTGATAGATAATTGCACTTATACTGTATTTTTTATAATATTGACGGAAACTTGCTAAGGAAAACATGTTTTTTTTAACATTACTGAACCCTGCTTCTGAAAATATTTACCTGGCTTCAATGCGGATCCAGAATCTTCAATATTTTCTGGCTGGGAACCAATCGGCATGGTTCCTTGTCATGTGACCAGCATGACAGCCATTCATGGTGATCACATTGCACTGTGCACAGAGAAAGAAGCACAATCTTAAGAAGGATGACAGCATGTTAGCATAATTCATTTAAAAGGCAGGGGCGGACTGAGCATTTGGAAACTGGTGCACTGCCCGAGGGCCCAGGGTCAGTAGGGGGCCCCATGAGATGCCCCTGGTACCTTTTTCATAGGCTTTTTTGAGTTTGGGCAAGGACACAGGGGCCCCATGATCCCCTATTGCCCGGGGGCCCCATGAGTTGTCAGTCCGCCCCTGTTAAAAGGTTTAGGCTCCAAGCATACGCTAGAATTTTTAAGCTCCTAGAAGCTATTTGCATATTTTTCTTAATTCTCCTAGAAAATAAAAAGTGTTATCCTATGTGTCCATGCACACTGCTTTAGGATATTAGTATTTTTTGGGCTTCAGCATCTTGTAGCAGAAAAAAATGTTTTTGTAGAGTTTTTGGAGCGTTTTTCCAGCTAACTGCTACTAAAATGCTCCTAACAGATTTTTTTTCTAGCTTATTTTTTTTCTCCATGTGTACTGAAAAAACACAAAAAAAACACTAACGCTCCTCAAAACTCCTAAACGCTTTTGAACGCTACTAAAACACTACTAAAAAATGCTATTACCAGCATTTTTCCCAGTGTTTTTTGAGCTATAGGCCTCTTTCACACGGGCGTTCCATATGTCCGTTTTTCATCTGTCCGTTTACGGAAGAAAAATAGACCCCCATGTATTTCTTTGGACTTGCGGATGTAAACTGATGAACATCCTTTAACATCCGTTTTTTTGAACGTAAGAAAACCCTTCAGCAAAAAAAAAAGCAACGGACGAAAAATGGCTGTCAACGGATGTAAACAGATGTAAATAGACAGTAAACAGATGAAAATGGATGAAAAACGGATGTAAACGGATGGAAATGGATGAAAAATGGATGTAAACTGATCTACACGGATGAAAAACTGATGTAAATCAATGTAAATGGATAAAAAACTGATGTAAATGGATGAATAACAGATTAAAAAACAGATGAAAAAACGGATGTAAACGGATGAAAAAACGGATGTAAACTCATCTGTTTTTTCTTTGAAAAATGTGACTGAACCGAAGAAAAAAAACCAGAACGCCCATGTGAAAGGACCCTAAAAAAAACGCTAGTGTGCATGGAGCCTTAAGTGTGCTTTCTGCATTTTTTTTTTTAAATATGAACAGGGCATTTATGAAAAGAGTGTGCCAAATAAAAGCTTTATATGCCCTTAAAAAGTGTAACATTTATTTGGGTAGGATAATTGGGCAGTACAGTGGCTAAATGGTTAGCACGTCCGCCTGGCAATACTAGGGTTCAAATCCCAACCACAGCACCACCTGTCTGGAATTTGCATGTTCTCCCTGTGCCTGCGTGGGTTTCCTCCAGGTACTCCAGTTCCCTCCCACACTCCAAAGACATGTTGGTAGGTGAATTGGCTCCTGTCTAAATTGCCACTAGTATGTGTATGAATGTAAGTTAGGGACCTTAGATTTTAAACCCATGAGGGTTAGGGACTGATGTGAATGTACATATATATAAACCACTGTGTGAACTGATGCCACAATCAAACAAGAAAAACAAGGCATTTGCCTAGGGCAGCATTTTTCAGGGAGGGGCAGCACTGCCCCTCTGAAGAAGGGACGGAGGAAGAGACACACGCAGCATGGGAACCTGGTGGGTTCCGAGAGAGGTTGCGGGTTTTATGATGGTGTATGCACAGCCCGACTCTCGCTCCCGGGGATGTCCGGATCTGTGAAGGTGAGTGTCTTTCTCTCTCTCGCCATGGGGGATGGTGGCTGGTGTATGGGGGGCAGTGGTAGTGGAAGGCTCTTTCGGTTGAAAGTCAGGGTTGTTGTTGGTCAATGTCAGGCTCTCTCTGCGGGGGACGCCAATTTTTGTGTTGCCTAGGGCAGCACAAAACTTAAATACACCATTGGCCACACTATAAGTACTTGTAATAAATAAGGAGCATACAGATATGAAAGCAGAGTGATAAACTCATCACTACACTGCTTCTCCTTCACTGTCCAGTCAGGGTGGAGGTGGCTGGACTCAGAGGAAGGTTGAATGATGTTGACCATCACTCAGCCTGGAAGACTGAGGACATCTTGTGACAGAAAAGTACAATATATATGTAAAGCACTGCATAAAATTGACAGCGCTATATAAGTGTCTGAAATAAATAATTGGTATTCATAAAATTTGCTGAGTCCTTCAAACGCATAGGGTTTGCCTCAACTCCATATTAATCGTCAACCTGAACCTCATCCCTATTAGTAGCTAACACTGAACACACATTTCTGTCCAAAGCTGACCTCCCACCAATATTTCTGTTATAATAGATCTTTCACAAGTACATTTATATGGGCATTTACTAACCTCTTAAAGAAGGACCAAAGTCCACGATATTCATTTTTTCCTTCATTAGCTTGACTTTCCTCCTCCTCATCTTCTTCCAGGTGCTGGGCTGTAGGCCTCTCCTTTTCCCATCGTAGGATGACTGTACTCCTGCGCATGCACAAGAGTTCAGTCATCCCGGCACGCAGGATGCATTTACGCAGCTCAGTGTACATTCTACAGATAACTGTGAGCAGGCAAGTAGGTTCATTTTGTTGCAGAAGAATATATTTAAAACTGAGAAGTTTGTTCCGCTTTAACAGCCCTTCTGATGTATGATTCACAAAAAAACGAGTTCATCTTCCCAACTGGTGGACTCCGGTGTGCCTAACTGACAGGTTTAGACTGCATTGATAATGCTGAAATGATATCACTGTCTGATGTAAATTGGACCCTGTAGCCTTAGTAGATGCATCCGTAGCTGCTATTTATTGTCCCGTGCTAAAACGGGTGTTCATGGCTGATTTACTTTTCTGATGGCTTGCCTCTGGATATGAGTTATGTGTGTCTTAGACATCTCCGAAGATTTATTTTAACCATGAATTCACCTTCATTGGAGCATAAATAGGAAGGAAGCCATAACATGCCACGTACAGGTCATGTCACCTTATGAACAGAGACAAAAAAATAGACCATTTTCTATTTTAAAGCTAATAGCAAATATTGTCTAAACACAACATCTGTGTGTAATTTTACTTGGTGTGCTTTGTGTATTTCCTCCAGATCTCTGCAATAATCCAGCATTAATCCACTCCAAAACTCTAGTTTTTTTTTCTTTACTATGTTCAAATATTCAAAAATATGTTTTTAGTCACATAAAATATGAAATATTGCATATTATTCTTGATTTTTGCATTTGCCCATTTGCCGGCTGATAGATGGCGCTCCAGACTCTTTTTTACATCTACCGGGCTTTTTCCTTACTACATTGCTGAAAACAAACCTATTGTTTACATAGCTAATTAGCTAAAGCTTAAATTAGACACCCAGCAGAAGAGTCAGAGGAATCATTTTCTTCCTTTGTCTGCTATTTTTAGACAGGGCCACATGGAGATGAACATGTACAGTTGTGTTCAAAATAATATCAGTCAGACATCACTAACCTGATCAATCACTTTTTTTGGTAGAATTGATATTTCTACATGGCAAATAATTTACTAGCAGGTGTAGTAGAGTAATAGAAATCCAACAGACCCGACAGTCATGACATGCATGCTGCTGATTCTGTGTAATTGAATCACTAATTGAAAAGGGCATGTTCAAAATAATAGCAGTGTGGAGTTCTACTAGTGAGGTCATTCATTCTTTGAAAAACAGGTAGCAATTATTGCCCTTATTTAAGGAAGGAAGGCAGCAAATGTTGTACATGCTGGTTACAGTGAATTTCTCTCTGAAATTCTGAGGCAAATGGGTTGTTCCAGACATTGTTCAGAAGAACAGCGTACCTTGATTAAAAAGTTGATTGGAGAAGGGAAAACATATAAAGAAGTGCAGAAAATGATAGGCTGCTCAGCTAAAATGATGGCAAATGCTTTAAAATGGCAACCAAAACCTGAAAGACGTGGAAGAAAGCAAAAAACTACCATTCGAATGGATAGAAGAATAGCCAAAATGGCAAGGACTCAGCCAACAATCAGCTCCAGGAAGATGAAAGAAGGTGTAAAGTTACCTGTGAGGACTGTTACAATTAGAAGACGCCTATGTGAAGCCAAGCTGTCTGCAAGAAGCCCCCGCAAAGTCCCACTGTTGGAAAAAAGACATGTGCTGAAGAGGTTACAATTTGCCAAAGAGCACATTGACTGGCCTAAAGAGAAATGGTGCAACATTTTGTGGACTGATGAAAGTAAGATTGTTCTTTTTGGGTCTAGTGGCCGGAGACAGTTTGTCAGACGACCCCCAAACACTGAATTCAAGCCACAGTACACTGTGAAGACAGTGAAGCATGGTGGTGCAAGCATCATGATATGGGGATGTTTCTCATACTACGGTGTTGGGCCTATTTATCGTATACCAGGGATCATGGATCAGTTTGAATACATCAGAATACTTGAAGAGGTCATGCTGCCTTATGCTGAAGAGGAAATGCCCTTGAAATGGGTGTTCCAACAAGACAACGACCCCAAACACACCAGTAAACGTGCAACATCTTGGTTCCAGACCAACAAGATTGACGTTATGGAGTGGCCAGCCCAATCCCCGGATCTTCATCCAATAGAAAACTTGTGGGGTGACATCAAAAATGCAGTTTCTGAGGCAAAACCAAGTAATAGAGAAGAACTGTGGAATGTAGTCCAATCATCCTGGGCTGGAATACCTGATCACAGGGGCCAGAAGTTGGGTGACTCCATGCAACACAGATGTACAGCAGTTCTCAGAAACAGTGCGACTACAACCAAATATTCATTAAGTGATTCAAAGGAAAGCAAAATCTTCAAACATTTCTCAGTTTATATAGTGAATGTTTGAGTTTGGAAAGAAGAATACAAACACTGCTATTTTTTGAACAGTCTAATATTCACTTTTCTTCAATTTTTTTAGAGGAACAACACAAATTTGATCTATTTTTCTTCATGTTTTGATTTGGAATAGAATGTGTCGTGTTCCCAATGCATTTGTGTGTATGGAAATAAAAGCTATTAGAAGGATTTTGAGCTTTATTCACTTTTTTGAACACACTGCTATTATTTTGAACACAACTGTATGCCTGGGCAAAAACACATATGCAGTATATCTCTTCAATATTTGCACATTTTTTCATGCTTTGTTTCTTTAGAAATGTTGCAAGTGCAGAAAAATACCTTCTGATGTGTCATAAATCTATGAGCTTTGAAGTTCCTGTAGTGACATGACAATGCTGCCTCTGCTGCACTGAAATCCCAAGCATTTTTCTCAGTCCTGCTTGAATTCTCCTCTGCCAGACTACAGAACACCTTCCCATTAAGTTATGAGGATGTTCTGTAGTCCCAACACACTTTCTCTTCTATAGTCCAGCAGGAGAGAGCCCAGGCAGGGAGTTAGCAGCTCACTGAATTTCTGGCAGGATTAACAAGGTTTATTTTTTGTACTAGCGGCGTTTTTAGAGACACAAAACAGGGGGAAATGTGCATGTATTACAGATATACACTTTTTGAGCATTTTTCTTTTTTATTATTTTTAATGTTTTATTTTGCCCAGATATACACTTTAAGTTAGAGCTCCACAAACTCACCCATTCTAAAATAATACAAAATCTTGAAAAATGTCAGTTTAAATATGTGTAAACTTTTGAGCAAAAAAAATGGACCCAAAGCCAGTTATAAGGGTTGCTTCCTTAACATAAATCTTTAATCAGGATTATGGGAGTCGTGATGGTTGGCACTGTTCTGTACAGACAAGAGCTTAGTATTCCGTAACTAATCATTCTTATTTTACATAAATTCTACTGCTCTCACCTCTTTTAAATTAAAAATCTATTTTACATTCGGTAAACTAATTGGTTCTCCTATATCGTTCCAGCTCAGGATGGAACATTTTTAAAGATCCGCTGCATAAAGCAGAGGATCTGCAGCCAAGTTCTGTATATCTGGTATTACCAATTCAAGAATAATCTGCAATGCTAGAAATGAAAGTAAATGTACATAGCTATTATTTAGAATATTGCTTTTAGTGAGTGTGAAAACACTGGCGCATTATTATCCAAGCATTATATGTGGGGCAGTGTGGAAGGTGAATAAAAAATGTTTTTTTTTATTGGGTGCCCGATTTTTCTTACTTTGGGCTATGTTGCCTATTATAACCGGTGTGATTTGTTTCTTGACACCCATTTTCACTTTATAGGTTTTGTTGATTGTTTAAGCAGCTTTTCCATTTTTTGCTTCATGTTGGCTAGAATAGCTAATTATTCAATGGTAAAGGGGAAGCATATTTAAAAGATCGATTTTTACCTGGTTCAAGAGTCAATTCAGTTGGAAGCAGGGGCGGACTGACCATTTGGAAACTCGGGCACTGCCCGAGGGCCTGGGGTCAGTAGGGGGCCCCATGAGATGCCCCTGGTACCTTTTTCATAGGCTTTTTTGAGTTTGGGCAAGGACACAGGGGCCCCATGATCCCCTATTGCCCGGGGGCCCCATGAGTTGTCAGTCCACCCCTGATGTAGATGCTTCTGGCGATTGTCGAATTAAAAAATATTTTAAATGAACCTTTTCTCTATTCTCCCATGAGTTGTCAGTCCGCCCCTGGGTGGAAGGAAGATAAATCTGTAGCAGAAATCACATATAAGGGCAGCATGGTGACTAAATGGTTAGCACTTCTACCTGGCAGCACTAGGGCTGTTGGTTCAAATCCCAGTCACAGCACCACCTGCCTGGAGTTTGCATGTTCTCCCTGTGCCTGCATGGGTTTCCTCCCACACTCCAAAGACATGCTGGTAGGTGAATTGGCTCCTGTCTAAATTGGCCCTAGTATGTGTATGTATGAATGTGAGTTAGGGACCTTAGATTGTACGCCCCTTGAGGGTTGGGGACTGATGAGGATGTACAATATAAATGTAAGGCACTGCATAAATTGACAGCGCTATACAAGTACCTGAAATAAATACATGTCACTTCAGTAAGTTTCTTTTGAAAGGCCAATGACAAGAGTAATAGATAGTACATGCTTTAATTGTTAAAAGTGGATATTTCAGAAATTTTGCATGAATGGATTCCTAACATGTCATGATATACAGCAACAGTATCACTTTTCCAAAAAAATTTTCCACCTTTAGCATTTAAAGCAGTTCAGTGAAATGATGAGATGATGCTATCAGTCTGCTGCAGACAGGCACCAGAACATACAAGAATGTGTCATCTCTGAGCCAGCTTCTAGCTCCATGAAGTAGATGCTGAACCAGGATGATGCCTGAACAAAGATGGCTCCATCCATCTAGGGCTAAAAGCAGATGAAGCCATTGTCAGGGGGAGTACTGTGATCTCTGTGTGAGGTTATATACCCCTGGAAGTGGTACACTTACACATTACTTAGCATACGCTTAAAGTAGAACTATAGTCAAAACTTTTTTTTTGTCATTTTGGATAGAGTAAGGGAGGGTCATAAGCCCTGCTCAGTAGCTCTGAGGAAGAAGGGAACCCCCTTCGAAACGCGTCAGTTTCATCCTGAGAGTCTCCCCTCTTGATGGGACCCGTACGTGTCTGCTATCCCAGTGCTTTGATGTTGGATTTTATATGCCTTAGTTATTGCTACTTTTGTAAGTATACATCTCAATTCAATAAATTCACCCTTTGCTTACTGAGGTAATGCAAAAGGTTGGTGCGCTTCTGTTTTTGTTGTTCATTACAGTTTTTGTTGGGCTTCGCCAGCCTTGTGTTTGAGCTGCACAACCTTTGATCAGCTATATATTTCATATATTGTTCCACCCTCTGATTTCTGATCTGGGTCTCTGAGCGCAGGAGGTGTTGTATCAGATTATTTTTTGCCATCTGTGTCCCATTGGGGAGAATTTGCTTCACTTCCTGTCCCATAGCCAAAATAGGAAGTGATGGAAAATCCCTGCAAATTAAGGGAATCCCTTGGACCACACAAGTCACCAGAATTGGTGTCCCCATTGGAAGATTTCCCCTCTATTACTTTTCTGGGGACAACCCAAAATGTGAGGTTTCTTTCACTTTCAATGATAATGGTAAACAGGACAAAGAGAGGGTGAATCTCCCTAACAGGGGCACAGACAGCAATAAAAACATGACAGGTGTTCTAATCCATCTCCACTCTATCCAAAACTGAAAAAATTAAAGTTTTGCCTTTAGTTGTAACTTAATATAAAACATATATTTGATGCTAGATCCATGTTTGATAACATGTTTAACTGGCAATCTTTTTTTCTTGGCAGAAAAAAAGCAAGGTGCACTACCACATCGCCATCGTTATTAACTTCTTGGGACACTCCATCTCCCTGTGTGCACTCTTAGTGGCTTTTACTCTCTTCCTGAGATTGAGGTAAGGCTGCAGACTTGCAGAAGTGC
The DNA here is from genome assembly GCF_062004578.1 of Staurois parvus. Classification (NCBI taxonomy): domain Eukaryota; kingdom Metazoa; phylum Chordata; class Amphibia; order Anura; family Ranidae; genus Staurois; species Staurois parvus. The sequence continues at coordinate 23,025,978 of NW_028317947.1, forward strand.
AAAAGATGCAAAATATTGACTTTAACTTTCTATTTTTGATACACCAATGTTAATTTGAACCCCTTCACGCCTAAGGGTAAAACAAATCTTAACGCCTAAGCACAATTTTGCAACTTTGACATGTGTTAGCAAAACCGTCCATATCATTACAACTACTTTGTGCATCCAGGTGGATTATACCGCGTTTTTTTAGGACAAATTGGGCTTTCATTTGGTGGTAAATAGTAGCAGATATCTTCTGAATTTTTTTTTATTATCAAAGTAAAACTGGCCCAAAATAGTAAAAGAAATATATATATTATTTTTACATTTAGCTGTGTATTTCTTGCTACTTCCATAACCTACCACCAAAGAACAACCCAAAATAATTTCTCGTGCTCCTGTTGATTGCAACAATACCACATATGTGTATGTTAGTTGTTGTTTGTACCCGTAGTATAGCCCAGAAACAATAGTGTTTTTTTTTAAACTTTGATCTAGGTATTTTTTTAAATCTCATTTTTTATTGTTTTACTCGCGCTTGTTTTTTTTTCTCTCTGAAAGAACAGAGAGAGATACAATGTATCTCTCTCCTCCATTGAGAGAGAGAAAACGCAAGGGCAGACTTCACAGTGACTGATCACTGTGATAGCCAATCAGAGGCTATCACAGTGATCAGGTGACCCAGAATTGGGTGTTCCAGGTCCTGATCTTTAGAACAGGACCCAGGGCTTTCAGTGAGATCCCGGTCTCTCTGCTGGGAGCGCGCCATGCGGTGCGCTCCCAGCACAAAGAAAGGTACGCAAATTAGCAGCCCCACAGAAAAAAGTCCAGTCCAGAGGGGCCGTATATTTGCGTATGGTCGGCGTGAAGGGGTTAATCCTTTTTGTTAAATTTTTGAATATGGATACCAAGGGGGCTTTCATGACAAGGAGGGAGTTATATACCCCTATAAACTATGTAGACATGGGTTGCTTTTACATACATATTGATCTATAAAATTTTAACTTTTGTTTAGCACTACCCCATTAGGAGTCCTTGGGTTTTGGGTCACCCTACAGCTTTGCACAGCCAGACAACACACATTTTCTTCCACACATTGCATTCAAAGCCAGTAAACAGTCCTTGAGCTTGGTGTTGTGATTTTATTAAGGGGTTTGGAGTTGAGGGGTGAATGGGATGCCCAAGCAAACTGCAAACTTGAAGACGAACTCCTTAGCAATGTACAAGGATGTGGACACAATAGTCTCTCCTTTGACAGCATTCTAGCTCTCTGGTGTACCTCTTTAGACCCCAGATGAATCCATTCCTCTCCTTGGGAGCACCACAGAGTTGTGACCACGTCTCTATGCATACTAAGTCCATGGCACTAAGCTTCCATCATCTAGGACAGTCTTTCTCAACCTTTTCAACACAGAGAAATCCTTGAAATGACATTTTGGTCTCAGGGAACCCCTGCTAAAAAATGACTGTATCTACAGCTCATGATACATTGGTGTGATGGTCAGTGGGAAGAATGTTCCTTACACTTGTGGTCATTGAGAAGAATTACCCCCTTATAGGTAGCTAAAAATATCAATGGTGTCAGCGGGAACCTATCTGAGAGGCAGATAATGCTCGTTGCTCAAGGAACCCCTAGCAACCTCTGAAGGAACCTGGTTTAAATACCCTGATCTAGGACAACAGGGTGCCCTCTCTAGTATACCACTCTCTCCCTCTCTCTCATTGTCCCTTCTATGGCTCTGTCCAGGCAGGCATGCTTCTGGTTGGCACAATGATTCCAAGGCTTCTACCACTACTTACATAAGAGTCCTCTGTCCAGGCCTTCCCTGGTCTGTACCACCTTGCTCTGGACTACATCAATGCAAAGGGCCATTTAGATTAATAATGCAGGAGATTGGCATCCCTGGGGTGTCTGGCTCCCATGCCTTGTCTCCCTAGGCCCCATCCACACTGGCATTTATGTGGCACTACCCCCACACATTACAGTACTAAAGGAGGGATTGCTCTAAAAGGGGAGCCAGGGGCGGACTGACCATTTGGAAACTTGGGTACTGCCCAAGGGCTCGGGGTCAGTAGGGGGCCCCATGAGATGCCCCTGATACCTTTTTCATAGGCTTTTTTGAGTTTGGGCAAGGACGCAGGGGCCCCATGATCTCCTATTGCCTCGGGGCCCCATGAGTTGTCAGTCCACCCCTGAGGGGAGCTTACACCTAATTACAACATTCCCTTGACTGTATGGCACTGGGAACAGAGCCATCTAGTGGCAGACAGGTTAACTGCACCTGCTAACACGTGTATATTACCTACCAAAATTGGGGAGTTTTTGGTCACTTTCTATAAGCAGCCATACATGAGAAAATAGATTTAAGCTCAAAGTTGAATGGTACAATATATGGTATACCAGGGGCGGACTGACAATTTGGAAACTCGGGCACTGCCCGAGGGCCCGGTGTCAGTAGGGGGCCCCATGAGATGCCCCTGGTACCTTTGTCATAGGCTTTTTTGAGTTTGGGCAAGGACACAGGGGCCTCATGATCCCCTATTGCCCGGGGGCCCCATGAGTTGTCAGTCCACCCCTGTGGTATACAATTGTGACCTGTATCTTACACAGGTCTAAAGGTCCCTCTTCCTGTACTCATGTAACAGTAGGGGTGCCTAAGCAGCCAAGCACCTGCATTTTCACGTGAGAGGAATGGAAGTGAGTCACATGATCCCCATTAGTGCTGAATTATCTTGAATATAATAGTGTCTGGGCAATTTTCAATTCATGCCTCCTGCCAGTTTAATAGAATCATCTATAAGGCTAGTTATACAACGACAATTTTGTATTGATCTGACATGCATTTATAAGGCATTTCTGAAGTATCTGGAACACAGTGTTTGAATTGCTTCTTATGTAATAACATACTCGTTCATCTAAAACTGCATTTGCCTTGCATTGCGTTGGTTTGCTTTTTTCTGTAAGTCAACGTGAATGCATCTCCAGTGTGCCTTAAACTAATCACAGACTGACCTCAAATGCAAGCCATTATTCCCTGAAAGTACTTCAAAGCGTGCTGTCTTTGGCTCCTTTGGCTTGCGAATCTGTCACATTAATGTACACACAGCCTGAAAAATACATCAACAAAGAATATGATTTAGTAAGAAATGTACTTTATAAGAACATAACTTTATCATACTGAATTGTACATTGTCTGTATTTAGTTTGTAAGATCTTTACTTTTGCTTTTCCATAGAGATAAAGCAGTACAAGCATTCCCAACATAAGAATGCAAGGATACCCACCATACAATATCAAAAAAGGCTTGCAATGCAAATGAAGAGGTGTGCATCATTAGTAGACTGTAGACTGACAAAATAATGTGGAGAGCACATCTAAAATTGTAGGGTCAGTCATGGAGAATGTAAAGGGAAGGGAAAAATGGAACCAGGGGAAGGGAGCCAGTGAAAGGGTGGGGAAAAGAAAAGATAGAGAGAAATACACATCTGAGGGGAGTAGAGAGAGCAAAATAGCCGTACCAACTCCCAAGAAAAACCAGCAACAAAATCAACAACCAATGTATATCCTAGCCATTCCCTGGTCAACTGGTCACGCAATAAAAAGCAGGAGGCTCAACACTTGTCTGAGTAAACGCATACTATCACTATATTAATTGTTTATACATGTCAGAGAAGATGAAATCTAACCACGAAATTCATGTATTATAGAACATAGAGTAGTTATCCTTACACTGATGCCGCCACTCCTCAGCTTCCATTGTATCCTGTACCTTCAGCAGCCATTCCCTAACTGTAGGGACCGCCTGAGACTTCCAATAGACTGGAAAGAGGCACTTGCCAGCATTAACTAAGTGAGGCAGCAGCGAATGTTTATATGGACAAATGTGTGTCATGTAATAGCATAGGAAGTGGGTCATCCGCTATCTAGTGTTGGGTCACTTTGATAACTAGGTTACGAACTTTCAACAAGAAAGATCAGAAAACGGGGCATTCCCACCAAAGAAGTAGGAAGGTACCCCTCTGTCCACAGCCTCTCCAACAGTGGACAGATATCTTTGGGTATATGCAAAACAGTCTGTCTGTAACCCTGTACAATCTCGATAAAAATTTATAACAGGACTTCTGAATCTTAGAATTATTGGAGGAGGTATGGGGTAGCATGGTAATTTTGTCTATACTGCTCCCAGGTAAGCTCCAACCTAGTGGTAGTCTTATCCAGCAAGAGCGTATATCTTCTAGAAAGTAAGTGTGTAGAGTCATTCCTATCAAGACACATCGCTTCAAATCTGAAGAGGGAATCCAAAGGTTGCAGTCCACCCCTTAGGATCTTGCAAAACGTTTTTAAGCTGTGTATATTTCCAGCCATCCCATGGCATTGTTCCCCACTACTGGTGGAGATCTACTAGGGGTTTCAACTCCATACCCTTCATAAATTGAAGACAGCGAACCTCATGAAGCCCATCCCAGTGTGTGAAAAAGTCTTCTCCTGGGGGAGCCAAGAGTAACCTCCCAGTGGTGAAAGTGGTGAGGATAGCTGAGATAAAATGTGTTTCTCGTTCAACCAATCCCAGGTCGCCAAGGTTGCTAGAGAGAGCAGGGAAACCAAGTCCGAAAGCCCTCGGTGTGAGAAAGCCAGGGAGCAGGGGCCAAGTTACGACCCACCAGGATTTGTTCATTATTTGTATTTCAAACATAATAGGAGAATTGAAACATTTAAAACACCAAGATATGTACATATTGATAACCCCTGGAGGGGCCGCTTGAAATAAATTGGTCTCCACAAGTCCAGCTTCTGTCAGGCTGTCAGCTATAGCACATGCTTAGGCCTAGCAACTGGAGCTCCTCTGTATCACACACGATGCCTCCCAGGAGAGAAGACCAGAAGAGAGAGTTCAGTTCAGATCCTCCAAAAATGTATCTTCTCCCCAGCCACTATTTATACTCCAGTGACTGATCCTCCTACACTATTTCTTGAGCATTCTTCCAGAGCCAGGCAGAAGCAATCAGCCACTAGGTTTAGAGATAAACCTGGTCAGACTTAAAAAAAAAGAATTGCAGCTACAGTAGAGTTTTATACTAAATTTAGCCAGCCCAGGGTAGGGGTGTTACATAGAAGATATATATCCACAGATTATTCAGAATCTGCTGTGAGTTTTTCATTTGAAATATTGTACAGAGCAGCTGTTTCAGGTGTAGGCTTGAGAAAAGGCAGAGACATTGAAACTGGTTTCCCTTTGTTTACAGATTTACCACTTAGTTTTGGTTCGAGTGGGAAAGAGACAAACCCTTTGAAAAGTCCCCCCATTAGAAAGATTCACCCCTCTATTTCCTGATGATTCTTGTCACTAAAACAGAAACAGAGGGGACATGCATATTTTAAAATAACGTCAGCGACACTGAATTAAAATTCAATTCAGTGGTAATCTTAGTGTTGTGGACAGGTAGGCACAAAGTTCCTTCCTGGGACCTTATCCCCTGATGCATTTCACCCAAAAACTGGGTTTAAACATTTCTACAATTAAGCTAAGTTTTTGAATCAAGTGAAACTTTGTGTCTGCTTGTCCAAAACAATAAAGTTACACCTGCATTGATTTTAATGCCATGCCCCCAGGCTGTCCGTAGGATCGACTGGTCCTTGGGGTATAAATCATTAATCCAAGTTGTTCCCAGAGCAAGATATGAGTATAAGTCATCTAATTTTCCAGTGACCACTGTCCAAGGTGAGAATTACTCTCACATTGGGAAGAGTTCCCTTTATTTCCTAGAAATTGTAAGGAAATATTTGCCAGGAATGGAACCAATAAAAAATAACCTGATAATGATTTTAACCCTTCTCTATTAAAACAAAAAAAAAAATGTTTTCACTATACATGCACTTTAGGGCCAGAAGACCGAGAACATATCTGATCTGTAAAACCTTTTACTGTGAGTTTGTTTCAGATTTGATTTGCGCAAAAAAGTCTAAGTAGCTCTTATTGCTCCAACAGACTTGAAAAACTAAAAGGAAATCTGTGTTAGTTGGAGCCAGAATGCCCCTGATGTTTACACAAGTGCTGTGCTGTTGTTAAGCATCTTTAAATAGCTGGCTTCACTGTTGACAAGGCATTTGTACACTTTACTATCTTTAAAATGCAGTATTGTGTACACCATTAAGAATCTTTCCAGTATGTAAGGGTGCTATCATCCTGTTATTGAACCACTAGGGAGACAATTATGATACCACCAGAATTTCCTGAAAGGAGTGTAATTGCTGCAATTAAATAGGGTTGTGTTGACAATAATTATATTGGTCATGTGGCAAGTAGGGAGGAAGGGTTAGTACCAAACCTCAAAATTTACAAATTGTGATTTTCTTTTCCTACTTTGTTTCTCTCATCTACCCACGTCTTCTTTTGTGGCTAAGCTCAACACAAGGGAGGGGTTGCAAAGGATAATGAACACAGTTGACATTAAGCCATTGTAAAACATATATTATGGTGTAACCAACACTCCCAACCTCAATCCGTGTAAAGTCTTGAGCTTGAGGGTAAGGGCCATGTAACTGACTAGAGCAATTAGTGTATTCCTGCTGTACACTGTATGTTCAATATAATGCTATATTACCTATCTCTATCTGTATAGCCATTTCATTTTATCAATATGTTTTATTGAACCGATAAAAGCTATTAACAACAAAAAAAGATGATGAGAAGATTCAGAGGAGTCGCTGTAGTTCAAAAAACATACAACCATCTCTAAAACTGGAATTGTAATCCTACTTTGCATTTTGTACACATTGTTTGCATTCAGCCCCAAAACATTCAGTAATATGGGTGACATGGGTTGGCCATCTTTTATCACCCTATTCACTGATGATGTAATAACTACTGGCCTTTATACACTTGCAGCATGGCTGCCAGTAATGCAATGGTTGTTTCACTGCCAAGCCGGCAAAGAACATGGGAAGGGTGAATGGACATTCATATACAGAATTCATTCCAAACTCAAATAAACAGCTTAGAATTCAGTAGGATAACTCCGGTGGGACCACAACAGTTCTGCTGACGGTTGTACTTTTCTAAATGTATAGATATCACTTAAAGGGTAACTCCACTTTTATGGGAAAAAAATTTCAAATAAAAAAATATAGCATATCCATTTTTTTTTAATGCAAAAAAACACAATACATAACCCTAATTATTGGTAAAATGTAAAAAACGATATTACGCCGAGTAAATGGATACCAAACATGTCATGTTTTAAAATTGCGCATGCCCGTGCAATGGCGACAAACAATGTAAATTTTACTATCCATAGGCAATGCTTTAAAAGCCTTTACAGGTTACCACTTTAGATTTACAGAGGAAGTTACTGCCCATGATCTGCCGATGATACCTCACATGTCTGGGACAACTGCTGTTTGCAAGCGCACTGTACACAAGCATTTGCCTTTGCGCACGAGCAGGAGGGATGGGGGCACTTTAAATTTTTTTAATTATATATTTATATTTTTACACTGTTGCTTTAAAGAAAAAATTGAGCACTTTTATTGCTTGTCACAAGGAATGTAAACATTCCTTGCAACAGCAATAGGCATGTGACAGGTAATCTTTATGGAGAGATCTTGGGTCTATAAGACCCCAGATCCCTCCTCTGCCCTTAAAAGCATTTGTTCACATCAAGATCCGTGTGATCAAATGGTTTTCTTTTTTAAAAATGGTGCCGTTTATGGCTACATAAACTGGAAGTGATGTAGGGTCATCGCTTCTGGGTTACTATATTATAGAATTGAAAAAAGCCGATCTGGTCTTTGTTCGGCTCTATGATCAGCTGGAGGAAGCTCCGGCTGGTCGATCGGGACTCCTGGTGGGATACGAGATCCTGGTAAAGCTGTGAAAGGTGTGTGTGTGTAGGGGAGGCATCCCCTCTCACTGCTTGTAATAGCTATCTAGCTGCTAGTTATCCGCTCAGATTGCTATTACAAAAGGGCCAACCGTCGACTCTAAAAAATGGTACTGGGATGATGCCTGCAGCTGCAGGCATCAATCTGGTAAAACTTCTCAAACGTCAGCGATGTACAGGTACATCTGAAGTGGACATACAATTGCTAATCTGGTAAAACTTCTCAAACGTCAGCGATGTACGGGTACATCTGAAGTGGACATACAATTGCTGCACAAGTCATATTGTAATTACATGTTATAAAAAATGACCTTTATTGTTCAATCTGCAGTGATATAATTTTTTGCAAAATTCAATGCAATATGGCAACATGGAGGTTCCAGTTGGGTCTTGAGCGCAGCCAGTTGTGCACTATTATTTAAGACAGTCTTGTAAGTTAATAAATGCAAAATTTGTCATTAGGACAAAAAAAATTTGTGTTGCTACATTAAGAGGCCTGCCAGGGCAGGAATGGGGGAAAATAGGGCAGCACTAAGAAGACAACCTTAGATGTTGAGTGCATGCAAAAGTGCAATGCAATAATCCTGCCAATCTTTAAAACTGTCCCCTTTACCGTTCTTGCATGTAAGCTCATACCTTCGTTATCTCTCCTGCAGGAGCATTCGATGTTTGCGCAACATAATTCACTGGAATCTCATAACGGCCTTTATTCTGCGGAACATCACTTGGTTTGTGATGCAACTTACTCTGAGCCATGAGGCCCACGACAGCAATGTGGTAGGCACCCCTGACCTCAATGGCAGTTAACCCCTTTGTAAATTTCACATCTGTACATAGGCATCTTTTTTTTCTCACTGTCTGTTTCTCTGAGTAAGTCACAGTGCTCAGTTTTCAGAATGTGTTCTTGTTTATGACAACGCATTAGTCTCTGGTTACCTGGCTTCTGCCTGCCTGACTTTTTTTTTCATTATTTTCACTGGTGGAGAGCTGTGCCATTGTAATACTACTGCACATCATTTCAGCATTCTCTGCATCTGAGTCAGCAGTTTGCTGCTTGTATATCAATTCCTTGCAAAGGTGGCAGAGTCTCTGTCCCAGCACTCCAGTACAGCCTACCTGCAGAGATGCACAGACTGCCAGCAGCTGCATAGAGGTGGTGAAATTGCTTGACTGAGGGACATGCAGAATATCGAGGCTAATACTGTACTTACCACCTAACCAATAAAACAACCACCCCCTCAACCTTCTCCCACCTGAATAACCACGCAACTCTCCTTTTGGTGTAAAACCAGCCATAGCAGCCCATTTATTTAACATAAGTCTTACATAACTCTTCATACAGTACAACCAAATAATAACTGACAGTCATGATCCCAACTGGGTCCAAGGTCTTCAAAGGCACTGTTACTCACATCAATAACTCGGCTGTATCTGACACCCAATGAAAAGGCCCCCAGCCACTACTACACCGCCTCGAGGACAACACTACAGTTACGTAGTCCCAGATACAGCCAATGAACTCCCACCTTACCAACGTAACTTTATAATTGGGAAGGAACACCCATACCTATGATGGATCCAACTCATAATCCACCAAATTGTCACTCCAGCACTGCCTTCAAAGACCCAGCGACCCCTGCCAGCTGCTATGACAAAACAAAAACACCAGACAAACACCTCAGGACACAAAATGCTGATCAAGAAAAGAAAAGAAAATCAATGAACTCACACAAAACAAACAACACAACAAACACAAAGGACAAAACCAATAACCAAAAACAAGCCAAAAATACCAACGAAACAGGTCCACACCCGTGCTGGCACAAGCTCCGACTGACATCCGACAAGTCCCAACCCCTCTCCTCATCCTGGCAAGACCACCCTCAAGCTCAAATACTCCAATCAGGTGAGTAACCACCCCTACTTCCTGAATACTCCCACCCAAATCTAATCTCCGCCTCGTCTGCAAGCCCCAGTCATGCTGGCCCTCCCCTTTGCTTCGCTCAGTCCAGGCCCTGACTTATCACTTTGCAGGCAGCAGCAGGAGAAGTTGAGGGAACCCAGATCTGCCAATTATATGAAGGGGAAGCAGTGGTGGTGGTCCTTGGCTACAGCTTTCTCTCCTGCAAAAACAGTAGCGATATCACCAATTCTCATTTCAGATCTGCCAGTAAGTAGTTCCCAGTGAGCAGATATACAGATATGAGGTTGTAGCCTTGGGATGTAAACTGCTATTTTTTAGGTGAAACTCAGGCAAGGGGTAAATCTTTCAGGTTACTGTTGAGGCATAAGTAACATTGTGAGATACCTAAATATAAGCAAATTTTTCTTTTTGAGTTTAGGGTGTTCAAACATTTGATTCCATATTTTGATGAATTTGCAGAACAATTAAAATGGTGGTCTTGATTGACCACAAGGAGAGAGAATTGGAAATGTCCCAGTTGAATCTAGTGAAGAAAAAACTGGATTATTTTTAATAAAATTGTAATAGTATTTTTTTACTTCCTGTACCTAAGCTGTCAATTTATTGCTCGGTCTCTACTTTACAACCTGTTGAAATGAACTGAAATCCTCATCATATATGACTTGTTTTAGGAATTGACCACAAGGAAAGAAAATTGGAAATTTCCCAGTTGAAACAAGTGAAAAAAAACTGGATTACTTTTAATACAATTGCAGGTTTTTTTTCCTTCTTGTACCTAAGCTGTCAATTTATTGCTCGGTTTCTACTTTACAACCTGTTGAAATGAACTGAAATCCTCATATATGACTTGTTTTAGAAATTGACCATAAGGAGAGAGAATTGGAAATTTCCCAGTTGAAACAATTGAAAAAAAAATGGATTACTTTTAACAAAATTGCAGTAGGTTTTTTTTCCTTCTTGTACCTAAGCTGTCAATTTATTAATCAGGTTCTACTTTACAACCTGTTGAAATGAACTGAAATCCTTAACGTATATGATTTTTTTAGGAATTGAGCGATGTGGGAAATAACTGGATGAGAATATTTCTCTTTACATACCATTACTCTGAGGCAGATGCTCTTGTTGCTGGTGGGGACTGTCATGCCCATGAAAGTATTGGAAGTTTGAGGATCTCACTCTTACTCACTAAAGCTCCACGAACACCTCTGACTTGAAACCAATCTCCATTTTCAAATTAATTAACTTTTTCCTGTAGATTTATGATAGGAAGGGCATTTTTGCACAACTTGAACTTGTTTCCAGAGGCAGTATAGCTAGAATAAAATTTACTTTGCTGCAAGGTGTTCTAATGATGATCTGAAATCTCCCCTCAGCTTTTTATCAGATTGTGTTTTCCTCCTCTCTTTGCAGGTCTGGTGTCGCCTGGTCACTATAGCTCACAATTATTTTTATGTTACCAATTTCTTCTGGATGTTTGGTGAAGGATGTTATCTGCACACAGCCATCGTTTTGACGTACTCCACTGACAAGCTACGCAAATGGATGTTCATATGTATTGGCTGGTGTAAGTGAAGGCTTTTCCTTGAAACAAGCAAAATATATTGTCATCACAAGTAGCCATTGTGACTTATATCTATTTTTGTCGTTATTGCTAGCCTTTAGAATTTATTTTTTTTTCCTATGTGTGAAGGGCTTTGATATTTTTCTTTTACAAGAAGGTTTATTGGTTGTATTCATAGTACAAAGGGGTAACAAACAATATGAATGAAAGCCAAAAGAGTAAAAAAGGCTGTCATGTAAGTAATACAGATTCTAGATAAAGAGATTATTGGTTGCATCAATAAGGTACACAAAAATGAAAGTACATCAGGGCAGCCAGGAGTTGTATAATAATAGGAGCGAAGAGAATCACTTATATAAAGGCAGCAGTAGAGCTGAGGACTCAGTATAAAGCCCATCGGTCAATGTGGAAAATAACAAAGAGTGTCTGAGCAGTAATAATTGTATGAACTGAAAGCTGCAGTGCACAAAGGAATATTCACAAGAGAGATGGTAAAGTTGGAGAGGAGAGGAAAAAAGTGAAAAGGGGGGAAAAGAAGAAACAGGAAGGGATTGGAAGAAAAGAGAGGGAAAGAGGGGGAAGAAAAAGGAGGGTCCCAGGGGCTCATAATGCTAATTACATCAAACGGTAAGCAGAAGATTATCAAATCTGGCCAGGATGGCAGATGATATCCAGGTTTGCCAAACTCAAAGGAAATTGTCATGGGAGTCATGGTATAGTTGTCAAGTTTTTGTTAACCATTATATCATACGCTCAGTTCCTCACCTCTTCAAAACTGTGGGTGGGAGATTTCCAGGCCCTTGTGATAGTAAGCTGAGTGGCTATGAAGATGAAGGCAACTAGCGTAGGTTCAGTATGGGGAAGAGCGTTGACGGGGTCATGAAATAAAGCCTCATAAGGATTTTTCTGAATATTAGAATGAAAAAGTGTACGGATGAGGTTGTGAGCCGGGATCCAAAATTTGCTCACCTTTGGACAGGTCCACCAAATATGTGTCATGGTACCCTCCTGGGGACTAGAGTTTAATTTTTGTGATTGTGTCTTTCCAGGTATTCCATTTCCCATCATCGTGGCCTGGGCCATTGGCAAGCTATACTACGACAACGAGAAGTAAGAAGTTATGTTTTTGGGTCAACAAGAGTGTAAAGATACATAACTTTATAGTGTAAAGAGAGAAACAGAGGAATTTATTTGTAGAGAATATACACTGTGTGACAGGAAGCCAGGAAGAACTAAGGGATATGTCCAGGATGGGAGGTATATTTGTCCCAGATTCATGCTCTACACCCGACTGTTTTTCCTTTTGTGCTGTGTAGTGAGCCTGTCTGGCTCACTGATGATGTAATGAGCTCAGCTGTAGCAAGTTAAGGGCTTTTGGCTCTTTAAAACTCCCAGGCTGCTTAGGGAGAATGCTCCAATCTTGAACCAGTTTTCTGTGCAAGAAAGACTGGGGAGCAACCAAACAATACTGTGGTGAGAGTAAGTCTGATTTTGGACTTGGAGATGCTCTTTGTGAATGCCATGTGTCTGAGCAGTGGTAGGCTGTATCCAGAAAAAGTACATACAGTTGCAAGAAAAAGTATGTGAACCCCTTGGGATTACGTGGAGCTTTGCATGAATTGGGCATAAAATGTGCTCTGAACATCATCTAAGTCACAACAATAGAAGAACACAGTCTGCTGAACATAATACTACACACACATTAGATGTTGCCATGGTTTAATTGCACATAACATGTAAACATTCACAGTGCAGGGAGGAAAAAGTATGTGAACCTTTGGATTTAATAACTGGTTGACCCTCCTTTGGCAGCAATAACCTCAACCAAACGTTTCCTGTAGTTGCAGATCAGACCTGCACAACGATCTGGAGTCATTTTGGACCACTCCTCTTCACAAAACTGTTTCAGTGTAGCAATATTCTTGGGATGTCTGGTGTGAATCGCTCTCTTAAGGTCATGCCACAGCATTTCAATGGGGTTGAGGTCAGGACTCTGACTGGGCCACTCCAGGAGGCGTATTCTGTGCTGTTGCAGCCATTGTTTTGTTGAATTACTTGTATGCTTTGGGTCATTGTCCTGTTGCATCACCCATCCTCTGCGGAGCTTCAGTTGGCGGACAGATGGTCGTACGTTTTCCTGCAAAATGTCTTGATAAACTCTGGAATTCATTTTCCCATCAATGACAACAATCCGTCCAGACCCTGAGGCAGCAAAGCAGCCCCAAACCATGATGCTCCCTCCACCATGTTTCACAGTGGGGATGAGGTTTTGATGTTGGTGTGCTGTGCCTTTTTTTCTCCACACATAGTGTTGTGTGTTCTTCCCAAACAACTCAATCTTGGTTTCATCTGTCCACAGTATATTCTGCCAGTAGTGCTGTGGAACATCCAGGTGCTCTTTTGCAAACTTCAAACGTGCTGCAATCTTCTTTTTGGACAGCAATGGCTTCCTCCGTGGTGTCCTCCCATGTACTCCATTCTTGTTTAATGTTTTCCTTATTGTAGATGTGTCAACAAAAATGTTAGCATGTGCCAGAGATTTCTGTAGGTCTTTAGCTGACACTCTGGGATTCTTCTTCACCTCATTCTGCGCTGTGCTCTTGCAGTCATTTTTACAGGACGACCACGCCTAGGGAGAGTAGCAACAGTGCTAATCTTTCTCCATTTGTAGACAGTCTGTCTTACCGTGGACACAGGAACATCAAGGCTCAAGGAGATACTTTTGTAACCCTTTCCAGCTTCATGCAAGTCAACAATTCTTGATCGTAGGTCTTCTGAGAGCTCTTTTCTGCGAGGCATGGTTCACATCAGACAGTGCTTCTTGAAACCAGTAAACCCAAAACAGGTGTGTGTTTTTTAAGATCAGGACAGCTGTCAGCAACACATCCAATATCATCACACTGATTGGAGTCAAGGTTGGCTCACTCCTGGCTCCAATTAGCTCTGGGAGAAGTCATTAAGCTAGGGCCTCACATACTTTTTCCTCCCTGCACTGTGAATGTTTACATGTTATGTGCAATTAAACCATGGCAACATCTAATGTTTGTGTAGTATTATGCTCAGCAGACTGTGTTCTTCTATTGTTGTGACTTAGATGACGTTCAGAGCACATTTTATGCCCAATTCATGCAAAACTCCACGTAATCCCAAGGGGTTCACATACTTTTTCTTGCAACTGTAGAATCCTGTGTTTGCAGTTAGGTGCCCAATGTGGCGAGGCTTTATTTTCTGTTTTTTTGGGGGGTTTTTGCTGTTTTTGGTTATATGCACTTTGTGATCACCAGCCACAGCACAACTTTCTTCACCAAGATCCTGCTGTCATGCTGTGCCTCTTCCACCATGCTCTGACTCAACCAGGGGGTCAAGCACAACACGCCACTGAGCTAATTCCTCACAATTGATTCTGGAAGTAAAGGATTACTTCATTTTTAAATATGTTTTTCAGTTATACATGCAATACAAATATGTTGCAGCTTTTACCTGTATAATACATAAGATACCAGAAAAATGGTAGCAACGGACTTTGAAATACATATAGTTATTGGCACCACAAAGGACCTTTTTTTATATGAAGCTATAATGTTTATTATGCAAACATCAAAAGCACATATAACCCCATGTCCAATACTTTTCCACCAAACAATCCACATGTCAACTCAATGCGTTTCAAATGATCAAACATCTTACTCAGGAGCACATGTGAATAAAATCAGTATAACGTAACCTGGTCTCCTAAAACTACAAATATATACAGTGTGTTTGAACATGATTAATGTCAATTATACTTTCCAGAGGGGGACAATAAAAGAAAGATAGAGTAGCCAAAGAACACTCACATGTTTACACATTTATAAATTGACCCCTATATGTTATCTTCTCTGGCCTAAGTGCAAAGATGTGCAACTAACCACATGAAAACTACAATAAAACTAGGATTTAGGGTTAAACTGTGCTGTACTATAAAAAGCAAGCATCCATCAAACCAAGCATCCATCAAACCGTTATGTCTTCCGGAGGCAGCTGAGCAGAATGGAGGCAAGGGCATTCAGATACCCTTTTAGAACGTTTCACCTCCTTTTCACACTGCATCTCCTCAGTCTTATGTAAAATGTTTTTGGATGGTCTAGAAAGGGTAAAGTAAAAAAAATAGAGTTATCCTTTAAGTATGGTCATATAAAGTTTATTACACACTAAGCAAATTCAGGTAACTTCTGGGTTGTCATAATGCTCTGATCTACTGCAGGTGCTGGTTTGGGAAGAAGGCCGGAGTGTACACAGATTTTATTTATCAAGGTCCCGTCATCCTGGTACTGCTGGTAAGGACATTAGCTGATCTCACTAGGCCTGGGCTGTAATGACCTCAGTGTTTGGGCATCTGGAACTTTTTTCTAATTTTTGGAGCACAGAAAGCACTATTTTACTAGACCGAAAACAAGACTTACACTTACAATGCACTCACTTTGTTTATAGACAGGCAGTAAAAGTCAGTAGTGTACAGTAATGACTCTTTCTATTTTGCATAGATACAATAACTGTATGAAAAAATATTGAAGGGTTCCTTGGATCTTACAATTCAATAACAGCAGACTCGTAGACAGGGGCAGACTGACAACTCATGGGGCCCCCAGGAAATAGGGGATCATGAGGCCCCTGTGTCCTTGCCCAAACTCAAAAAAGCCTATGAAAAAGGTACCGGGGGCATCTCATGGGGCCCCCTACTGACCCTGGGCCCTCGGGCAGTGCCTGAGTTTCCAAATGGTCAGTCCACCCCTGCTCGTAGACTAGCACACCTCAACTGAAAAGCAGCATAGCAGTCCATACAAATGGAAGTGTACATAGTTTTCCAAGCTCAATAAAGTAGTAGCATAAAAACAGTATGGGTGGGAGTTCATTCTTCTACAAATATGTTTTTGAACTATGGGAGAATATGCAAATACGGTGGGATTTAAACTTCTAAAATAAGCCACATGCTTATTGTGCACTAAGATGCTCATCATTATACAGGTATTTGATGTTTCACATAATGACTTTTTTTTTCTTAGATAAACTTTATATTTTTATTTAACATTGTGAGGATTCTGATGACCAAGCTCCGAGCCTCCACTACTTCAGAGACCATCCAGTACAGGTAAGTTATCCCTTCTCAATGTGCTTTATCTTTATGCTCTTATGTTTTTCCACACTCCAGGCTGCCTTTCTCTTCTTGGGTATCCCTGTTCATTTTTCTTCATTGCCTTCCAGGAAAGCAGTAAAGGCGACTCTGGTTCTGCTGCCTCTTCTGGGAATCACCTACATGCTTTTCTTTGTCACTCCAGGAGAAGATGAAGTCTCACGAATCGTCTTCATCTATTTCAATTCATTCTTGCAGTCCTTCCAGGTAGGAAAGGGAATTTTGATCAGTACTGAGTATATAGAGTATAAAGTATGATATTTTGGGGTCGGGATCATAAGCCAGCAATTTCTTTGTAAAACAAACAGCTTTTTTTCTCTAAAAATGTCAAACAAAGGAGCTTATCAATAAGCAAACAAAATTGGTTTAAAATAGAAGTATGTGCCTTAAAAAAATGCTGCATCTGTCTCCCACCAGCTCTGCATAGAGAACTGAGCGATCACTGTGATCGCTCAGTTCTCCCCCGCTGCTCTGAGCAGAGAGCAGTGACTGTCAGTCACTGGCTCTCTGCTCTGCCTCTCTCACTGGAGCACTGGGCTGTGGAGGGCTGGTCCAGGCTTCTGAGAACATTTCAACCATATGGTCAGGATCCTGAATCTGCTCTGTGATGTCAACTGACAGTGGGCTTCAGCAGTACAGAACTAGCTGCACTCCTGTGATCCATATCAGTACAGTCAAAAAAACTTTGACTATACTTCTCCTTTTAAAAAATGTCAGGTTTCCGCCAAAATGAACTAGTCCCACAACAAGGTTAAAATTTCCTGCCTCCTCCAGGGATCCAGAAAAGGTCACAAATAGCTCAGCAGCATCTTAGCAGCCAAACAGTCTAACAAACCAAATCCTCAATATTATAATGGGACAGAATTGCCCTCTTTCAGTTGCACTGTGGGAGAATGTAAGCGGAATACTCTCTGGACGACTTGACATTTCTGTTACCTTTGAGGGACTGAAGTCTCTTTCCCATCCAAGATCTCCTTCGAATTCTGGGACCCATATCAGGAGTTAATAATCCTAGGAAAACTGCAAAACAGTTTTGCCTCTTAATTGCATCACCCTGAAACCCCTTACCATGCACAGGTAAGAATCCCTTCTTTGGTCGCTCTTCTTAAAGGGACCACACCTCCCCCCAAACCATGGTGACAGGTGTGTGTATCATTTTAGTCTTCTGACTCCTTTGAGAGGCACTATGTGCAGTCATCTTAGAAAGGCTTTCAGGGGCCAGGGCAGCCAACCAATTTCAGGAGTTCAGCAGCCCATATAAGTGGAAATTTCAGTAATTTTTTACCACTTCCTGTCCACCAGAAATCATACAACATTGGCCTCTTGCTAATTCTTTTTGTTTATTTCTTTAGGGTTTTTTTGTTTCAGTCTTCTACTGTTTCCTAAACAGCGAGGTAAGTGTATTTGAATTATTTTAGCCTTGTGGTGGTCTGTCTTCTAGCTTTTTTCAGGACTACAACTAGGGTGTCTATGCGAAGATGAGGAAAATTAAATATGCTATTAGAAATAAATACGT
The DNA here is from genome assembly GCF_062004578.1 of Staurois parvus. NCBI lineage: Eukaryota > Metazoa > Chordata > Amphibia > Anura > Ranidae > Staurois > Staurois parvus. The sequence continues at coordinate 23,044,012 of NW_028317947.1, forward strand.
ATTTGCAAATTTTTTTCTATAAAAAATGTGGAAATCTGTTGAGGCAACCTTTTGATTCATGCAACACAGCCATACTATAGAAAGTTGATACCATTGTTTCCTGTTTCAGTGTTCCATCTTCCAGCATCATCTTTTAGTTAACTGGACAACCAGTCAGCTTTTTTTTCATTAGTCTATGTTTAAACATGGTTATTAAAGAGTCTACTATGCCAAACAACTCGGTACAGACTTCTGTGTTTGTTTGGCATTGGTCCTTGTCTCATTCACTGAAATGTACAACGTAACATCCCTTACTCTTCCTCTCTTTCAAGTGAAATTTCTTCTAAGTAACCCAGGGGCAGGTTGTGCTGAACATAGTCTTAACATTATCAAGGGTGCTCAATGCCAGGGTTTTAATCTTGTTATGTCCCATTTTACATAAAACAATAATGATCATGTGATAAGTAAATCAAAATGTGTATGTGAATAGATCTTTTAACTAGTAATTATATCATTCCATTTTCAGGTGCGCTCTGCAGTCAGAAAGAGATGGCATCGTTGGCAGGACAAGCACTCCATTCGAGCTCGTGTTGCCCGTGCAATGTCTATTCCCACGTCACCCACACGGGTTAGCTTCCACAGCATCAAGCAATCTTCTGCTATCTGACCCACCACTTTTTGAATGACTCCTCTAGAGCTTCCCACCCGTATAAAGCGAGGTTGTAGAGGCTACAGAATTGAGTATGGTCACTAGACTGAACAGTAACCGAGAGACCACATTCCTTGTGTTAAACTAGTTGTATTTCGACAATCAAAAAAAAAAAAAGAAGGAAAGGAGCACCCGAACTTTCCGCCTTAGTGCAATATTGGCAACTGCTAGATTTGAACTGCTAGGGGACTAATGCAGAAACAGAAAACCACTGAAGCAGAGAAACCAATAGATAGAACACAGCACAATCCATAAACTTGTACTGATATATCACCAGCCACAACCAAACAATTGCTGAGAATGTGCATCTAGGCTACCTAGCCAATCCTCTGTGCCTCAACGTGGAAAATGACTGGCATCAGGCTTATCCATTGGTGATAGGAAAGTTGCCTAACGCTTTGTGAACCATTCATTTTCTACACAGACTATGAGCACAACTGACTGTGCCGATGAAGGTGGCTCTTCAGTTCAGGTCACACGTACCCTAGCAGCGAATATAGTGCCATGTGATTGTATATCAAGGGGACCAAATGAACCAATGAAATTATGCAGTGGCCTTCTAGTCAAGTTGGCGTGACAACATTGTAGAAGATGTTTTACTTGACTCAGGAGTAAAGTGGATGAGGCCTGACTTATTAACCAAGTGGCACTGGTCCTACTCGCTTTGTTGCCTGACTTTGTAATAAGACTGTAAATGTAATGCAGCTAGGGCAAGCCTGAAGAAAACATTGTGTCTGTTTAAAATTATCAATCAGTATGCTGGGTCATAACAATTCTATATTAACTGCGAATTTGTACAAAGAGATTCTATGCGTGAATGTTCTAACGCTGGACCTAATGCCTGACTGGGGCAGAAAAAAAAAGTGCCACTGTGGACCGGATCTGCAACCCAAATAGCTCTGTGCTATGGACATTTTTGCTGCACATATGTGTGTTAGAGTGTTGCACTAAAATATAAAAAATGTCTTTATATATTGTCACGCTACACAAATAAATCCTTAAAATGGTGATGAAAATTGTCTACTAATGTGTGCCACAGCTACTTCTCGGAAACAAGTGTCATACATATGTAAGGGTCCTGAAGGGATTATGTCAGGCTTCTGAGAAAAGGTTACGATGGGAGATGTCCATTTGTCAAATTTTGTATTAGTTCACAATGCAATAATGGACAAATACCAGAGATGTTTACGAAGTAGGAAAAACTGAGTGGAATTATAAAAAAAAATGAAACTAAAATGTGGACCTGTTGGCCATGGTAGCCAATAAAGTTTTAATGGTCTAATGAAATACCGAATGTGATTGGCTGTTGTGTGGTAATATGAAGTATAGTGTCTAAAACCCTGCAAAATGTTGTTCATACCCATGTTCTCCTATACATTGGTCAACAGCTTACAAATATGGGCAACCCAAGGACATTCAGTATTACCTGAGATGGTATTGGGTTGTTATTTTAATCCAAAATATGGTATACGTTTGCAGGCCTTTATGTTCTGGCTGATGTTCTGCTTTTATGAAATTCTCCTATGATATTATTTAGTCTTTGTAAAAAGACAATGGAGGGGGTGCTGCAACTGTGGAGAAAAATAGAGCTAACTGAATTATATTGCTCATTGACGTAAGCTGGCTGATAGATAGGGCCCCCTATCCCCCCTCTCCTTGCTGTGGAGTTTGAATGACCTGTAGTAGAATTCATACAAGTTAGTGAGAAGGCAGATGTGCTGGTTGTGTCCTTGATGACCAGCCTGACTTTATTAAGACTCATTACACTGAACAGGTGGTCTGACACCTATAGGCTCCATGCACACGGGGCGTTTTGATAATGCTGGTAACGTTAGCTGTGTAAAGTCATGTGAAAAACATTAGTTTTTCAGCTTTTTTTCATTCGACTCTTTACAATACCTAACACAGAGCCGACAACCTAATAGTAGGGCACTCTGATCAACAGCTAAATTCCTGGTCTCTAGGTCTGTCATCCCCTCCTACCTTCAGCATCTCACTATTGGATAGTGAGACTACTCGCAGTGATGGGGCAATGATATGGTGCTGAAGGTTCAAGGAAGTAAGCGGAACATGACAACCACATGACCTGCAGGGTGTCAGAACGTCACCGTTTTGGGGGATATCGGCTACTATATGGAGATTAGAATGTGGAGGCAAGGGAAGGTGATTGCTCTTCAATTTGTTTGGCAGTTTTAAGTGATAAGCTACATATTAAAGTGTTACTAAACCGAGGACCCTGCATTCACTATATCTGGTCTCCCACAGTACATACAACATGGAAATGCAATTAGTTACATAGTTAGTCTTGCTGAAAAAGACATCCAGTTCAACCATTAAAAAAAAAAAAAAAAAAAAAATTATAATCCTACACCCACAGTATATCCAGAGGAAGGCAAAATAAAACAGCAAAGCATGATCCAATTTGCTTCTGCAGGGAAAAAAATTACTTTTTGGTCCCACAGGACGCAATCGGATATTCCCTGGATCAACTTTACCTATAAATGTTAGTATCCAGTTATATTCTGTGTATCTAGAAAAGAATTCAGGACTTTTTTAAAGCAATCCACTGAGCTGGCCAGAACCAACTCTTGAGGGAGTCCATTCCACATTTTCACAGCTCTCACTATGAAGAAACCTTTCCGTGTTTGGAGATTACATTTCTTTTCCTCCAGACGTAAAGAGTGCCCCCTTGTCCTCTGTGATGACCTCAGGTTGAATAGCTCTACACCGAGTTCACTATATGAACCACTGATGTATTATACATGGAGATCATATCCCCCCTTATGTATTATACATGGAGATCATATCCCCCCTTATGTATTATACATGGAGATCATATCCCCCTTATGTATTATACATGGAGATCATATCCCCCCTTATGTATTATACATGGAGATCATATCCCCCTTATGTATTATACATGGAGATCATATCCCCCTAATGTATTATACATGGAGATCATATCCCCCTTATGTATTATACATGGAGATCATATCCCCCCTTATGTATTATACATGGAGATCATATCCCCCTTATGTATTATACATGTTGATCATATCCCCCCTTATGTATTATACATGTTGATCATATCCCCCCTTATGTATTATACATGGTGATCATATCCCCCCTTATGCATTATACATGGAGATCATATCCCCCTTATGTATTATACATGTTGATCATATCCCCCCTTATGTATTATACATGTTAATCATATCCCCCCTTTATCTCCTCTAATCTTTCCTCATAGCTGAGCTCCTCCATGCCTCTTATCAGTTTGGTTGCCCTTCTCTGTACTCTCTCCAGTTCCCCAATGTTTTTTTTGTAAATTGGTGCCCAAAACCGAACTGCATATTCCAGATGAGGTATAATTATTTTAGTAAATATAAACTGATAAATACCTTTTCTCATCAGCAGTTAGAGCAGTCTTGTGACTTCAGCAGAGCATTGGTTAAAGACTGTAGGAGGAGTTTTCTTTCTGCTTTAGGAGGATGCAAAACCCCTGACCCACTGTCTGGACAGCGCTGTTTGGCCCTGTACTGATCATATGCACTCTCTCTCAAAAACAAATAAAACCTCTCTAGCAATACACATGTGGCTATGGGCTCAGTCTGTCAGGAGAAAAGGTGTGGACATTTGAACAAGAGGAGGAACAGAGAAGAAAGGATCAAACGTCCTTTTTACACAATGCAGAGGATTAACCCCTTAGGTTCCACAGTGAGTATAACAAGCATGCTTTGCTGCATATACAGACTGATTGTACTGTTGTGGGTTTAGTAACACTTTAAATTCTGTTTTTATCAGAAGAACCACTTAGAAAAAATAAGAGTACCTAAGCAGCTAATACAGCTCTATCAATGAGTAGTGAGATGTTTGGTGGGTGAGGCTTATCTTCTGCAATTTCATCTGCATACAGGTTTCTTTAGGGAGCATAGAAGAGGATTCTTGGAATAAAAGTTTTAGCAGGGATCTTGTAGTGACCACTCTGTTCTAGGTGCTTACATTGGTGCCATAGACTAACTAGAAAAAAAACAGAGGGCAAAATTCGTCCTTTGACACATACAAGCATGGCCTTTGACATATGCATCCCAGGGGCTCTTCTCCATATAGCATACTTGGAAGCCAAAGAAATCTCTTGGTACTCTGTCTTGTTGTCACTTTAATACTAGGGATAGACCTGATGTGGCAAAAGTGTCACTGGCCTGTATCATTTTGTACTGCGGGAGAGGAGCCTGGATCCCACAGTATTGAACGTTGCAGAAAGTCTTCTCCTTCACCCCTCACACTGTCAGCATTGTATCTAAGAAACTGAAGCCATAGGTTACCTTTGGAAGGAAAATAGTGGTTCACGTAAGGCCCAATTACTGCCCAGCTGGGCTGAAAGCTGGGGGGGAAAATTAGTGACTTCCTTTCAGAATCAGACCATCATCAGCCTAGACTAGAGCACAGATACAGATTTAATATCAGCTCAGGCTGGGAGGGAAGTAGCTCTAATGCAAAGCAAAAAAAATCTCAAGGTCAGGAGAGAACACCCCGCAGGGGACTCGTGAGAGAATGAACGTCATCCTGACCACCTAATCTTAACTATGAGTTACAATTTCATACTCTATCAATATATTAATATCATAATATAGATAATATTAATATTAATGCAGTATATTAATATAGTTTATGACAAATTCTTTTTATTGCTTCTTTGCTTCTGCTATTACTCTTATATTTAAACCACTGCACACGCTTTTCCTTTCAAACATCCATCACACAAAACATTTTATACAGTAAGTTGAGAGTTCTTTTCAGTGTCCCAGTCCACTGGACAATACAAATATGGCTTATGCAAAAATCTGATTAATTTTAAAAATTCATAACTATGCTGGCTTATGGAAGAAAGATTCATATGTATTTGCCTACATACCCACATGGAAGAAAAATATATTTTAAATATATTTTAAAAATATTCTTCCCAAATATATTGACATATATTTGAATATACTACAAATTTGTATGCTGTATTCAATATATTTCAAAATATATTTATATATATATATATATATATATATATACAGTATATATATATATATATATACAGTATATATATAGAGAGAGCGAGAGAGAGAGAGAGAGAGAGAGAGAGAGAGAGAGAGATAGATAGATCCTATGGAGAGATAGATAGATAGATAGATAGATAGATAGATAGATAGATAGATAGATAGATAGATAGATAGATAAATTGCATGTTGAAATGTATTTTTTATATATTACAATATATATATATATATAAAATATTTTAAAAAATATATTTTTTAAATATATTCTTCAGATTTTTTTTTAACATATAAAAAAGTAATTTTAACATTTGTTTTTACATTTATTTGTAAATGCATTCCAAAAATGTAGATTAAATGTATTTTTAAATACATACAGTATATTTGAAAATGTATTTTTAAAAATATTTTTCTTATATTTTGTAATATAAATGCATTTCAACTTACTGTATAGATAGATAGATAGATAGATAGATAGATAGATAGATAGATAGATAGATAGATATTGAAATATATCAATAAAAATACCACCAAAATAAAGTTTTATCTGTCTCAAAAAATGCTAAAAAATTAATATGGGTACAGTGTTGCATGACCACGCAATTGTCATTCAAAGTGTGATAGTGCTGAAAGCTGCAAATTGGCCTGGACAGGAAGGGGGTGAAAGTGTCCGGACTTGAAGTGGTTAAAAATTACCTTTCCTTTTCAAACTGCAGCCACTGTCATATTCTTCAATATGGCAACCTGAAAGTGTTCTGTATATCGTTGATGTACAGAACACCCCCAAAATTCCTGCTTGTGTGGTTAGCGCCCTGATTTTAACAGAAATCTGCAATAAGATACAAATAAAATGTTAGGAACTCCTTGCTATAGGAATTTCAGTTTTGGTGAGATGCTCCCTAAAGGTTAAATATTTTTAAAGGACTCTGCAGCTTTTCTCATCAGAACACTGACAGTACGCCATATATAGGAAACAAAAAGAAGGCGCATTGGCCTAGTGCATTACCTTTAAAAATGAGATTTATTTATAAAAAGTAAAATATTCACAAGAGAAATAAAATCAAATGGAAAGCATGTCACAAGATATGCAAAGTGGTCCAAAACCCCTGAAGGTGGTCTGGTTGGGGACTGTAGACCGCTAGGTAGCTGGTGGCTAACGCGTTTCTAGGTTGTACCTCTTCCTCAGAGCCTCCTGAGAGTACACCAGGCGATTATAACGAACCAAACTCCCATTTAGATTTTGTATGCAAAGGACATATTTCTTAAAAGCAACAAAAGGTTGTTTCTATGATCCTGTGCAGCAGAGACCACTGACCGCTTTTGAGTTTATTCATTTGTAGTTCTGCCTCTGGCTGTAGACATTAGCTGTTAGAAGTTCACAGTGCACAAAGGTTCAGGCGTATTAGAGGGCTCTATCCAGTCCTGTGTATAAAGCACAACACATCTTTAATCTGTGAAGGATAGAGGAATAAAAATTTTCAGTTCCAAAATTTTCTGCATCAAGATGTCCCCCCCCCCTATAGATGTATACTTACCAAGATCTCATTGCTGGGCTTTAATTGTTTGTTTACATTCAGCATTAAATGGCTCCCTCTTCAGTCTGCGCCTGGCCTTTACAGCAACTTAAACTCCTATAGAGTTCACCTACCTTCATCTGATGGTCACAAGACAGCCTCATAGAAATGAGGTTGTAATGTGCAAGCAAGGGCAGGAGATGGAATCTTTCACAGCTGAATGTAAACAAACACCAGAGCCCATGCCCGTCTGTCTCTGTAAGTATGCATTAGAGAGGGAAGGTTGGATCGTTAATGTCAGTGCAAAGGAGCAAAAAAGAATTTATTCTTGGAATACTCTGGTGTTGTTTTGTGGCAGTACCCAGTATTGCAGAGTTCCCCTTTAAGCCTTAATGTTTCTAGTTTGCAAAAGATACAGAACTAACTCTTAGTTCACCCCCTCCCCCACACATCCTATGTAACAGTCTGTCCTAGATTAGCAGCTGACACCTTGAACTTTCCATTGGTGATAAGTTCAGCAAAATATAAAACTGCAAAAGGCTATATATCCTGTAAACTGCTTACAAGAAACGTTAAGAGGAACTATATGCATTGTGATGGAATCGCTGAAATATATACCCTGTAAGATGCTTTTGAAATTACTTAGCTTTGCAGGCATGAGCCTGGCTGAGTCCCAGCTGGTAATAAAGCTTGTTTTCCTCAGAAGTCCGTGTCCAGAGTTCCCTGGTTTTCCCAAAGTTGCCACTACAGTTTAACACAAGGATCCTGATACAATGATGCAGAACAAAGAGCAATCACGATGAGCCTATTACAGCCTACCCTGATCTGATATCCAATATTTTGCTGTGGACCAGTGAACTTTGCACACCACCCTTGCCCTTTCTGCTGCAACAATCAAAATTACCTTGAGATATTATTTCAGAATGTGTTTACAAGGAAAGATAAGACACATTACTTCACAGTTTACCTTGTTTCCTATCAGCTTTGTGGAAGCAAAGGGTTAATTATAGCAAATGAGGTGTGATGGGTAGGTGACCAGTTTGGCTGATTATACAGCAATTAGCTGTCTAAATGGCCCTGTCCCTTTCTCCACAATAGTAATGAGGATGTCACAGCATTGGTGATTTACGGTGTAAACCTTGTTAGCCTGTAAAGGACGGCTTTTCACAGTGTCAATTAGTCATTTAAGCGATTACATGGCAAGGTACACAGACTCCGGCTTTGTGTAGCCTGCCAAAGGGAGGTTACGGTACAATTATGTTCAGTATTCTGCGTTTCTAGAATAAATATTTGCATTCACTTTAAATGCATAAATCAGTATGCCTTCTTAATTGTTTGTACATCACTATAACCACACTATAATATTGGTTTTTAACACTCCACAGAGGTCACTTTAGAGCAAGGTTTTTTTTCTTTTTAGTTTTTTTTCTTTTTCCATTAATAGATCAGTACACCAAAAACTGACATTGCAGATCTGAGGCTATGGGGTTGATTTACTAGAACTGGTGCATTCAGAATCTGCTGCAGCTGTGCATGGTAGCCAATCAGCTTCTAACTACAGCTTGTTCAAATAAATTTTGACAAAAAAAAAAAACTTGGAAGCTGATTGGTTTCTGTGCAGAGCTGCACCAGATTTTGCATGCTTCAGTTTTATTAAATCAACCCCTATGGCTCCTGGATCCCCAACCTCTTATCTCTTACCTATGTCTCTGAGCTTCACCGTCTTACTGCAACACTGTCCACAGTTAGTTTGAAGTGTACCTTTAGCTAAACTTTTTTTAAATTTATTTTGGGCTCTATTTATCAATGTTTTTACCCATGATTCAAACAACTTTCATGCAAGATTCACTCATGTTTAAATAAAATTAGTAGAAAAATTGTTGAATCTTGTTAGAGCACTTGAGCTTCAGCGACAGGGGCTCTTGACTGTTGGCAGTTAGTAGAAGTAATGGGGTCATTAATATGCAAAGAAAATTGCAGGCAACTGGCCATAAAGACGGGATGCAGGCCTGTTAAAGGGGTGATGTACCTCTAGGATCCCATTTACCTGTGCTCAAAGCTGAAGATGGACTTCTTCAGCCTCAAAGGATCTTCCCACCCTCCCCATATGTTGCTGATGTCACAGCTTTATTGGCGGAGTTTACCTTGCCAGTTTAAAATAACACCTGATATGACCGCCGACCACATTTCAAAATTCGCTCCTACTGTCTCCCCAATGTGCTTTCAAGGCTGTAGAGAGTGTGGCACTCTCATTCGTATCTGATGGTCATGCCCCAAAGCAACTCGATTTTGGACTGATCCCAAATTTAACCGCCAACCAGAGCAAACTGGTGGGGTTTGTGTTTCTGGAATCTCTGCAAATGCTGGCTAGAGCCTGGACACAGTCATACCACAACTTTGCTGAGGTTCAGCAAAGACTAATAGGAACCATAGTCCATGAGATGCTCACTTCCATCCTTGAAGACTCCAATGCCAAATTCTTAAAGGTCAGGGATCCCTGGATATCCTATAATGCTCATCTGAATATTGACCTAACCTGATGTACTTTGTCATTCCCCCGATGAAGCCACGTGACCGGTGGCGTAACGCGTAGGGGAGGGGCTTTGACGTCATGACGCTCAATGGTTCCATACTGACACCAGCTGGCAATTTTAGAATTTTCATCACTGAAAAAAATCTGGACGACACATTTTGTGCACAAATCAGTTTTTATACAGAGTATATGTGAGTGCATTACTTTTATTAATAATATGGTTTTAAAAGAATAATATACTATGATTTGATTCATTCCTCTATATCAACCACCATGGAAGGGGAGCCCATCGCTTGAGTGGAGGACCCCAAACAGCAAGATACCATCCAATCCATAAGTTATATGACCTTACTTAACAGTTTGGTTATATACTTGAGGTGAGAGTACAACCGGTGGGGGAGCACACTAAAGTTCTTTTCACACAAAAAATCAATTAAGAGGTGCGGGATATTTAATTCCACAGTGAACTTTGCACATTTGAAGGAGTTTATATATTAACCTTTCTTTTTTTTTTACTGTTTTTGACAATTACATGGTAACTGTTTTTGGAAATTGATATTGGTTGATTCACTTATTTTATTTTCATATTTCTTTGATATAAATAGTAGCAATTTGTATGCATATATTATTTATTTTGAGCATTCATAAGTGAAGCGTGGCACAATTTGGTAAATAGTATTGGTTTGGCACACTAGTATGAGTATGTGTTAGATGCAGGCGATTCACAATCAACACTTAGTAGTAATCATCACTCACATAGCAGCTCACAAGCTTCCATATTCCTAGTGATCTTAACTGTTTTTTACTTTATCCAAAACTAAAAAAAAATAAAGAAAACAGCTACTAAATAACATCACAGCTCCCTGCTTCAATACTTCATTCTAGAGCCATCAGCCTTGCTGCAAGCAGTGGGATGGCTCTTGATAGGAGTTATGCAAATGGAAAATTAAACTAAATAATGCAGCAGGGAAGGCAGACAAAACAGAAGTGGGGGGCCGAGGGACATACTAAATACAATTAAAAGAAGACAGGCTGTTGTGGCCCGGAAAGGACATTGCAGTTAGGGTAAAGCTGTAGTAAAATCTCCCAAAGTACCCATGCTATACATACCTGTAGTTTTAACCTTTGGGTCACTGTACACCGCATGAAGCCTAATTCCAACAAGAAAGTTCATCACTTCCAGTTATTGACCAGCAACCTGGCTGAGGTTCTAAACCTTCTTCATTGTTCTGAAAGAGTCTCTTCCACTGGAGTAAATTCCCATCACTTACCATCCCAACAAGGGAGAGAAAATCTCCTAAATCTCCAATTGAGCATTCTGGGAGCCCTGAACTCCAGGTTTCTCCGGTATGCAAATTTCAGTATGAATCTTCAGCTGAACAACCTGGCTCTGCCTCACTTTTGCTCATTGACTGTCTTTCCTGGTGATGGGTCAATATTCAAGTACAAGATGTCCAAGGGGGTAGGGCCAGACTGTCAACCAAGGGAGATGGTGAAAATGTACTTATGGGACTGCCTTGAAAGATAAGACCATCGGGCAAAAAATAAAAATAGCACGCTCAGTGATTGTCTTTCATAGTGATGGGCCAATAGTGAGGTACAGGATGTCCAAAGGGGTAGGGCAAGGCTATTAAGTAGGAAAGATGGTGAAAATGTACTTACAAGACTGACTTGAGAAACAATATCATGGAGAAAAAAATGAAAATGCCATGCATTGCCCTATAGGTGCTGCTTTAGATGACTTCACATTTGTGCTAAAGATATATTTTGGTTGCAATTAGATGACTTCACATTTGTGTTAAATATATATTGTGGTCCCAAAACAAAAAATTACTTACAGAAATTGAGAAGCTAACACCATCTGCCGTTTTTATAAGCACCCACCCTGATTACTACAATCATGACACCCCAGGCCCTTCCTCTTCCTGTCTGGCTGCAGCAATGGACTGTCTTTACTGCTGAACTGAACGGAGCTCACGTAATGGCATTTTCACAAAAAACGGGGTGTTGAAAGCTCTCAATTTCACTTATACATGAACACTCAGAAAAATAAGAATACCAAGCATGTACTGTAGTCAGGGGTGGTCTGACAACTCAAGGGGCCCCCGGGCAATAGGGGATCATGGGGCCCCTGTGTCCTTGCCCAAACTCAAAAAAGCCTATGAAAAAGGTACCAGGGCATCTCATGGGGTCCCCTACTGACCCAGGGCCCTCGGGCAGTGCCTGAGTTTCCAAATGGTCAGTCCGCCCCTGACTGTAGTTATTTAACTAGTAGTAGAGCTATGCACTAAATACAAACAACTCTAGTTATGTGCTTGTTGTACAAAACTCTTTTTTCTTTTTCTTGTTTGTTTTCTAGTTTTTATCGTTTTTGTACACTGCTTAACGGTTCTTCTACTCGTACCAAGTTTGAGCGGTGGTGCACTTGTTTTTTTTTTTTTAATTTTTGCATGTTTGCAATAATGTATGATCACTTGTTGATTTTTTTTATAAAAAAATCAGATTTAAAAAAAAAAAAAAAAAAGACGAACAGCTAGATGAAAAACACAGTCATTCAACAGGTATTAGTTAAGTACCCCCTTAATCATTTTGAATGAAAAATGTTCACACTTGAGTAAAACATCTGGGATTTCATTATTAATGACAAACACCGTAAAATGTGTTTTATAAGAGGATTTCCTTTAAGTACAGTTATACAGCATGTCATTCATTCCTCTATGTGAATTATATGGAAGTCATAGTGGTTTGCTGCACATCACTCTGTGTACCCCCCACAGGATAAGCACTGTACAAATTTCATTTTATGGCATCCTGTTATTTTTGTCTTTTTTTTTTTTTTTTAAATTATACTCATCTCCTGCACCAGGGGGTACCATCTTCATCTAGGACAAGGACATTATGAAAGTGCTATTGTTAGACAGACACCCTATACTGCATGCTGAAGAACCCTTCCCTATTATAATTATCCACAAATGATCGTATATAATTTTAGACTTTTGCCAAAATTTATTTTTCAGATTTTGTTCGGTTTTAACCTTTAAACCTTCAGTTCCTCACATCATTTCCAAGCAGTGTTTATTAGCAACTTGGAGATCATCAATCAGTTCACGTTGCACAGCATACTAAAGGTGGGAATACACGATTAGAAAATCGACCGTGAAAATCGAGGCATTTGTTTGTTGGTTGAAATCGTGGCCCACATTAACCCATCTAAAAAAAACGTCAGGCAATACGTAGCGATGACGTCTTCCGTAGAAGTGGAAGTGATGCGGTGTGCGTGTGACCTTGTAGCCACGCCCTTCCGGCTAGAACGAGCGCTATACACAACAATTACCAGCAATGAGTATAATATTGTTTATTACATGACCTATATACATAAATAGTGATACATAAAATATAATATGCAGAATTCTGGATTCATGATCTCATTAGGCCAATGTACTTTTAACATTTGGATTTTTTGTTCGAGTTTACAAAGATTCCTTGGACATAAACATCCGGGTCATCTTCTGTTTCCGCTCATGCGTGATAGCGCTTGATAGATTTTTTTCCGTATGACTGTAATACCACTGCATAGAAAATCGGTCGTTCGTATGCGAAACGACAAAATGTTTCACTGTTGTTCATCCAGATTTTTTCGTTCACAATATCGTTATCGGTTAAAACATCCTGCTCATCAATGAAGAGAAAATCGTTTGATCAGTGGTCCCGCAAAAGTTTTCGTACGATTTTCTTATCGTGTGTACAAGGCATAAGTCCTGATGGTGGAGGTATCACCTGGTCCGCGAAACACATTGGGTTGTTATTAGGGTAAATCGTTTTGGATTCTAGATGCCTAAGCCATGTCTGTAAGTAACCCAAGCACTTCTTTATCTAAAGAATTAAAATCACAAGAGGGGATTTCTCTTCTTCATAGAAAAAAATAGCAATACAATCCTGACTGAGGTTCTTTCTTTCCTAAGAACTGTGTTTATTGCTGTTTGTGTACCTGTTGAAGAAATTTTTCCGTGCTTTCTTTTCTCTCAAATTAGATGGAAAGAGGAAAGAAATATAACTAAAAATATTAAAAGTGGAGTTGGGCTTTAAAAATGTTGTAGATTAAAAGGAATAATAATAGTTTCACAGATGATGCGACTCCTGCTTTAGAAATTACTAGTTCCCTGGGTGTCATGTTATCCAAATGACTGTGTGCATAGTTTGTGAACTGAATAGAAGTAGGCGCTAGCCAAACTTTGATGTGTAATTTCGAATAAAAAAAATCACATCAAAAATAACACGTGCAAAATAGTAAATACCATATAATCAAAACATAGCATAAAATTAAAAAAAAAGGGATCCCTCTTTCCACATCGCCTCTATTCATACATGCGTTCCATCCACCTGAAATTATGTCAGAGGAACTAGAGATTACATACGCGGGTCAAGTCTCTATGTATTTCACGCATGGCGTGTCTTCAGGAACCTCTGACATCATTTCCGGTGGATAGAATGTACGCCAACTGTGTGAATAGCGGCAGTGTGGAAAGAGGAATCCCCCTAGTGAGCTGTTTGGATTGGTGCTCCCTATAACACCAATATATGTGAGTGCATTAGATTAGTGTTTCTCAACCTTTTTTCAGTCAAGGCACCCTTTAAAATTATGGACAGTCCCGAGGCACCCTTTAAAATTATGGACAGTCCCGAGGTACCCTTTAAAATTATGGACAGTTTCGAGGTACCCTTTAAAATTATGGACAGTCTCGAGGCACCCCATTCTAAAATGTGAAAAACTATTCTATAAGTTTTATATAACGCAGTAACATCCACACATGTAGGACCCCCAACATTAGAAGTGATTTATTCCTTCCAAGCAAATACACTTTTGCACACTGGTACTGACTAGTATGCCAATGTTTCTCTTCTCCCTCAGTTTTTCTCCATCACTGAGTTAATGTGACCCCAGCACTGATGGAGGGGGGCGGGGGAGGGTCAAACTAGGATGCTGTGCAGGCAGCTGACATCAACTGATGTCATTGGTTATCAGAACACCGGCAGCTAGAAGGTGGTAATGGCACACTATGAAAACCTGTCGCTTTTTGTCACTAAACGGCAGACTTGTCCCATCCGCTGGCTTGTATACAAGTTTTGGGCAATTTCTAGACATTTTGCCATGGCACCCCTGAAGAAACCTCAAGGCACCCCAGGGTGCCTGGGCACCCTGGTTGAGAAAGGCTGCATTAAATTATTCTTTTTAGCATTTTAAATAATAAAAAACTTGCTGCACTATGAATATTTTTCTGGGCTCTTTCCTGAGACATTGGCTAAAGATGGAGGAGGTGGTATAATGCTATTTAAATGGAAGAGGTCGGAAGGATTCTGCAGGACCAGGCATCACATCGAATGCGCAGAGGATTTACGCTCGTATGCCTGTCGGCTACTTTGTTGGCCAAGTGGATCTGGTGAATTCTCATTTTGGCCATACACAGCGGTGGAACACAATCGGATTTGCAACATTTGGAATGTCACATCAGATTGGTGTTTGGGCCTTTCTTTCCACTTCACTATTTTTTGATTTTGTGGTATGTTTTGATTATATGGTATTTATTATTTTGCACGTGTTATTTTTTATGTGATTATTTTTCATTTGAAATTTCACTTCATAGTTTGCCTAACGCCTACTTCTATTCACTTATATAATTAAGTGTGATTGCACTTAAAGGGACAGCTGCCTAGAGTTATTATTGACTTTGAGATATAATTCACAATTTTATTTGGTGCTGTATCATATATTTTTTTAAATTGTGTGCATAGTTTATTATTACAGATACAGTGCCATCAATTTACACAGTGCTTTACAAATATATTGTACATTCACATCAGTCCCTAACCCTCAAGGAGTGTACAGTCTAAAGTCCCTAACTCACATTCATACACTAGTATATGTGTATACTAGGGCCAATTTAGACAGGAGCCAATTGACCTACCAGCATGTCTTTGGAGTGTGGGAGGAAACTGGAAACCCACGTAGGAACAGGGAGAACATGCAAACTCCAGGCAGGTGATGCCGTGGCTGTGATTCAAACTAATGACCCCAGTGCTTCCAGGCAGAAGTGCTAACCATTTAGCCACAGTTCCACATCAAAAACTTTTGGTACTCCTGGGTTAATATTGCCAAAAGTCAAAGAGTACTGTAATGCAATAAAGCACAGGTGCACTCATTTCCACAAGTGTGCTAGCATACTCATGTAAAGGATTTAGCATAGATTTAGGTGAACTTGTCGAATTCTATATTTTTCCATACAAGCCAAAGCTTCAATTAGCTAATAAAATCAAAGTTATTCAAGGTGACTTGTCAGGTAAATGTCTGAATCTAATACCTACATGTCGGCGTGTGTGCGCCATATGCAAAGCGGGGTGCATGCATACATATTCATTAGGTTTTTTTTTTTTCAATAGTTCACCAGGGAATTAAGCTTTTAGAGAAGAAGAAAACAATGACAAAGTTACAGGAGAGCAGCAAAGGATCCCATTGGGGGGTAGAGTGGAAAAGTCACAGGTTGCAAGAAAGCTCTTTAGACTCACAAGTGGTATTATTACACACAAGATGCCTTGCTGAGTCATCTCATAAAGAGCTATTTTAATTACAAATTACTTGACGTTCTCGAACTGTAAGCTCATTTGTGCTCACATTTAATTTATTGAAAGTTTGCACCTGGCATTTTCTTTTTTTAATATATACTGTATCTAAACTGTAGAGTTTCTAATATTTAAAGCTGAACTCCGGGCAAACGGTTTAATCCACAGTTGAAATACGTTTATGTGAACTGTCTTACCTGCTTACAGTTTTGTCATTGTGTTCATGTAAGAGCTGCTTGGCAGTGGAAGACCCGCAATGTCAAGGCTGGAGATCTTGAAGGACAAGACATTGCATACACATCTTTAGAGCTGAAACCACACTCATAACACTGGGGGCAATATATACAGTGGGGATCGAAAGTTTGGGCACCCCAGCTAAAAATTTGTATTAATGTGCATAAAGAAGCCAAGGGAAGATGGAAAAATCTCCAAAAGGCATCAAATTACAGATTAGACATTCTTATAATATGTCAACAAAAGTTAGCTTTTATTTCCATCATTTACACTTTCAAAATAACAGAAAACAAAAAAATGGCGTCTGCAAAAGTTTGGGCACCCTGCAGAGTTAATATCTTGTACTGCCCCCTTTGGCAAGTATCACAGCTTGTAAACGCTTTTTGTAGCCAGCCAAGAGTCTTTCAATTCTTGTTTGAGGTATCTTTGCCCATTCTTCATTACAAAAGTCTTCCAGTTCTTTGAGATTTCTGGGCTGTCTGTCACGCACTGCTCTTTTAAGGTCTATCCGTAGATTTTCAATTATGTTAAAGTCAGGAGATTGTGAAGGCCATGGCAAGACCTTCAGTTTACGCCTCTTGATGTAATCCCCCGTGGATTTCGAGGTGTGTTTAGGATCATTATCCATTTGTAGAAGCCATCCTCTCTTTAACTTCAGCTTTTTCACAGATGGCATCAAGTTACCATCCAAAATTTGCTGAAATTTTATTGAATCCATTTTTCCTTCTACTCGTGAGATGTTCCCTGTGCCACTGGCTGCAACACAACCCCAAAGCATGATTGATCCAACCCCATGCTTAACAGTTGGACAGAGGTTCTTTTCATTAAATTCTGTGCCCCATCTTCTCCAAACGTACCTTTGCTCATTCCGGCCAAAAAGCTAAATTTTAACCTCATCGGTCCTCAGAACTTGTTTCCAAAATGCATCAGGCTTGTCTATATGTTCATTTGCAAAGTTCAAACGATGATTTTTGTGGTGAGGACGTAGAAGAGGTTTTCTTCTGATGACTCTTCCATGAAGACCATATTTGTACAAGTATCTCTTTATAGTGGAATAGTGTACCACAACTCCAGTGTCTGCCAGATCTTTCTGGAGGGATCGTGCAGTCAAACGTGGGTTTTGAATTGTTTTTCTCACAATCCTGCGAGCTGTTCTGTCTAATATTTTTCTTGGTCTTCCAGATCTTGCTTTAACTTCCACTGTTCCTGATGACTGCCATTTCTTAATTACATTCCGAACAGAGGATATTGACATCTGAAAACGCTTTGCTATCTTCTTATAGCCTTCTCCAGCTTTGTGAGTGTCAACTATTTTCAGTTTCAGTTTTCTAGACAACTGCTTAGAAGAACCCATGGTGCTGATTGTTGGGGCAAGGTCAGATGAGTCTGGGCATTTAAAACCTTTGAGATTGACATCACCTGGTCTTCCCAGAAGATGATTGAGAACAATCCATGACACTGGCAGGTCTCAGCTTGGCAAAGGGGGCAGTGCATGCTATAAATTCTGCAGGGTGCCCAAACTTTTGCAGACGCCATTTTTTTGTTTTCTGTTATTTTGAAAGTGTAAATGATGGAAATAAAATCTAACTTTTGTTGACATATTATAAGAATGTCTAATCTGTAATTTGATGCCTTTTTGAGATTTTTCCATCTTTCCTTGGCTTCTTTATGCACATTAATACAAATTCTTAGCTGGGGTGCCCAAACTTTCGATCCCCACTGTAGCTATCCCAAGCTACATTCTGTAACACTTAATGGGTTGTTTGAGTGAGAGAGGCTGAGTCTCAACTCCATTCCCTTGCAGACAGGGACTAGTCTTTACACCTGTTCAATCCAGGAGATCACAAATCCTGATCAAGAAGTCCAAGGGCCTCTTCACACCACACCTAGTCCCCAGAACAGCCTCTTACTTGATTCTAAAGGCTTATTTTTTTTTAAGAAAAAATAACAAACATGTCTATACTTACCTGCTCTGTGCAACACTTTTCTTCTCGGGTGGTTCTTGGGTCCCTCGCTGGCACTCCTGGCCCCTCCCTCCTGTCGGGAGCCCCCACAGCAAGCAGCTTGCTAGGGGGACACCCGCTGCTCCATTCATACACGGAGCAGTGACTCGGCCCCACCCCCCTCTTCTCATTGACTCACTGGCTGTAGTTGTCAGCAGTGGGAGCCAATGGCTCCTGCTTCTGTCTCAGCCAATGAGGAGAGGGAGTCTCGGGATAGCCAAGACTCCAGTGCACATCACTGGATTGAGAGGGGGACTTAGTTGAGTATTAGGGGGGCTGGGAGGGCTGCTGCATGCAGAAATTTTTTTACCTTCATGCATAGAATGTATGATGGTAAAAAACCTTGAACCTTTACAAGCACTTTAACAACAACAAGGTTACCCATCAGTGGTTGATGCTCTCCTTTGCTGCTTAGAAGTCATTTTCTCTATAAAAGCTTCATTGAGTGCAGTTCCTGGTGTTTTTTGAAATGAGCGGGTTTGTGATTAAAAATTCCAAGGCCTTTTTGATCCTTTGAGAACAAATACCCGCTAGACTGATACTAGCCCTCCACACTCGTGCGCAGGAGCTTTGTTTTAGCTTGTTGTGATTAGAAATGACCCTCATTTTCTCAAAATCCTGGTGAAACAGTTGATGCATGAGTCAATGGGGAATGGGACGTTAAAGTGTTACTAAACCCACAGCAATACAATCAGTCTGTAAATGCAGTAAAGCATGCTTGTTATACTCACTGTGGAACTTAAGGGGTTAATCGTCTGCGTTGTGTAAAAAAGGTTGTTTGATCCTGTCTTCTCTGATCCCCCGTTCTTCCACATTCCTCATTTCATCTCCTGATAGAACACAGCCTTGGGGACACTCTGCACATGCTCATTTTGGTGTGTACTGCTAGAGAGTTTTTTATTTTTCTTGGGAGAGTGCATGTGATGAGCACAGGGCCAATCAGCACTGTCTAGACCAGTGATGGCGAACCCGTGGCACGCGTGCCACAGCCGGCACGCCGAGCCTTATCTGTGGGCACGCCAGGAGAATCCAGCGGCACGCTGTCTTCCCGGCTGTAGTGTGCGTGACAGCCGGGTCCCAAGTGCGCATGCACAAGAAGCAGTGCTCTTTGTGAATGGTAAGGCGGTACCTGGGACACATGACAGATCCCAGAAGCCGCCGGACCAATCACAAAGCGCAGCGCTTCTCGCGCATGCGCACTGGGCATCCGGCTGTCCGCCCACACTACAGAAGCCGGGAAGACAACGGAACAGGTAAGATAAAAAAAAAAAACTCTGCGGAAGTAAGAGCGGGTACCTGTCAAATTCAGGTACCCGCTCCCCCTCCCTCCCCAAAGGTCAGCAGTCATCCCTGTGCTGTCCGCAGTCTCTGGTCATCCCTGTGCTGTCCGCAGTCTCTGGTCATCCCTGTACTGTCCGCAGTCTCTGGTCATCCCTGTGCTGTCCGCAGTCTCTGGTCATCCCTGTGCTGTCCGCAGTCTCTGGTCATCCCTGTGCTGTCCGCAGTCTCTGGTCATCCCCTGTACTGTCCGCAGTCTCTGGTCATCCCTGTGCTGTCCGCAGTCTCTTGTCATCCCTGTGCTGTCCGCAGTCTCTGGTCATCTCCTGTGCTGTCCGCAGTCTCTGGTCATCCCTGTACTGTGTCCGCAGTCTCTGGTCATCCCTGTGCTGTCCGCAGTCTCTGGTCATCTCCTGTACTGTGTCCGCAGTCTCTGGTCATCCCTGTACTGTGTCCGCAGTCTCTGGTCATCCCTGTACTGTGTCCGCAGTCTCTGGTCATCCCTGTACTGTCCGCAGTCTCTGGTCATCCCTGTACTGTGTCCGCAGTCTCTGGTCATCTCCTGTACTGTCCGCAATCTCTGGTCATCTCCTGTACTGTCCGCAGTCTCTGGTCATCTCCTGTACTGTGTCCGCAGTCTCTGGTCATCTCCTGTACTGTCCGCAGTCTCTGGTCATCTCCTGTACTGTCCGCAGTCTCTAGTCATCTCCTGTACTGTTCGCAGTCTCTGGTCATCTCCTGTACTGTGTCCGCAGTCTCTGGTCATCTCCTGTACTGTCCGCAGTCTCTGGTCATCTCCTGTACTGTCCGCAGTCTCTGGTCATCTCCTGTACTTTCCGCAGTCTCTGGTCATCCCTGTACTGTCCGCAGTCTCTGGTCATCTCCTGTACTGTGTCCGCAGTCTCTGGTCATCCCTGTACTGTCCGCAGTCTCTGGTCATCTCCTGTACTTTCCGCAGTCTCTGGTCATCCCTGTACTGTCCGCAGTCTCTGGTCATCTCCTGTACTGTCCGCAGTCTCTGGTCATCTTCTGTACTGTTCGCAGTCTCTGGTCATCTCCTGTACTGTGTCCGCAGTCTCTGGTCATCCCTGTACTGTCCGCAGTCTCTGGTCATCTCCTGTACTGTGTCCGCAGTCTCTGGTCATCCCTGTACTGTCCGCAGTCTCTGGTCATCTCCTGTACTTTCCGCAGTCTCTGGTCATCTCCTGTACTGTCCGCAGTCTCTGGTCATCTCCTGTACTGTCCGCAGTCTCTGGTCATCTTCTGTACTGTTCGCAGTCTCTGGTCATCCCTGTACTGTGTCCGCAGTCTCTGGTCATCCCTGTACTGTGTCCGCAGTCTCTGGTCATCCCTGTACTGTCCGCAGTCTCTGGTCATCCCTGTACTGTGTCCGCAGTCTCTGGTCATCCCTGTACTGTCCGCAGTCTCTGGTCATCCCTGTACTGTCCGCAGTCACTGGTCATCCCTGTACTATGTCCGCAGTCTCTGGTCATCCCTGTACTGTCCGCAGTCTCTGGTCATCTCCTGTACTTTCCGCAGTCTCTGGTCATCCCTGTACTGTCCGCAGTCACTGGTCATCCCTGTACTGTGTCCGCAGTCTCTGGTCATCTCCTGTACTGTGTCCACAGTCTCTGGTCATCCCTGTACTGTCCGCAGTCTCTGGTCATCTCCTGTACTTTCCGCAGTCTCTGGTCATCCCTGTACTGTCCGCAGTCTCTGGTCATCTCCTGTACTGTCCGCAGTCTCTGGTCATCTTCTGTACTGTTCGCAGTCTCTGGTCATCTCCTGTACTGTGTCCGCAGTCTCTGGTCATCTCCTGTACTGTCCGCAGTCTCTGGTCATCCCTGTACTGTGTCCGCAGTCTCTGGTCATCCCTGTACTGTGTCCGCAGTCTCTGGTCATCTCCTGTACTGTGTCCGCAGTCTCTGGTCATCCCTGTACTGTGTCTGCAGTCTTTGGTCATCCCTGTACTGTGTCTGCAGTCTCTGGTCATCCCTGTACTGTGTCTGCAGTCTCTGGTCATCTCCTGTACTTTCCGCAGTCTCTGGTCATCCCTGTACTGTCCGCAGTCACTGGTCATCCCTGTACTGTGTCCGCAGTCTCTGGTCATCTCCTGTACTGTGTCCGCAGTCTCTGGTCATCTCCTGTACTGTCCGCAGTCTCTGGTCATCTCCTGTACTTTCCGCAGTCTCTGGTCATCCCTGTACTGTCCGCAGTCACTGGTCATCCCTGTACTGTGTCCGCAGTCTCTGGTCATCTCCTGTACTGTGCCCGCAGTCTCTGGTCATCCCTGTACTGTCCGCAGTCTCTGGTCATCTCCTGTACTTTCCGCAGTCTCTGGTCATCCCTGTACTGTCCGCAGTCACTGGTCATCCCTGTACTGTGTCCGCAGTCTCTGGTCATCTCCTGTACTGTGTCCGCAGTCTCTGGTCATCCCTGTACTGTCCGCAGTCTCTGGTCATCCCTGTACTGTGTCCGCAGTCTCTGGTCATCCCTGTACTGTCCGCAGTCTCTGGTCATCTCCTGTACTGTCCGCAGTCTCTGGTCATCTCCTGTACTGTCCGCAGTCTCTGGTCATCTTCTGTACTGTTCCCAGTCTCTGGTCATCTCCTGTACTGTCCGCAGTCTCTGGTCATCTCCTGTACTGTCCGCAGTCTCTGGTCATCCCTGTACTGTGTCTGCAGTCTCTGGTCATCCCTGTACTGTGTCCGCAGTCTCTGGGCATCCCTGTACTGTGTCCGCAGTCTCTGGGCATCCCTGTACTGTGTCTGCAGTCTCTGGTCATCCCTGTACTGTGTCCGCAGTCTCTGGTCATCCCTGTACTGTGTCCGCAGTCTCTGGTCATCCCTGTACTGTGTCCGCAGTCTCTGGTCATCCCTGTACTGTCCGCAGTCTCTGGTCATCCCTGTACTGTCCGCAGTCTCTGGTCATCCCTGTACTGTCCGCAGTCTCTGGTCATCTCCTGTACTGTGTCCGCAGTCTCTGGTCATCCCTGTACTGTGTCCGCAGTCTCTGGTCATCCCTGTACTGTTAATTAGTTTGCACTACTGTACGAGTTGTTTTTTCTAAACCAAAAGCTCGATATTCAGGTTTCATTGCAGTGTTGGCACTTTGAAAGAAATAAGTTGGTTTTGGGTTGCAGTTTGGGCACTCGGGCTCAAAAAGGTTCGCCATCACTGGTCTAGACAGAGGGCCAGGGGTTCTGCAGTCTCATATGGCAGTGAGAGGTGAATGAAAACTCATCCTACAAGCTTTAACATGTGCTCTGCTGGACACTGATAGAAATCACAAGACTGCTCTAACTGCTGCTGAGAAAAGGTATTTAGCAGTTTATATTTACTAAACTAATTGCATTTCCATGTTGTGTGTACTTTGGGAGACCAGATATAGTGAATGCAGGGTCCTGGGTTTAGTAACACTTTAACTGCTTAAGGACCGCCCTATAGCAGACATAATGCTACAGGGCGGCACCTGTGTGCAGAATCACGTATATATACGTCATTTTGCATTTCCCTACCCGGGCCGCCATTCGTGGCCATGGATGAAAATCACCGGGTCCCATTTGGTTGCAGCGTTGCATGACCGCGCAATCGTCAGTTAAAGTAACACAGCGCCATACCACAAAAAAGGACCTGGTCATGAAGGGGGGTAAATCCTCAGGACGGCAAGTGATTAACCCCTTGGTGCCGGTGCCTCCCGGCCCTTTAAGGGTTTCAGAAGCCGGGAGGCGGGGCGTGGTTTAGGGTTATGTGACCACCGTGACAAGCCATCACGGCGGTCACATGATCAGGAAAGGTCCCAATCGAAAGAGGAGATCGGGACCTTTTACATGAGTACTGGACGTGTGTGCTGGGAGCACGCAGGGCGCACGCTCTCAGAACATGTTTTTTTTTAATAGAACTCAAATGTGCGGCCGCTCAGTGTCTAGGCCCAGACTCTGGGAGGCCGCACATTTGTGTTCGGCTGGCGCCAAGAGGTTAAAGTAGATTTTTAAAGGGTGAATTTGGGCTTGAAATCAACCCTGAGGATTACAGAAGCTCTTTACCATTATCTTGGATCTGTTCTTTGGCAAACCACCCGTCATAGCCCTATTATTTTATATTTTTGCAGAAAAAAAACAAAAGTGAGAAAAGTAAATAAATGTAAGCATTAAATGTAAAGACTGCATACACAAAACTGTTTAAAAAAATCACAAAGAGCACTACAGTACCAAAACTAAAGTACTCTAAATACACCCCAACCAGGGGTGGACTGACCATTTGGAAACTCGGGCACTGCCCAAGGGCCCTGGGTCAGTAGGGGGCCCCATGAGATGCCCCTGTTACCTTTTTCATAGGCTTTTTTGAGTTTGGGCAAGGACACAGGGGCCCCATGATCCCTTATTGCCCGGGGGCCCCATGAGTTGTCAGTCCGCCCCTGACCCCAACACATGCTCACTCACGCACACACAAACCCCCCCACCTTCTAAACAAAATAAAGAAGGAGGATGATTCCTTTTTTGCCTAAGCAGCTCAATGCAAAAAACTGCTTCAGCAAAATGGAGAAATCAATAATTATGCAGCAAAACCAATTTTGCCAAAAACATTTGGCTCATCTGTATGTGTGACAGGCTCCCTTTAAGGTATAAAGCCATCTTAATGGTGGTTGAGCAGTCAGCGTTCTTACATGCACTTATCTGTCTATTAAATATTTTATAGCCAGTCCACCTTTGAAACGAATACCCATCTCTACAGACGGGATGGTGACAATGTCTTCAAATGCTTTTTTGACGACTAAAAGTCATTGGCTGGCATTCCTTAGCTGCCTGCGTTCAGTTAACATCATTTTTCTCCTGCTATCTTCTTCCCATCAGAAAAAAAAAAACTCAGAAGATGTGAATTTAATAAATTGGAGAGAAAGCCGATAAGACAAAGTGTCAGCCTGTAATGATGAAATGGAGACACCGCGGCCTATGTTGGAAAAATAATTACAAATTGTGTCACTGTTTCAGAACAGAAAAGACAGATTTCTGTGCGCTGGCTAAAAGAGTTTGTACAGTTCTGCGGGAATCCTAACGGAAAGGTTAGCTCCATTTTATTAGAGTTAACATGCCCTGCGAGGAGGAAGCAACTTGAAGTAATCATGGTTACCCTAATGGAGAACGCATATGGAAAGCATATTTTACAAAGAGAACTCCGATTGGGAGTTTCGTGTTGGCAGATGGCGGGAAACCCACTGAGGACATTATTTTATGAAATAGATCACAGCCGTAATTAAAGAAATTTGGGCACATGGGAATGTGTAGGCTGTATGTATGGGCATTTGATAAGAGGTTCTACTCTATTTGTTATAGTTTGTAATGTAGACCTGTTAAAAACCCAGGCAATTTAAAGCCCAATTTCTTTTTTTCTTTTTCATACTGCCCCCTCAACCTGGAGCATTCCCAGCATTTTCTTTTTAACTACCAGTATACATACCCTTTTGGAAGGTGTTTTTAGCCCAGTCACACGATACATAGGGTCCTCTTCTGTCCTTAGTAGTGGTGGATTCTGAATGCTGTAGAGAACTGTGCCAAGTAGTGGTGTGGCACCATTCAGCATATTAGTATGAGCTCAGGGCAGATTGATAACGCACCCCCCTGCGGGCAAGTCCTTGACGCCTGGTCTCACAGGAGGTGGGTTTAATGGCACTGGATGTCACTCATCCAGGATGAAGACCTGTCCTGAACCCCGAAGCAGTGGGTCTGCAGGGACAACAATAGGGATAGGTAGATTATTTCACCAAAAGATGAATTTATAATATTACAAAGGCCTGGACAATATTAAAAATAAATAAATAAAAGCTGGAATTTGTCATTGAATTGATATGATGAAAATGATATGTATGCAGAAACTTTGTTTTAAAGTGCTTCTAAGGGCAAAACTTTTTTTTTTAGTTTTGGATAGAGTGAAGAGGAATTAGAACATGTCAGGACTTTATTGCTGCAATTAACCTCTGGACTCCCACAGTCTTTTGAGGGCAGCAAGGTGAGTGCATCCTAAGAGGGCCAAGACATGACTGCAGTCTACTAACCTTTTTGGGGCCTACTCTCTAAGCAAAGGAGTATTAACGTTTTCAGGTTTTTATTGCTGTCTGTATCCTCATTAGGGAGATTCACCCTATTTGGCTTGTTTTCCGTTATCACCGAGAGCAAAAGTGAAAGAAAATCACTCATTTTGGGTCACCAGAACAGGAAAAGTAGAGACACTAGTTCTGGTGCCACCTTGGGATCCTCTCACTTTGGAAGGATTTCCTCTCTTCCTGTTTTGGCTATTAGACAAAAAAATGATGGGTTGTAATCCTTCCTTACTCTATCCAAAATGGAAAAAAAAAAGTTTTTGCCTTTAGTTCTACTTTAATTGTTATATTATTCATATGATTTTTTTTTTTGCTAGTCTCTAGAGGTGGAGATAATAAATATTGAAGTGGAACTTCATGCAAAAAGCTGACACTGCAAATAAGCAATCAGCAATTTTCAAATAAATACACACAACTAATTTATCTGTGAAAGAACTGATATGATTCTGTAAAGAGAGTGATGGTTTGCATCCCCTACCACACTGCACAGTCAGGCAGGTATATCACTTAGGGGACAATTCACAAACCGTTTCCTTACCGCATCCAAGTATGTGGTAAGATACCGCACATCGTTTTTTTTTTAAATGTTGGCATTCACTTAAAAACGCTACTAAAATACTGAATGAGTTATTTAATTAAGTCATGCAGTATTTTAGTAGTGAGAACATGCGGTAATGTAATGAGTCATCAGCTGTCAGCCGGTTCCCCTGAATGGAGAATGCATATAATTGTCGGCAATTCAAAATTAAGAAAAACAACTGGCATGCCCCCCAATCCCTTTGGGTCTGGTATGGATTTTGAGGGGAACCCCCATTTCAAAATAAAAACAAATGCCATGGGGTCCCCCCAAAATCCATACCAGATCCTTACCTGGGCAGCACAGTGGCTAAATGGTTAGCACTTCCGCCTGGCAGTACTAGGGTCGTTGGTTCCAATCCCAGCCATGGCACCTCCTGCCTGGAGTTTGCATGTTCTCCCTGTGCCTGTGTGGGTTTCCTCTGGGTACTCCAGTTTCCTCCCACACTCCAAAGACATGCTGGTAGGTTAATTAGATCCTGTCTAAATTGGCCCTTGTATATGAATGTGAGTTAGGGACCTTAGATTGTACACCCCTTGAGGGTTAGGGACTGATGTGAATGTACAATATATATGTAAAGTACTGCGTAAATTGACGGCGCTATATAAGTACGTGAAATAAATAATAAATCTGAACATGCAGCCCGGAAAGTCAGGAAAGGGGGGAGAATGAGCGAGCACCTACCCCTTTTAAACCATACCAGGCCACATATCCTCAACATGGGGCTCTGCCTCCCCCTCAAAGCACCTTGTCCCCATGTTGATGGGGACAAGGGCTTCTTCCTCACAACCCTGGCCGGTGGTTGCGGTGGTCTGTTGGCAGGGAGCTTATCAGAATCTGGAAGCCCCCTTTAACAAGGGGGCACCTAGATCCTGCCCCCCATGTTAATGAGTATGGGGTACATGGTGCCCTTACTTATTCACCAAAAAAAGTGTAGTGTAAAAAACTCCTTAACAACCATGATGGTTACTGGTTGTTAAAGACACCGGTGGTCTGCTCCTTAACAACCAGTACACACTGCATGCCTCAACCACTACTTAATTACCACATGCATTTAATTGCTTATTACCTTCTGTAACTTGACATCAAGGTCTGTCTCTGTGGTATTTATCAAGCGCTTTTGCTATATCCGGTAAATACCGCATACAAGCAATAGTGAATTGACAATTTCAGTACTGCATGTGATATGCGGTCAAATGACCGACATAACACATGCAATAACCTTTACTGAATTGTCCCCATATTGCCTGGTTCAGCAATGTAGATTCCAAGGTCATCTTCAGCCTAACCATTGGACAATGAATCACTGTAATCACCTTTGCATAATTAACAAGGAGCTGAACCAGCAAGTATCAGAGTGACCTGCCTGGCTGTAACGTGTAGAAAAGGAGTGTAAATCATATTGGATGAACAAAAATACTAGTTCTATGACAAATTCACATATATACCTTTTAACTCTACAAGCCACACCAAGGTCCATTGCAAGCTTCCTATAGATTAGCACACTATATGTGGTTTATTACTGTCTAAGGAAAGACCAGGGCTATAACCACCTCTAATTTTAAAAATGTAGCTACTAAAACTACTGTATAATACTGTCCTTTCTTACTGTCATAGAAAGTCCATGCTGTAAATGGCGACTAAAGACACATAGGGGGTTATTTACTAAAACTAAGCAGTGCAAAATCTGGTGCAGCTCTGCATAGAAACCAATCAGCCTCCAGGGTTTATTTCCAAAGCTTATTTGAAGTTAGAAACTGATTGGCTACCTGCACCAGATTCTAAGTGCTTCAGTTTTAGAAAATCCACCCCATATTGTAAATGTTCCATAAGATTTGCTGTCCATGGTACTGAAACCAGAGGACAACAGTGAAAAGTACATTAAAAGTCCACCTTTGAAAAAATGCACACATATTTTGCAGGGAAAAAATGTGCCTTTATGATTTTTTTGCAAATCAGCCTACAAAACATTGCACCCGCAATCACTGGATCATGGATGCAATACCAGGCTCCTGCAGACGTTTCCTCCAGTTCTGTCTGTACCTCTTTACGATCTTTCAGCTAGAGAGCTGGAGGAAATTTCAATGGACTACAAGTGCTGTGATCATTGCACTCCATTGAGAACAACCAGTGCATCTGCAGCAGTGGCAGATGGGACTTGTAGTTCATTCACTTAAAGCAGAGGCTTTAGGAGACTAAAAAAAAATAAAAAATCAGCAGCCACAAAAACCATAGATGCTGACTTTTAAAAAATGGACACTCACCTGTCCCTTGATCCCGCAGTGTCCTCACACAGGCCGGGTTGACTGACTGTCCTGTCTCCTTGGTGCCGGCATTGTCAGTGTGGGCACCCGGCTGTGACAACTTGCGGCTTCACAGCTGTGTGCCCACTGCGCATGCGCGAGTAGCACTGCACTTTGTGAATGGCCCGGTAGTCTTCTGGGACCTGTCATGTGTCCCAGAACACTATAGAGAGGGCAACTTCTGCTTCTGATCACCTAAGCGATCACAGCGGAAATAGGAGCAGGTACCTGTCAAATTCGGGTACCCCCCCACACACACACACACACTCCCCAAAGCTGGCAATCCTTTACGGGGAGCCTTAAAGCAGAAGTGGCTGTTTGGCTGGAGCCCCATACAGCTGCACAAATTTTAAAAATGACAGGGGGGATGGGCAGGGGTTTGGGGTGCAGTTTTACAAGATGCGACAAGAACACAAGATTTCAGTCAAACCTGACAGGAATTTTTCTGTACCTGTAGAAAATGTTCTTAGCCTGAAAAATGAAAACCAGTATAGCCACTGCATATTTTAATGTAATATATGAAATATTATTTCTTTGATTAGATATAGTTTAATATTTTTATGCAAAGGATTGAATGAAAGAGGTATAAGCAATATTAAAAAAATCAACATGTTGTAACAACATTGTGAAATAAGTACAAGAATAGAAGATGAAAGCTGAGAAGGAGTAGAAGGGTATGGGATGGTAGCAGCTGAACATAACTTTTAGCGGAAGCCAATGAAATGACCAGAATGCTGTTGGGTTGCACATGAAGCACCCAGAGGTAACCCAAGAGAACATGCAAAGGTTATGCAGGTAGTCTCCTGGTTCCACTGGAAACCAGGACTTGTGAAAGTTCCCTTTGCTAGGCTGTAATACTCAAACCAACTTTTCCATACTTTTTTAGGCACGGACCTGGAACATAAAGAAAGTATTAGTGGTTACAAAAGATAAAGAACACAATTATGATGTCACTTTCTTTAAAGGATCCATATTTAACAAAGCAGTACATGTTGGAGCCCTTCCTGAAGACCTGCCCCTCTAATACAGGTCTCTTATGACCTTAGAGTATCTCTACAACTAAGCCTGCTTGGGTAAAATGCATTAGATAGATGGGCTTCCAGGTGAAATTCCAACATGCACTGCTTTGTTAAATAACGATCCTTTAAAGAAAGTGACATCATCTGTCTGTAGCCATCATCTTTTATATCTTGTTCACACGAAGCGGCTCCAGGAGCCGGCCCTTGACATGCCCACAGTGGAGAATAGTACCTAGGAGCTCCGGAGCAGTGAGGCTTTCGTTGATCTTGGAATAATGTTAGTGGTTCTCACTTGCTGCATGCTTGTTCAAGTTCAGTGACTCAGAAAGGACTGAAGCTACAGATAGTCAGACAGGTGGTATTTTCAGAAGAGGGTAAGTAATAGTAGCCTGCTGTGTTGTACAGTACAGGTTTTCTTTAAAGAGTTAAATACATATTCACATTACCCTGAAACTCCCAACAAAGATGAATTGTTTACCTTGGAAAATGGCTCTTTCAGGCTTCATATATGTTCAGAATCAATAGATTGGTCTAATGCATGTTTTATGAGAGGAGGTCATCCAATGATACAAGAGAGAAAAAGGCGCTCCTGCCAGCAACAGAGCAAGACAATTGGTATGGATTGACCAACTGTCATCCAGCAGTGTATAATGCTCAAGTAACTAAGACATTCACTGGGTGGATGAAAACATGGATTGGGCAAGGAATATTGTATTTAAAAACAGCAAATTGTACCATTGATCTGTATAGGATGAAAAACTTAAAATTCTGGACTCCCCCCCCCCTCCCCATTTATACTTACCTAGATGGAGTCAGCCACCTAGGGCACACTGCCACCTAGGACGCAGCCATGGATGCTGGTTTCCCCAGGACTGGGACAAGGTGAGGGTAGGGGCTGACTGGGAGGGAGAGAGGGAAGGAAGGAAGGGGTTAAACCAATACATTTCCAGAATCCTTGGAGTCTATAATTTGTCCCTCATCCAATCCTAATGTTCGTTGTGCATTCCAGACGTGTTACATAATAACTTTATAAACTTTTGCAAACATGTCAATAGCATCAATGTGGGGCTGATAATCTTTTGATTGACTGACAGATTAGTGTTCACGTCAGCGGAGAAAACACAGCATGGTTTAAAACTCGAACACAGCTGAACTTTGAAGCAGTAATTGAAGCTTGCATTCCTCACAGCTTTCCAAATCCCCTTGTGTGTGCCTAGAAAAATCTATTTTTTGCAACTGCTATAATTCTGCTAATTAAATGTCTTGATGCAGAAAATTTTGAAACAGACGTTTTTTATTCCTCTGCTTTTCGCAGATTTAAGAAGTGATGATTGTGAGGAGAGGAGCTTTGTACACAGGTCTGGTAAAGACTTTGACAAGCTTGAACTATAGTATGTGCACTTTGAACTTCTAACAGCTGCTGTCTATAGCCTGGGGCAGAACTACAATCAAATAAACTCAGGGGTTGTCAATGGTCTCAGCTGCATTGGAGGACAGAAACCACAATAGAGAGTCACTTGATTCCTCCATCCACAATACAGATGGAGAACTCTTCCTTCCTGGCTACTGTATTCAAAAATGTAAATTGAAGCACCACATCACTGCTAAAAAGTCCAGATATGACTTCCACTAAGATTCAGAGAGACAACCCAAAGAGTATATGATGCATTTTGGGGGTTCAAAAATGCCAAACCAGCTACTGACAAGTGACTGCGCTTGTAATCACCCTGGACAAAATACCATTAAATGTCCAAATAACTTCTAGTCCTATCACATTGTTTTCAATCAAGCCCTGATAAACAGGATAATTTTGGACCCTCCAAAATATGAGACTACACTTTGGATTGCCCCCTGACTTTTAATGGAATAAAGTGGTATTTTGATCAATTAGCAGTGGTGTGACACTTCAGTTTACATTTTTGTTACATTACACTACAAGCCAAGGAGAGCATAGAGGTCCTCTGGGGCACAGAATCCATCTACCAAGGAATCAGATTATTTACATCAACATTAATACTTTAAGATAGCAATATTATTAAGATAACCTTACAGGTCAGATGCTATTTTTCCTCTTTCTTAAACTGTGTTTCTTTCATGAAAGCTGACAGCCATGTGTCTTGTTATGGAGGTATCAGGTCTTCCAACCAGAATGCTTTCCAATCAGTCCAAAGGGCCATTTATTATGCAGGGCTCCAACTGCCAGAGCAATATTGATAGGTGTTAAATTTGTCAACGTCCATCCTTGATCTCCAGAAACATTCACAGGTTTGATATGGGCCCAATGCTATTTTTCCACTTTCCTTGGTTTTTGTATTTATCCATGACTTTATCTGATTGGCTGCAGTCACTGTACGGCTGACAATTTTCCACTCTTCTTCTTCACTTTAAGGTGCAAAAAGGTCCATCCACAGCTTGAATTTCAGCTGATTAAGCAGGAATCATCCAAAATTTGAGCCATGTATGGCCAACATTGTAGAAACTGAACCAGAAAGTTATTCTGAAGACAAAACAGATATACTAAAGGAAGAAGTTGTAGCAGCAATTAAAGATTTATTGAACAATAAGTCACCAACTATTAATGAAATAAATTACTTATTCAGAGGTTTCAAAGGTGCTATCATGGTCCTTACTCACCTGTGAGATATGAAAATCAATTCCTAACACAGGATGGTTACTGTGGGGACATAAACATCACGCCCAAGTGCCATGTCCTATTTAAAATAGTATTAGAAGAAAAACCCTCATGGACTTTATAGGCACTACAACAATAGTTCATAAACGAAAATCACTTTATTAAGCATACATAGATGTAAAATGATACATACAATTATAAAATTATTACGGAGTATAAACTAACCTGTAACATACAACAATGTATAATCAGTGCAGATATATGTACTGCTAGTAGGTCTCACAGTAAAAAATATACTGTAACTCGGCAAGGGTTTAAGAGAGGATACTCTGATAGTAGAATATGCGGTAGCTCAACATGTTTCACGATAATATCGCTTCTTGTCACCTTACTTGTTCAACCTGTATGGTGAAGCCATCTTCAGAAATACAAATTTGGAAGAAGAGTCTTTCGGTATCAAAGTTGGCAGTCAGAACATAAACAACCTGAGCTATGCAGATGACACAACGCTCATCACTAGCAGCAAAGAAGATATCCTGTATTTACTAAGAAAAGCCAAAACTGAAAATTGAAACATGGGATTAGAGCTTAATATAAACATGGTGAGGATCATGAACACAGAGAATAATGACGAGAATACTTATGACTGTCATATTTTGGTTTCTCTGTTAGAAGAGAGAGATCACCGGAGAGGTAAATAATGTTTGGGAAGATCGTAGGCACCAGGAGAAGAGGGAGACCAGTTACTTGATGGTCGGACATATCGACTACAGTTGAGTTTCAAGTCCACTGATCCAATGCACCAGTTGATCTGCTGAGTGCATAAATCTGCAGACAAGACTTCCACATGTACAGTATATGTTCCAATTTGGTTTGTGTCCAGGGAGACTGCCCAATACAGAGGCTGCTGAGCATTAAACAAGGGTGCCAACTGATATGGGTAAATTATCTATCTGAACCAGAGTACGGAGAGGAGATCCAACTGCTTACTCATATCTACTTTAATATCTGTTGGTTTTAAACTTAACCTCTTGACGCTGAGTGGCCGCACACTTACGTTCTATTAAAAAAAAATATGTGCTGAGAGCGCGCGCCCTGCATGCTCACAGCATATATGTCCGGTACTCACGGAAAGGTCCAGATCTCTTCTTTCGATTGGCACCTTTCCCGATCATGTGACTGCCGTGACAGCGTGTCACGGCGGTCACATGACCCTAAACCCCGCCCCCGCCTCCCGGCTTCTGAAACCCTTAAAGGGCCAGGAGGCGCCGGCGCCAAGGGGTTAATATTCATTGTCAAGCTGCATTTAGAATGTCAAACTATGTATGCAGTTCATTCCAATATTCATATTACGAATGTTATATAGTGTTCACTGTACATCCAAGGAGACCAGTTCACTTAAGGAGTGACTCCACTTTTGTTGAGAAGAAAAAAACAATCCCTCTGGGTGATCAGTGCATATTGGAAGTATTTTAACAAACTTTGTAGCAGATTCCTACCTTTTGTTGCTCTGAAGAAGTAACTGTTTGTTTCATCGTTTTCTTTGCAGATTGATTCTGAAAGGGAGGGTCTGGTTCATCAAAATCACCTTGTGACCTCTCAGTGTTCTGATGAGAAAAAGTTGCAGTGTATGCAGAAGTGTTTAACCCTTGGGGACTATCTCCCCAAAACTGAAACTCCTATTGCGGGGATGCCTACATTTTGACTTATATCTTAGTGCAGACTTCTGAGAAAGTCAATTGGCCAATCACACAAACAGGAAATGACATTTCTGGCATCAACAGTGTACAGAAAGCCCCCAGATCGCCATATTGCATTTCATTTTACAGAAAGATACATGCAGGTTGAAAAGGAAAGATATTTATTATAACAATAAATTATAACAAGGCTTGTGTCACAATTGTGTATGCCTTACCCTTTCATTGCCACTCTCTGGGGCAGCACATACTCAATTTCAGTTGCTCTCTGTTCAGCCATTGGACACAATGAACGTTAACCCTGTGTATGCTCTAGCTGGAGCTCACACGGGGCAGGGACTGCCTCCCCACCCCGTGTGTCAGTGCTGAACTAATTGCCAAAAACCAGAGCTGTCAAATGAGAGGAAGAGTAGTGAGTCACATGCTTCCTCTGAATGGAATGGCAGGGGAGTAAAGGAAAGCCAAGTATGTGCTACTGTGGTGGTGGTGGGGGAAGGGGCGCATTACAGAGAAGCTTTTGCTTTGCCCTGCATAGGTAAAGCATGGGTATGCTTTACATTTCTTCAACTAACTAGCAAAGTGTTCCTGGCCATTATTGTAAGATGGGCAGCTGTGCAAAATACGATTGTTTAGATTTAAATATTTAATGACAGAAGCCAAGCCAACATCTTTGCAACTGCTGGCCTCCATGTATGCCTCACTCCATTGCACAGCATGTCCCTATCTGATCTCCCTTGTCTGTCACTCTCCAACCCTCAGTTCACTGCTTTGGTCCAGACACCCTGAAGGTCCCCCCTCCTCACAGCTTACGCATACTGTATTCTGCCTCAGTGCTCCGTTGGACTTAATGAGCGTTAACTAGAAACCTTCCAGCTGACCTTTAAATGTCTCTGTGTCACTTCACTGAATATTTGTGTCCTCACAGGGAGAAATGGGATGAGAGCTATCTCGGGGCAACCATGGTTGTCCTTTTGACACTGTCCCATGGGGAGCAGGTCTACCCTCTCCACCAACTCATACTATTGTAAAAGTGATTTAAAGTGTCTCTAAACCCAAGAACAAAATGTAATATTGTATAGATCTGCTTACCAGTCCTTAGATGCTCACTCATTGTACTGTATCTAGGGAGGAGCAGAGTTGGCATCCACTTCTAATTTGGACTACAGAATATTTGTCCTCTCCTAATCCCTATAACATAGGGGAAGGAGGTTTGTAGTTTCCAGAGGAGAACTGGGCAGGGCTGATAACATTGCTTGAAATTTTATTACAGTGCAGGTTGGATAAATAGGTATTTCGTGGACCATCATGGCAGCATATAGTGGGTTAAGGCTCCAACCCCCCTTAACCCTATAGAACCAGCTATCTATAAGTTTAGAAACCATGAGACTGCACACCATTCTTTTTTCTGTTCTCACCATATGATCAGCAAACAAAATTCCTTACCACTGTGCAGGGGCGGACTGACAACTCATAGGGCCCCCGGGCAATAGAGGATCATGGGGCCCCTGTGTCCTCTCCCACACCCAAAAAAGCCTATGAAATAGCCAATGAAAGGTACCAGGGGCATCTCATGGGGCCCCGTACTGACCCCGGGCCCTCGGGCAGTGCAACAGGTTAAATCAGCTAAATCCAGGTGCGTCAAAACAAATGGTGTGCAAAGTCGTAAAGCTCATTTTCTATAGAAAGCAGCCACAATTTGAGTAGAAAAATGCTTGTGCCCTCTGTGGAAGCAGTGGTCTTTCTGCAGAGGTCTTACACACCCACAGCTAAATGAGAGATAGAGCTTTCCAATTAGCAGAGAATATAAACTTTCTTTATTGCAGTACAACCAATTTATTTGTCCTGGGACTTTAAATGAGGCACAACGCACGCAACCAATGAATAACTAGTTTCCAACATTCATTTTTAATAAATGAATAAACCCCTCATTGCTTAAAAAAAGATGATAAAATGGTAACAAGCTAATTTATCATAAATCCATATTAATGCATTTCATACATAATTGGATATACTATTGACCGTATACAATCCAGATGTCAATACATAATCACACTAGAATTGCATTCAAAAAGTCGACGCGTTTCGTGACTCTTTGTTCACTTCTTCCAGAGTAGATGCATGTATAATATAAATCAGCTAAAAATACACATGACAGTATTTCCAAATGGTGATCACCAGGGGAGTCTCACCCGGGAGCTGTGGAAGGGTGACCCAAGGCTGTGGAAGGGTGACCCAAGGGGACAAGCCAGAAGCAGATTCAAAGTGGGTGGGCAATCATGTAATTACATGAATCAAGAGCTGTACGTCTCAGTATCCTCAAGTATTTTTTATTATTCCCTTATTGCAGAACTATAGGTCTGACTCAGCCGAGATCACTGCTTCTACCAAGAAGGCAAAGGGTTCATCTCTGCAGCATGCTGGCAGGGGACAGACTTTTCTATTCAGGCTGTAGCTGCATTCTAAAGATAACAGACTGTAAGACTTTGCATGCATTTTACTTTCATGCACCCTGAATATATTAATCTGATCTACACTGAGAGTTTGGTTGGAGTTTAACGATTGCGCAGACATCATTAAATTTGTGGAAATGTATTGTCTGCCTTTCCAGGCGCTGTGGACTGCAGGTCAAGCATGCTACTAATAGTGACCTTCCCCTTCCCAACATGCAGGACTGTGCAGCATGCAAACACGATATAGTACCCATATATAACTGTTAAACACCTGCCATGCCAATTTGCAGTACATCAGTTTAAATGGCAGGCACACGTCTATCTCTGCAATAACCATTTAAGAGGCTGGCTGGCTGCTCACACATCAGGACTGAGCATGACCTATTCTGCAGGCTGGGGTCAGTGTTGCTTTTAAAAGATGACCCCACCACCCACCGGGTTTATCAACTTGTTACAGAGGACGTGCTGCGAATGTTAACATGGCCTGTCTCTCACTTGCTGCTCTCTGCACAAATCACTGTCAAGTCCACACACTTCCCTTGGAATGTAAATGACATGAAGAAGAAGCAGGGAGATGTTAGCTCTTGGCGATGGTGGGTAACTGTGACATAACATACTGGGACTTGTAGTGCTCTTTCTATTGACAATTAAGCAGGGAATGATAAAATGTTTCCTCGTGCCCATGAACTCCAGGCATCATAATTGGAATACATATATGGATGCTTTTTTACCTGCCAAAGGATCTGGGTTTGTGTCCACCTTATCCTGAGTTTTATACAGTCTTGCCTATATCTGCATGATTTAGCTGTAAAGCTTGCTCACCTTGCTGTCCCAGCTGGTGATTGGACAGTGAAGGAGCAGCAGTTCCAGCTCATGTGCATGTAGCATAGCTGATTGGCCCCTAGCACTGCCCCTCCCTCTCCCAGTCTGAGTGCTTTTATTAAAGATTGCAAGAAGCTGATGCCAGGTACGTGTAAAAAAAAGAAATTTATTTTTTAGCGCAGCCAGTGTGTAAACTGGCTGCACTAAAAAAACATGTCTTTTTTTTTTAATAATTTAAAAAGCTGCATTTATTTTTATTTTTACATCTTTCTGGAGTTCAGCTATAAAGTAAACCTTTTTTTTGTGTAGCAGCACCCCCCTAGGAGCTGCTAGTTGATAATGATGACCCCACTAGAAGCCACCAGCACACATGCAGCACATTTTAAGCACCATGACACAAGGAGCAGTCTAGGGGAAAGGTCTCTTCTGTGATTCATTGCTAGAAACGTGAACAACGGGTGAGGGTGCAGAGGATGGGATGCTCCAGAGTATAGGGTGCAATAAGAGGACACTCTTCTCTGTGTTACGATCCTCAGGAGCAAAGCTTTTGCTAAACTTAAGAACACAGTCCCCTTGAAGTGACCAAGGGAAAGGCCTGAGTTAGGGACCCCATAAAAGAAGAACTTGGCTCAGACACTTATAGTACACAGACACCAGGATCTTGTAGAACAGTCATTTCTCACGAGGCCGGGGAACAGCTGTGTTCTTTCAGTTTTCTCCAGATGCCTTCTAGTGAGATTCTACAGACTGGATCCCTCAGGTGAAAACTGGATGTTAAAGATAACCTTAGACGTAGACCCCCCCAGCTCTGCCACAGCTGGGACCTCGATGAACAGAAACTGAACTTGGTAAGACTTTTCTCCACCCAAACCGGAGGAATCCCTTCTACAGGAGATTCATGCTACTCTGGAGTTCACACTATTTATCAGCCTCTTCAGCCACTTACTGGGCTACCCCTCCCAGGGATTGGCTGACACTTAACAAATATCAATCTACATATTTGACTCTCCCATCCCTATGTTCCAGAAGGCAGAGGGAAATAGTCAAGCCTGCAGTGTGAAACCCAAAGCAGCTTAAAGAAATCAACCACTGCTCCAATGGAGTCAAACAAAGACTTATATATTAAGTAATAAATAATAATATATAATACCCTAGAAGGTTATGCAGGAGGGTGTTACACTTTTATGGTGGCTACCAGTGTTGACCCCTTTCTGACCTAGAGCATCTATGCAAATGAGAACGGTCAGAAAAGTCCTGATTTGTAATGTATATTTGTTTTTAGGTCAATAACTCACAGTATTGAGGCACGCAGGTCTTAAAGAAAGTCTAAGTTTTAGTTTTCATTTACTTCTTTGCTTTACAGAACAATATCACCTTTACAATACTTTTACACCATCATGTGTTTCTCATTTTCTCACACCTATATAGTGGAGGAGATTTACTAAAACTGGTGCACTTAGAATCTGGGCCAGCCCTCTGAATCATCGGATTCAGGTGTTCCAATCACCTCCATGGATACAGGTGTATAAAAATCAAGCCCCTAGGCATGCAGACTGCTTCTACAAACATTTGTGAAAGAATGTGTCGCTCTCAGGACCTCAGTGA
Source organism: Staurois parvus (assembly GCF_062004578.1). Lineage (NCBI taxonomy): Eukaryota > Metazoa > Chordata > Amphibia > Anura > Ranidae > Staurois > Staurois parvus. The sequence goes on from NW_028317947.1 coordinate 23,083,123, forward strand.
CTCCAAAGCGTGGTACCGTGATAGGTTGTCACCTGTGCAATAAGTCCATCCGTGACATTTCCTGGCTACTATATATTCCACGGTCAACTGTTAGTGGGATTATAACAAAGTGGAAGCAACTGGGAACAACAGCAACTCAGCCACAAAGCGGTAGGCCATGTCACATGACAGAGCGGGGTCAGTGCATGCTGAAGTGTACAGTGCACAGAAGTCACCAACTGTCTGCAGAGTCAATAGCTAAAGACCTCCAAACTTCATGTGGCCTTCAGATTAGCACAACAACAGTGTGTAGAGAGCTTCATGGAATGGGTTTCCATGGCTGAGCAGCTGCATCCAAGCCTTACATCACCAAGTGCAATGCAAAGTGTCTGATGCCGTGGTGTAAAGCATGCTGCCACTGGACTCTAGAGCAGTGGAGACGTGTTCTCTGTAGTGACCAATCACACTTCTCTGTCTGGAAAGCTGATGGATGTGTCTGGGTTTGGCAGTTACCAGGAGAACAGTACTTGCCTGACTGCATTGTGCCAAGTGTAAAGTTTGGTGGAGGGGGATTATGGTATTGGCTTGTTTTTCAGGGGGCAGGGGGTGAGCTTGTCTACCAGTGAAGGGAACTCTTAAGGCATCAGCATACCAAGACATTTTGGACAATTTCATGCTCCCAACTTTGTGGGAAGAGTTTGAGGATGGCCTCTTCCATTTCCAACATGACTGCGCACCAGTGTACAGAGCAAGGTCCATAAAGACATGGATGAGTGAGTTTGGGGCGGAGGAACCTGACTGCCCTGCACAGAGTCCTGACCTCAACCCGATAGAACACCTTGGGATGAATCAGAGTGGAGACTGCGAGCCAGGCCTCCTCCCCCAACATCAGTGCCTGACCTCACAAAAGCGGTTTTGGAAGAATGGTATTACCTTCCCATAGACACCCTCCTAAACCTTGTGGACGGCCTTCCCAGAAGAGTTGAAGCTGTTATAGCTGCAAAGGGCGGGGCCAAATCAGTATTGAGCCCTACGGACTAAGACTGGGATGCCATTAAATTTCATGTACGTTTGAAGGCAGGCCGACCAATACGTTTGGCAATATATATACAGTATATAATTTCCCTTTAGTACTATTTGTCCCCTTCTTTACAACAGATCAATGCACTTTTTTGAAAGATTTCTGGTTTCCATGGGTGATCCCCTGTGTTGATTGCCACATTGTCTGCAAAATGTGCTGTTAACGTATTACTATTGACAGTCCACTGTGTAGGTCACAAAAACCTTCAGAAAAAAATCTGTGCATGCATTTTATTTTTATCACATTAAAGGTCATCAGCTAAACCTAAGGTTAATATACATGTTTTAGCACAACTTCAGGAAATGCTGGATACCATTAGCACCTTGTGGATTCGTTTTACTTAAAAAAAACATTTGAAATGTGTGTTAAAATTTCAATGACAAGCCTGTGTGACAGGATGATAAATGCGGGAGCATAATTAAGAAGGAAGGACAGAGAGCTGTCACCCTACAACAGAAATCACATTAACGTATCTATGTGATGTTAATGATTGGGTTTACATTGACTTTAAGTACCTGTGTATTTAGCTGCTCGCCACGACTTCAGCTTTAATGATTATAGGCAGAATAAAGGATGCTTTCATGAAACCAATTAAATATAAGATTTTAAGGGGTGCCACTCCATGTTATTTATGCAGTATTGTGTCTACAATGATTAGAAGGATAAGGATATAATTGCAGTCATTTATGAATGACAAATAGACGCCTTATGCTGCCATACTTATTTCTGCACATTCAATTAACATTCCTTTGTAATCCAGCGTGAATATACATATGGGTGATTTCCAGTAACTGAACACACAGCTGCTGCGGCGAGGAGATGACTTGATAAGACAGGTTGAGCCTCTGGCTGAGGTTTATTGAGCTCCTCTCTGTTCAGTCATTGATATCTACATCCAGGCTTGTGGTCTGGGTAACCATGGTAGGGTGCATGTGCATGTACCACTTGGTTCTCTGTTACTCTCCTGTAAAAAAAAAAAAAAAAAAAAGAGAGAGAATGAAAAGAGAGAGACAAAGAGAAGGAAAACACAGATTTTATTTCCAAAGGTTATCATCTGGACGGATGCAACTTGCAACATGCTGGAAGAATCAGAGAAAACCACAATGAGGCCTATTTATAAAGGTTGTAGTACTACTCTAATGATGTTTTAAAAGTAAAGTACAGTAGAAAGGGACTGGAATAATGAAAGACCGGGACAGGGAAATGGAACATTGCAATTGTCTGTACACAGCAGGATAGTATGGGGGGGGTGCAGAAAATACTGTAGATTTTCAGCGACCTTTTTTTTAGAAAATTGGTATTAAGTGGACTTCATGCTGCGTGTGGTTACTTCATCTTCAATGCTCTTAACTGATCATCATTTTACCAGGGGAGGGGGAACACTACACTTACTACCATTGTAAATGGGTGAACTACACTGACCACCAATGTAATTAAGGGTATTACGTTGTCAATGTAATGACTGATACCACACTGACTGGTAATGTGTTTGGGCACACTATGCTGACCACCAACAGTATGTAATAGGGGCACTACACTGACTACCGATGTATTAGGGGCACTACACTGAATGTCTATGTAATAGGGGCACTACACTGACCACCTATGTAACTGGGACACTATAACCGCCATCTTTATAATACTATACTACATTGAATGCCAGTGTAAGGGAGCACTACACTGAATGTCTATGTAATAGGGACACTATACTGACCACCTATGTAACTGGGACACTATAATCGCCATCTTTATAATACTATACTATATTGAATGCCAGTGTAAGGGGGCACTACACTGAATGTCTATGTAATAGGGGCTCTACACTGAATGTCTATGTAATAGGGGCTCTACACTGAATGTCTATGTAATAGGGGCACTACATTGAATGTCTGTGTAATAGGGGCACTACACTGAATGTCTATGTAATAGGGGCACTACACTGAATGTCTATGTAATAGGGGCACTACACTGAATGTCTATGTAATAGGGGCACTACACTGAATGTCTATGTAATAGGGGCACTACACTGAATGTCTATGTAATAGGAGCTCTACACTGAATGTCTATGTAATAGGGGCACTACACTGAATGTCTATGTAATTTGGGCTCTACACTGACTACCTACGGAACTGGGACACTATAATGGCCATCTTTATAATACTATACTATATCAAATGCCAGTGTAATGGGCACTACACTGAATGTCAATGTAATAGGGGCTCTACACTGACTATCAGTGTGATAGGGGCACTACACTGGCTGCCAATTTAAAGTGCACTACACTGACTACCAGTGTAAGGGGGCACTACAATGACCACAGGTGTAATGGGGCACTATACTGACCACCACAGTGAGGATGGGCACTACACTGACTACCAGTGTTACAGGGGCAGCTATAATGGGATTGTGAAGAGAGGCACTATCCTGACCAACAACATGACGGTGAACACTACACTGACTGCCAGTGTGATGGGGGCACTACATTGACCGCCAGTGTGATGGGGGCACTACACTGACTGCCAGCGTGATAGGGTGACTAAACTGCCAGTGTGACTAGGGGCACTACACTAGCAACCAGTGTGACAGAAAGCACTAAACTGATCACCAATATGATGGACACTACACTGCCAATGTAAAGATGTACTCCAGTTTTCACTGTCTGAATTGCTTTTCTGCACATTATTATTTTAACTTTATAATTATAAATTAAAATATTATTGTGTTGTATAGAGGAGGAGGGTGCTAAAGAAATGATCCACCCTGGAAACTTTAGATATGTCTCCTATTATTATTATACAGGATTTATATAGCACCAACAGTTTGCGCAGCGCCTCTAATCTCTGCGCAGAACAATGGAAGTAAAGGGATAAAGGAAAACATACAAGAATGAACCTAAAGCTCCACCTGTTGGCTGAATGAAATAGTACAAAACTACTATATTTTCTTTTTATGATCTTTCCAGTTAGCAAGGACCATTGTTCTTGCCATTTATTGCATTCAAGAGAAAATGTATGTGCAATGTGACTCTGTCCATGGTGCTGAAATAATGGTACGGCTTGTGAAGCCACACAGAATCTTTCCATTAAAAAACAACATTAGATAGAGATGCATCAATTGTGTCAATTGTCTTGGGAAGACACCCAGGAATCAAATAAGGCTGCAGCTGGAAAAGGAAATGTAAAGGGCCACAGGTTCACAGTTTTGTGCTTATACTGTAAAAAGGAGGGCAAAATACCCTGTGGTTTTCAATGTACCAGCATCAAAGCATCCTAGGGTGACACCAAGAACTGTGTTACATGTAAAGGCACCCATATTTCAGCATGTAGGTGTTGGGGCGCACCATTGAACATCTCCCTTCCTTTCCTGGACAGGCCAGAAGCAGTAAAATATGTGGAAATGCAAAGCAGCAAAGAATCCCTGAAGGAAAAAAGTTACAAAGGAAAATACCTGTATGAGAAACCTCCGATAGAAACTTCCATTCTGTCATTCTACATTGCATTCTAGGTGCAGGGCACTGGGATCCCTTACAGGTACTCCAGCTCTGCCGTTTACTCTTTGCTTTAAGAGGAACCCAGTAACAGCAATTGCACTCTGGCTGTGTGTATTTTGTTCAGCTGAACTTCAAAGCAGATATAAAGGACACACATCGGAGCCGTTCTTTATATGTAATACATTATTGCATGTGGGTTTTTTTAACTGGTAACTAAATCTAACTTAGCATTAGCCTCTTGCAGAACTTGTACAGCAGAGCTCAGAGTGGAAGAAGAAAAATCAGCACAAGAATCCAGGCAGTTGTGTTGATAAGTGGGGAAGCACAGTGGCTAAATGGTTAGCACTTCCGCCTGGCAGTACTAGGGTTCAGAGGCATAGCTAGGGGGGGCAGGGGGGTACATATGTACCCGGGCGCCAGGGTACAGGGGTGCCAAATGAGGCTTACAACCAGGGGCGTATTTGCCACGAGGCAAACAAGGCGTCCTTGTCCCCAACGGAAGGGACACTTAGTACAGGGGCTGGCAGCGGGCTGCTGTGTCTTACCTGGCTCCGTGTCCCAGTCCCACGACGATCCAGTCCAGGAGGCGCTGCTGGAGGATGGGTAGAGAGGTCCGCAGGTCCGGTGCCTTCTTTTCCCTGAACACGATGTGTGGGCGGGATGACATGCCACCCCTGTCATCCGGCCACACCCTTGGAATCACTGGACAGCCTATGGCACTTTGTACCTCCCTCTGCAAGCTCCGTCTCCTCACTGGTGATTGGGCGCCAGAACTGTAGCTCAGGAAAGGCACACAGGCAGCCAATCACCTGTGAGGAGGCGGAGCTTGGAGAGGAGGAGCCGAGCGGCAGCACGAAGATCAAGTGAGGGAGCGGCTGGAGCAAGTGAAGAAGACAGCTGACCGGTAAGTGTGCCGTGCAGATGGTGCTGCCGCAACCAGGTATACTGGCTGTGGATGGGAGAGGGAAGGAGCCTAGGCTGGAGCAGGGGTCAGCAAGGTAAGTGTCATTGGTGTCAGTGGGAGGAATGGTGCCCCATCATTGGTGTCACTGATGTGATTAAATGGGGAGTGGGGCTGGGGCGCCAATTTTATAGTTCATCCCTGGGCGCAAAATATCCTAGCTACGCCTCTGCTAGGGCTGTTGGTTCAAGTCCCAACCACAGCACCACCTGCCTGGAGTTTGCATGTTCTCTCTGTGCCTGCATGGGTTTCCTCCAGGTACTAGGGCTTCCTCCCACACTCCAGAGACATCCTGGGAGGTAAATTGGATCCAGTCTAAATTGGCCCTAGTAGGTATATGTATGAATGTGAGTTAGGGACCTTAGATTGTACGCCCCTTGAGGGTTAGGGACTGATGTGAATGTACAATATATATGTAAAGCACTGCATAAACCGATGGCACAATATAGGTACCTGTAATAAATAAGGAACATACAGATATGAAAGCAGAGTGACAGAGAGATAAACTCATCACTACACTGCTTCTCTTTCACTGTCCAATCAGAGTGGAGGTGGCTGGGCTCAGAGGAAGGTTGAATGATATTGACCATCACTCAGCCTGGAAGACTGAGGACATCTTGTGACAGAAAAGAAGTACTGCTGGGGACAGGTTAGCACTATAGCAAAAGTTCTATTTATCTCTTCAAAGGCTCTTGTTTTTCTTTTTTTTTTTTACAGCTTTAAGAGTCTTTTGTGGGTATTTATAATATTTGTTACAAGAGTTTATGATATTTGTTACAAATGTTACAATGTGTCATAAATGTAATTGTGTGAATGGCGGCTGCAGTTTGTAGTCACTTTCAGCAGCTGATTTAATCCTTACCTGTGTTATGTTGTAGTCCTTACCTGTGTTCCAGTTTAAGCTGGCACCATGACCACTGCCCCAGGTTTTCTCTTTCAGGGTGGCTCCTTTCTCCCACAGTGCTCTATGGAGTCACCCTTACATGCAGGGACAATAGTCATGTCTATCTGCACTGCGTGTATTATTATTATTATTATACAGTATTTATAAAGCGCCAATAGTTCACTCAGCGCTGTACATTAGAAAGGGGGACATAACATGTGACAGAACAATACCAATACAATGCAAAACATGAGGGGATTGAGGGCCCTGCTCTTTCGAGCTTACAATCTAGGAGGGAGGGGATGGTGGCACAGGAGGAGATAGCTGTGGGGGATGGAGTGGTAGGTAGAGTGGAGGAGGTTAGCAGGTTAGCAGGGGGTGGGGTAGGCTTCCCTGAAGAGATGGGTTTTCACGGTGCGCCTAAAGGAGAGGAGAGTAGGTGATAATCTGATGGGTTGGGGCAGGGAGTTCCAGAGGATGGGTGACACCCTGGAGAAGTCCTGGAGGCGGGCATGGGAGGAGGAGACCAGGGAACTAGAGAGAAGGAGGTCTTGTGAGGAGCGGAGTGTGCGTGATGGGCGGTACTTGGATATTAGGTCAGTGATGTAGTTCGGGGCAGTATGGTGGACAGCTTTGTACGTCAGCGTTAGGATTTTGAATTTGATCCGTTGCGCAATCGGAAGCCAGTGGAGGGATTGGCAGAGGGGGGTGGCAGAAATAGAGCGGTTGGAAAGGTGAATGAGTCTGGCAGCCGTATTCAGGATCGACTGAAGCGGGGATAGCCAGCGGCGAGGCAGGCCAGTGAGGAGGGAGTTGCAGTAGTCGAGTCGTGATATGATGAGGGAGTGGATGAGGTGCTTAGTGGTTTCTGGGGTTAGGAACGTGCGTATTTTGGCGATGTTGCGGAGGTAGAGTCTGCACGAGTTTGTTAACACAAAGCTCCATAGCCTAGGATGGCAAGGCACTCCCCTGCTCCTCCCTCCTCCTTCCTTCTCCAAACTAACAGACTGAGATTGCCCTGTCCTCTGCTAAAGACAGGAAGTTCAGGGAAGCAGCTCTGAAGGTGCAAACGCAGCAGCACTGAAAGCTGTAAACTGCAATTGCCGGGTGATAATTATACCACATAGCTTACTGGGGAATGTTAATTTTATTGTGCTCAATGCGTAAAACAAAAAAAAAACACTGACAGTTTAATAGTACTTTAACAGCTAGAATACATAATAAGTAAACTCTAATCCAGACGTTTCCTTGATAGAAAATGCAAGAAATACAGGATGTAAATAATATATTAAGGACAACCTTGCACACTTCTAAATATAATTGACACAGGGTTGAGGATAGGAAAGATCCAGTTTAGCTGTTCTTGCTGATGGCTGTAAGTGATACGGATGACCTTTCCTACTAAGAGACTATAAGTCCCAGCACTGTATCCTTGCTGAGTTGTGGCTGGAAGTGTCTGCATTTGTTCCCTGACAGCTGATCCTAGACATGATAGAAATATTGAAAGGTGGAATATTTCAATCTGTCCCGGCATGTCACTGTATACATCGGAGTGTCACTTTTGTGTGATATCCATGGATAATACAATGTTACTGCAGCCTATTAGACAGCTCTATGTAGACATACAACCAAGGTTGTTCTGTGCGTTGTGCAGCCCAGCATGGATAGTATTGCCTTTTTCAGCTGAAATCTTTATCTTCCTCTGTTCTCGCAGGGAGCTCAAACGATGTGTTTTCAGCCCAAAATAACTTGCATCAAAATGCCACTAAATTACCAGCAGCCTCAGAGGGAGATAATCAATTCAGGATAATCAGAGCCATGTAACCCCTTCCCTCCCTCCCCCCTTCCTTGTCACTAGCGTCCTTTCCCAGACCCCCCCTTCCCCCAGGCTTTTATACCATTCACATGGCGACTCCTGCATTTAACACTCAGCTAGCTGCACTTTTTCTGCTTTTTCTGAAAAGAGAGGTCTTTAACCTTTACTGATTTCACCAAGCACAGTGCAGAGATTCAGCCTGGAATTCTAGACTTACCTCAATGTTTTACAGCTCCAGGCATTTATTAAAGGCTCTGTATTCATTTATACATTATTAAATGCATTTTTAAAGTGTTACTAAACCCACAACAGTACAATCAGTCTGTATATGCAGTAAAGCATGCTTGTTATACTCACTGTGGAACCTAAGGGGTTAATCCTGTGTATTATGTAAAAAGGCTGTTTGATCCTGTCTTCTCTGATTCTCCCCTTCTTCCAGTGTCCCCCTCTCATCTCCTGATAAGACATATCATGTGGAGTCACTCTGCACAGGCTCAGTTTGGTGTGTTTTGCTAGAGAGGTTTTTTTTGGGGGGAGAGTGCAAGTGATCAGCACGGGGCCAATCAGCATCTTCCCCTTCTTTCAGTGTCTCCCTCTTATCTCCTGATCCTGTCTTCTCTGTCCCTCCTCTTGTTCAAATGTCAAATGATGTGAAGGGAAGGCTGAAGACACTGATAGATGGGGGTGCTGTGACGTAAAGAGGGGCTGTGATGTGTTTTAGTGCAAATATAATATGCAGACAGCAGCACCCAGCAGCAATCTCAGGGCTTTTTCATGTCTACACACGGTAGACCGTTCCAGGTAAATAGCATGCAGAGAATATGTAAATGCACATATAACCTCCCGAGAAGTTTTCTTTTTTTTAATTAATGGTCTGGTGACAGGTTCTCTTTAGTACAATCCTGCATTCTATTAAAGGTGAACTCCAGCCTAACAGCAAAATGCACCGATGATACATAGAAGCTGTTTTGCCTATCAAAGGTTTTGAATTTCTGTCCATTAATCCTGAGTTTTACACAGCCCTGCCAGACTGCACAGTCTGGTCTATTAGGGGGAAAGGACTGGATCTTTCTTTGCTGCAGTTTCCCTTTCACTTAGAGGATAGGACTGGAGAGCAAAAAGGAGAAGGAGCGCAGTGATGAGCTTATCAGTATGTCACTCTCCTGTCTCTTGCATTGTATTGATTGGTTCTTTGTGCTGCTTCTCCCTCCCCTCTGTGAGCTCTGCTGTACAGGGACTGTAAGAGACTGATACCAGGTCCCATTCAGGTACTGCTTGCATTTTATAAATACATTTAATGATATGTTAATGAATTCATACCTGCATTGATCTGTGTATTGTATATGTGCTTGGATTATACCTTAAAAACTATTGAAGCAGTGCTGAAGGATGGAAGTGGTTAATACATGAAGGAGTGAGATTCAGATCTGCAGCTTTTTAATTCTCTAGGTGCTGCTGGAGATTGATGGTGGCTGTCATTCTCAACCAACTGGCAGCAAGCAAGGAGCCTCATGTAATACTGGATGTCCTATTCCACGGAGTCATCTAACAAGGTTTACTGCAAGCAATCATTGGGGGAGGATGCTTGCTGAACTGGGGTGGTTATAGGCAGTTTTATATTAATGATGAGCTGAATGTATCTGGGTTCAGTTTGGCAAACATTACTGAAGTTCGGATGTCGAATCTGAACCCCAATCAAGCCAAATGTTAAGAAACAAGAGTGACCATTTTCTAGGCCAATATGTTATGGCTTGTCAAACAAATGGCATGGGGTGGGTAGGGGGCTGGGCACTGCATTAGACAACATGTACCAAAACAGGGAGCAGCAATTTAAACAATTCTTCAAGTGAAACATTAAAATTGAAAAAAACAGAACCCCAGATTCTGCTCCTTAAACCGAAAACCAAAAAATAACTTGTTGTAGCTTATCAGTCCTAAGATGTGGTGGCTGCATTAGTTTTCTTTTTTAAGGCTTTTTTCCCCCTCTGTTTTCACCTGGTGATCTGGCCAGTAACACACCTCCTGTATTTCAGTGCCTACACCCTGGATGAAGGAGCAACAGAGACACCCTCGGGCAGTAGCAGTGTTGCACTAGAAGATTTAGATAAATTGAAGCCAAGCTCCAGTTCACACTATTTAAGAGTTTTTGGATTAAAAAAAAATAAATAAAAGCTGACCATTGTAAGCATCCCCACCAGTGTTAAATGGTTTTACTCAACCCTCTAACTACTACAGCTACAGAAGCCTGCCCCGCACTCACCTAACAGCCGATCTCCTCCACTCTTCCTACCACTCCATCCCCCACAGCCATATCCTCCTGTACCACTCTCCCCTCCCTCCTAGATTGTAAGCTCCAAGGAGCAGGGCCCTCGAACCCCTTGTGTATTGTATTGTTACTGTATTGTCTCATGTACGCTCCCCCACTATAATGTACAGCACTGAGCAAACTTTTTGGCGCTATATAAATACTGTATGATAATAACTTGTTCTTTTGAAAAACAACAGACTTACTGGCAGGATCACCAGGTGAAAATTAAAGAAAGAAAGGCTAAAAGGAAAACTAATACAGTTATCACATCTAAGAATTGGTAAGCTGCAATATATTAAATGTTTGCTTTTGGGTTTAATACTGCTTCAAAAGAAATCAGTGATACCATGTTGTTATTTTTATTGTTTCACTTTAGCCACTTCCTGTCCGGCCCATGTACATAAACAGCCGGACGGGAGCAGTGCAGGAGCGAGTGGCTGTCTATAAACGGCCTCCACATTCACTGCCTGTGCGCACTCCTCCGGACACAGTGGAACACTGATCGCTGTACGGGACCTCTGTACGGGACCTCTGTGTGAGGTCCTGATCATGTGATCACTGATTGGCCAATCAGTGATCACATGAATAGAAGTAAGATGTCACTTCCTGACATCATTGCTTACTACTTGTGAAATCTGTGAATGATCACATGGTACAGAGCTATTCACAACAGCCTTGTACCATGTGACAAGCTGTGACCAATCACAGCTCTCACAGTATTTCTCAATGGCTGCAAAAATGCAGCCAGAGAGAAGAAAACATTATTGCTTCTACAGCCTTTATGGGTGTAAAAGCAATCAGTGTAAAAAAAAGAAAAAAAAATCTTCATCACCCCCCCACAAGTAGTACAGTGTCACTATGGTACTGTACTGCTAGGGTGACAGTATGTTTAAAAAAAAAAAACATAAATAATAATTTGAAAAAAAAATAAAACTGTTAAAACATTTTTTTAAAAATTTTAATTTTTGGTTAGAAACTAATTTGGGTTATTTTTTTTTTTTTAAATATAGATGAATACATTTTGGTCAAGATTTATGAAGAAAGATTATTTATTTGCAAAATTTATTAAAAAATTTTTTTTTCAAAATGTTTGGTCGTTTTCATTTATATAGCAAAAAAAATAAAAATCCTAGTGGTGAATAAATACCACCAACATAAAGTTTTATCGGTCTGAAAAAAATGCTAAACAATTCATACGGGTACAGTGTTGCAAGACCGCGCAATTGTCAAAGTGTGATAGCGCTGAAAGCTGAAAATTGTCCTGGGCAGGAAGGGGGTGAGGTGAAGGTATGCAGACTTGAAGTGGTTATATGTAGTATCTGTCTTTTGGTATGGACATGCCAGTGCTTAGCATGTGTTCAGAGTAGTTCTGCTAATATGCTATTATTTCCCAGCAGTGGCTAGTTAGTAGTGTGGCTGGCTACCAACTCTGCCGGCTCCGTGGTAGTTCAGATACATGCATAAGCCATCTGCAGGCGAAGTCTACAAAAAAGTTTTAATTCTACACACGCATTAATTTGTGTAAATAAATACTAATGAACTGCAAGCAGCTTCAGGGATTCATTCGTCTAATGAGCAGACAGAAAAATGAGCGATGCTTCTGTTGAAGAGAATATTAAACAGTTCAGAGACAGGCCCTGCAGTGAGTAGGCAGGTAACGTTTCTGAAGTCTATGGGACATATAACAAAGATGGAAGGATGCAGAGAAAGCAAAGACATAATACACATCAACACACTGGACATGAAAGCAGGAGAAGACAAACTCGCATTATGTAAAGTCTGAGGAAGAGATATAAAATATAAAGGTTATCAGAAGCCTCTTGCAAAGTTAGCAGCATTTAAAAATTACTTCTAAGGACACTTAGAAACTGGGTCGGAGTATTTTAAACATTTATGTAGAACAAGTGCTACATCTCTGAGTACATAGGCCATTCACGTTGGTACCCGCCCCTGAGGAGCGTTACAATCTACAATGCTCTGCCACAATCCTGTATGCACAAGATTGCTTGTTGGGACAAGAGAAGAAAACTTTAAAAGGGTTTACTCATTCTCGGTGTAAGAAGGACGAGTGGCAGCCGGGAGCCTGGACAAAGGCGTGGAGGAATGTCAGGTCCCCGTTGTGGCAAACTTGCTCATCAGAATTGGAGCGGAGTTCCCCCTCAACCCTTGTTTTCATGTTCTGTCTGTGTATTTGAGGTCTTCCTGGAATCCTCACATCCCCCCTGCATTCCTGTGAGGCAGACTTTATCTCCTGGCAAATGGTGTGGAACAACCTAAGACATGAGAAGTGGAGCCGGCCAGTCTGCAAAGGTGTCACTTTTATCACCCAAAACTATGTAAGCCCACTCATTATCAAACCGACCAAAATAAGTGCACAGTCCTGAGGTCAACTGTATGGTTCATATCACGGGATATGAAGCTAGTAATTTAGTGTAGAGTTTCCCAATGACCACTCCCAAGTCAGAGCCCCCCTCCCCTTTTGAGAGGGACCTTTTAAGAGAGTAAGTGAGTTAGACTCACACACAGGGATCTCCCAGCAACATCGTAACAAGGGGAGATCAAAGAACCTTTCTACTCTGCATCTTGAATTTGCTAAAACCAGGCAAGGCAAGTAACTTACCCTGTAATTTCCTCGCTATTCTAGGTTTGCTGTGTCTTTATATACATATATATATATATATATATTTTTGTGACATCTTTGTAACTATTTATTTTGCATCCAACGCTTTTAGCAATAAATCTTTCTTTCTGAAAGTGTTAAACTGTTTCTAAGTGCTTACTTGCAATTCACGAATCCCTGCCTTTGAAGAGACGCTACTGTGGTTATATTTCTGTATAGTAGGTCCGCGGGCCGTGCTATATAGATCAATATTTCGATCATTACAGTGTATATTTGGTAACGGGAGTTTCCCAGTCTCCGACAAAAGTGGTGGTGGCAGTAGAGGGTTAGTTGCGTAACTAACCCGACCCAGTAACAAGCGCATTCAGGCTGCAGGCACCGATTGTAGTCCATTAGCTGGGCAATCGCTGTGTAGGGTGCAGCTGGGTGGGGCCTTGTTACGCGCGTCACACCGCGGTTTTGGATCGGCCAGCCCTTCGGTCACGAGTTTGGTGAGAAGGTCTGGGGTCTGACGCCGTGGGCGTGACGTATTACTGTTAGTCGCGGCTGTGCGATTGTCGCCTGTTGGTGGTGGCGACCGCGGGTCGTGACGCCCGTAGCTGCTATCTGTCAGTCTTTGGGGGCATGGCTTCTCTTTCTGATCTTTCACATCCGTAGATTTTTGTAAGATCAGATTTTTTAAAAAAGGCTGCATGCATGGGATAAATGTTTAATTGTTTCTTAGCCTGAGGGTGTGTTTAGGTCAGGGGCGGACTTACAACTCATGGGGCCCCAGGCAATAGGGGATCATGGGGCCCCTGTGTCCTTGCCCAAATTCAAAAAAGCCTATGAAAAAGGTACCAGAGGCATCTCATGGGGCCCCCTACTGACCCCAGACCCTCGGGCAGTGCCCAAGTTTTCAAATGGTCAGTCCACCCCTGGTTTAGATGAAGGTCGGGCTTGCTGAGATACATCATAAAGATAATAATAATATTAATGGTTCCAGGGGAGTCCCCAGGGTTAGTGTCACCCCCTCTGACAATCCCCGCAGAATGGATCGGATCTGCGGATTGAGCATAATGGATCAGACTCCGATCCATTATGCTCAATCCGCAGATCCGATCCATCCTGCGGGGATCGTCGGCTTTCTTTACAACTTACCTTTTCGTGGAGCGGGTCCGGTGTCACCACATATAGGTTGCAAGCCGACGATCCCCGCAGGATGGTTTGGATCTGCGGATTGAGCATAATGGATCAGCGTGCTATAAGAGGTATGGTGACTATAGCTTTTGGAACCCTGAATGTTAAGGGTTAAGAAATCCCAGATGTTTTACCAAATGCACAAGCTCAAAACACAACAGCTTTTGCTGCAAGAAATCAAATTTAGAACTTCCTCTTCTCCTTTCTAACAAATATTAAAAAACCTGGAAAACTGGTATATATATATATATATATATATATATATATATATATATATATATATATATATATGAAAAATATTTTTAAAAATAAAATTTAAATTATACTGTATGTCTTTAAAAATACAAATCTACATTTTTGGAATGCATTTACAAATATATGTAAAAATATGTTACAATGACATTTTTGATATGTTAAAAAAATCTGAATATATTTAAAAAAATATATTTTAAAAAATAGATATTTTTTAAATATTTACTTCAGAAGTAATTTTAACATATTTTTACATATACCTGTAAATGCATTCCAAAAATTTAGATTTGTATTTTTAAAAGACATACAGTATATTTGCAATGTATATTTAAAAATATTTTTCATATATTTTGTAATAAAAAACACATTTCAACATACAGTGTGTGTGTATATATCTGTGTATACGTTTATTGAAATATATTGCATACAGCCAAAATTGTAGCATTTCAAATATATGTCAATATATTTGGGAAGAATATTTTTAAAATACAGTCAGGTCCATAAATATTGGGACATTGACACAATTCTAACATTTTTGGCTCTATACACCACCACAATGGATTTGAAATTAAATGAACAAGATGTGCTTTAACTGCAGACTGTCAGCTTTAATTTGAGGGTATTTACATCCAAATCAAGTGAATGGTGTAGGAATTACAACAGTTTGCATACTGTATATGCATCCCACTTGTTAAGGGACCAAAAGTAATGGGACAGAATAATAATCATAAATCAAACTTTCATTGTTTAATACTTGGTTGCAAATCCTTTGCAGTCAATTACAGCCTGAAGTGTGGAACGCATAGAAATCACCAGACGCTGGGTTTCATCCCTGGTGATGCTCTGCCAGGCCTCTACTGCAACTGTCTTCAGTTCCTGCTTGTTCTTGGGGCATTTTCCCTTCAGTTTTGTCTTCAGCAAGTGAAATGCATGCTCAATCGGATTCAGGTCAGGTGATTGACTTGGCCATTGCATAACATTCCACTTCTTTCCCTTAAAAAACTCTTTCGTTGCTTTTGCAGTCTGCTTTGGGTCATTGTCCATCTGCACTGTGAAGCGGCGTCCAATGAGTTCTGAAGCATTTGGCTGAATATGAGCAGATAATATTCCCGAAACACTTCAGAATTCATCCGGCTGCTTCTGTCAGCAGTCACATCATCAATAAATACAAGAGAACCAGTTCCATTGGCAGCCATACATGCCCACGCCATGACACTACCACCACCATGCTTCACTGATGAGGTGGTATGCTTAGGATCATGAGCAGTTCCTTTCCTTCTCCATACTCTTCTCTTCCCATCACTCTGGTACAAGTTGATGTTGGTCTCATCTGTCCATAGGATGTTGTTCCAGAACTGTGAAGGCTTTTTTAGATGTCGTTTGGCAAACTCTAATCTGGCCTTCCTGTTTGTGAGGCTCACCAATGGTTTCCATCTTGTGGTGAACCCTCTGTATTCACCCTGGTGAAGTCTTCTCTTGATTGTTGACTTTGACACACATACACCTACCTCCTGCAGAGTGTTCTTGATCTGGCCAACTGTTGTGAAGGGTGTTTTCTTCACCATGGAAAGAATTCTTCGGTAATCCACCATAGTTGTTTTCCGTGGTCTTCCGGGTCTTTTGGTGTTGCTGGGCTCACTGGTGCGTTCCTTCTTTTTAAGAATGTTCCAAACAGTTGTTTTGGCTACGCCTAATGTTTTTTCTATCTCTCTGATGGGTTTGTTTTGTTTTTTAAGCCTAATGATGGCTTGCTTCACTGATAGTGACAGCTCTTTGGATCTCATCTTGAGAGTTGACAGCAACAGATTCCAAATGCAAATAGCACACTTAAAATGAACTCTGGACCTTTTATCTGCTCATTGTAATTGGGATAATGAGGGAATAACACACACCTGGCCATGGAACAGCAGAGAAGCCAATTGTCCCATTACTTTTGGTCCCTTAACAAGTGGGAGGCACATATGCAAACTGTTGTAATTCCTACACCGTTCACCTGATTTGGATGGAAATACCCTCAAATTAAAGCTGACAGTCTGCAGTTAAAGCACATTTTGTTAATTTCATTTCAAATCCATTGTGGTGGTGTATAGAGCCAAAAATGTTAGAATTGTGTCAATGTCCCAATATTTATGGACCTGACTGTACATTCTTCTCCCACATGGGAATACAGAGAGCAAAATACACAGTATATATACACTATATATATATATATATATATAATTTATTTTTTTGTAATGTACAGCGCTGAGCGAACTTTTGGCGCTTTATAAA
Source organism: Staurois parvus (assembly GCF_062004578.1). Taxonomy (NCBI): domain Eukaryota; kingdom Metazoa; phylum Chordata; class Amphibia; order Anura; family Ranidae; genus Staurois; species Staurois parvus. The sequence goes on from NW_028317947.1 coordinate 23,099,963, forward strand.
TACTGTATAATAATATATATATATATATATATATATATTTTGTTTGTTTTTTTTATTTTGTTTTTTTAAAATATATTCAATATGGCCAAAATTGTAGCATTTCAAATATATGTCAATATAGTTGGGAAGAATATTTGTAAAATATATTTCAAATATATTTTTCTTCCATGTGGGTTATCAACAATATTTAGCAGACTTTGGGCTGCATTTTGTTATATTAGGTTGTCTTTGCATTTTTTTTTCTTTTTCTCTATTTTATGTACTGTCAAATTCCAATAAAAATATCTTTAAAAGAAAAGAAATATTCATTGTACTATACATTCCTTGTACCGGATTTGGATGTAGTGTTTCCCCTCTTGACTCACTGTATCCTGTACTACTTGATTTCTTGTCTTTTCTACTATAAAACTTTAATAAAGAGTATTATTTTTATATTTCTTTTTAAAAGAAGTTCCTAAAAAAAGCAACCATGACAGTAAAAATGGCTAAAATGTACGGGAGTAAAATTATATATACTGTGTGTAGTATAAGGATAAGTTATGTGAGTCTTAGTAAGTGCCAATACATTTAAGCCAAGTGAAGGTAGAAAAGCCATTAAAGCCAGTCTTGTATAAATAAATGATAGTAATATTGGTTGTACATGGAACAAGGAATTGAAGGATGATTTTGTTTGTTGTGTTTATTTGTCCACCCCCATCCTGCAGCACTGTGCTGACCCTCCCTATGAATAATGTACGGCTCCCATTACTGTTTCCCTAGCCCCCTTTTCCTTGTATATGGGGCTGGGAAGGGGACAATTTCATGGTGATGATAAATTCCATCTTGCAGTTGTTGGCTGCCGGACACCTTATTGCAGTGTTCTGTAATACATTATGGTTCCAAGGACACGTTTTAGTGTTTGACTAATGAGATACGCGATCTTAATATTTGTTCCCCTGAAAATACAAACAGCAGCTCTTCACACACTGAATTACAAGTAACAGAGTATTGCCCATTACCAGGTAACTATATCCTTTCTGGAATCTTCGATGTGTTGGTTTATGGTGTTTGCAGTATATGATTAATATCACAATTCAATATTCATAACGTGTTTTTACTTTACACAAACGCTTGGTATTGCCAGCATCAACAATAGCGGGGCCCCATATTGCCACTGCTGATCTGTGCACTGAATGACCCTTTTCACTGTCAACATTAATAAGGATCCGCTGCAACCCCTGAGCTGGATACCTCCCATCCCTATACATACTGTACAATCCAATGAGACTGCCAAGCAAACGTCCAAAAGTCTAAGGGAATTTAATAATAAAATTGATTCATAGCAGAATAAATCCAAAGTGTTTTGGGGGGCCAAATTCACTCCCCCTTCTTCAGTGCTACAAAGCAAGTAGAAATACTGAGGTCTAAAATCTAAAAGTAAAAAAAGGTCATGAATATAAATATAATATATAAATAATGGATATAGTCAAAGGGTATATACCCAATTGTATATACTATTCGATTCCAGGAAATAGCAGGCTAAAAGAGGTGTCGGTGACCTATCCAGTCTGGTTGTCATTGGGGAGACAGCTGAAGCAATATGTACATAAATGTACACTTAATTTAGCCATTACTTCATCGGTCCTACTATAGATACTCTCATAGATTAGATTAAGACCACTTTACAGAGGCATTTAAAGCACAGGAAAAAATGTACTCTGGTTTTATTTATACATTAGGCTCGGGTTTAATGAGGTTTCTTTGGCTTGTTGGGAGGAGATGAGTATTGTGGAATTATTATTTGTTTGTTTACAAGGAAAAGCCCAAAATTCCCCCTATCCTTTCCATGTGTGGTGCAGATATTCCAGTACAAGTTTATTTAAATCAGCAAAAATGTCACTGATACATAACAATAAATGGCACATTAAAGCCCATCTCACAGCAAGTCTATTTTTTGGTTAAAGGGTCCCCAACCACCTTTGCACCCCCCTGTTTTTTTTATTTTATACTTCTTTGTTAATTTTTTTCCTACTTGTACTGCCTGTAGAAATCCTTTGTTGAGGTCCAGGTAATGTCCATGGGTGTATTTACCACAAGGCAAATAAGGCGTTTGCCTAGGGCGGCATTTTTCAGGGGGGCAGCAGTGCCCCCTGGAAGACGAGACAGAAGAAGGGACACACGCGGCATGGGGACCGGGTAGGATCCAAGAGAGGCTGCGGGCTGGTGTATGCAGAGCCTGACTCTCAATCCAGGGGATGTCTGGAGCTGTGAAGGTGAGTGTCTTTCTCTATCTCGCTGGGAGGTAGGTGGGACTGGTGTATGGAGGGTGGTGGTAGTGGAATACTCTTGGGCGTCTGTGGGGGGGGAGGGGTGTTGGTTATTGTCAGGCTCTCTCTGTGGGGGGGGGGGTTTCCGATTTTTGTGTTGCATAGGGCAGCACAAAACCTAAATACACCACTGGTAATGTCATCTCTTGGCACCTCAATCCTTGGCTTGTAGTGGTTCAGGGAGGATCAGTCCCCAGGTAACCCTACGTGACATAGGAAAGCCATACACAACTACTGGAAGTAGTGACTGGACTGGTGATCCAGCGCACAGCTTGCCATCTTGGGTGACCGGTCCCAACAGGACATACTGCCATTAAAATAGTTAGCTGGCACTATTTCCTGATGAATTATAACTAAGGCCCACTTCACACTAGTGCAGGCTGTGTGGCCCGCGTTTGCTCAGGCATGGCTTTTTCAAAAATGCATCCACAGGGGAACCGCATGGTCTTTTTGACCAGTTTCCCTGAGGTTCCCGCACCCGCAATCGCACTGCTGGTTGAGAGGTGTGGGGGTGCCATTTAGAATGAATGGCAGCCACGCACGTCTTGCTAGAGAAGTGCAATTTGGCTGTGGGTGTGGGAACAGGTGCAATTCCTGCACCTGCAACCAGCCCACAGCTTGTGGACTAGTGTGAATCCAGGGTAAAAGGAGCCATTGACCCAACAATAAAGTTGCTTGCTTCATTTATTTCAGTACAGCAGAATTCTAAGCACTAGTTTATATATTCTACTATATTTTATCATGACAGTATCATCAGGGAAAGAATATCAGGGAATTAAGAATCAGGAATCAGGGAATCAGGAAATCAGATATTCAGCAATTAGGAATCAGGGATCAGGAAATCAGGGAAATGGGAATCAGGAAATCAGGGAAACAAGAATCAGGAATTCAGGGTATCAAGGATTAGGAAATCAGGGAATTAGGAAATATTTAAAAATAGAATATATTCAGCTAAAAAGAGTCTGACCTTTCTTCAACTTTTCTGTTCCACATACTTATTCCAAGTGAATGACTCAGAATACTGAAGCTGATGGGTCAGCAAAACAGCTGCTAAAACTGGTACGATTTCCTGATGAATTATAACTAAAAGGAGCCAGTGGCCCTACAATAAAGTTGCTTGCTTCATTTTTCCAATGCAGCAGTATTCTAAGCAGTAGTATCTGTGTCATACTATAATGTTTGTCACAATAGTATCATAAGGGAGAAGATATCAGGGAATCGGGAATTAAATATCAGGGATTAGGTATCAGGGAATAAGAAATAAGGGAAACAGGGTTGGGAATCACTGAATCAGGAAATAGGAGTCAGGAGTCAGAAAATAAGGGTATAGGAATCAGGGAATTGGGAGTCAGGAAATCGGGATAGGAATCAGGAAATCAGGGGATAGGAATCAGGAGTCGGAAAATCAGGGGATGGGAATAAGGGAATGGGGAGTCAGAAAATCAGGGGATAGGAATCAGGGAATCTGGAGTCAGGAAATCAGGGGATAGGAGTCAGGATTCAGGAAATTAGGGGATAGGTATCAGGAGTCAGGAAATCAGGGGATAGGAATCAGGAATTCAGGAAATTAGGGGAAAGGTATCAGGAGTCAGGAAATCAGGGGATAGGCATCAGGAATTCAGGGAATAGGAATCAGGAGTCAGGAAATCAGGGAATAGGAATCAGGAAATCAGGGGATAGGAATCAGGAGTCAAGAAATCAGGGGTTTAGTAATCAGGGAATCGGGAAAACAGGGAATCAGGGAAACATGGATAGGTCACTAACCCAGAAGACATGCAGATAAGAGATTTTTCTGTTCTGCATTCTTATTCCAGGCCAGTGACTCCAAATATTGAAGCTGATGGGTCACCAAAACAGCCAGGCCACCAATATTTGCAAAAGCAGGTCAGCAGTGGCAGCCCGCAAATTACAATAAAGTGGGGTTTACGTTAAATACCAGCCCTTGATGGATGGGGGGCATTGCTGATCACTGCTATGCCATTGTAAAGAATTTCACAAGTGACATGTCACACTGAGCCCTGGAACTCCCTCCCATGTCGGTGAGATATTCAGCCGACAAATCTCAGTATTAAACACCAGTCTCACACCATGTTCTGTCATATCCTCATACCAGAAAGCAGACAAAGTGTCACTAGAGCCGACACTATCTTTCATTATCCGACAGCGGCTGCTGCTCAGACACATAGATTCTCTTGTATTTTAATCAGACAACCTCCAGAATCTATGCTTGCCGCAGGGAGAATGCAGAATACGGGTGCAAAGCTTGTCTCTCCATACTGCTATAATGTACATACCAGGGGTGGACTGACAACTCATGGGGCCCCTGGGCAATAGGGGATCATGGGGCCCGTGTCCTTGCCCAAACTCAAAAAAGCCTATGAAAAAGGTACCCGGGGCATCTCATGGGGCCCCCTACTGACCCCGGGCCCATGGGCAGTGCCCGAGTTTCCAAATGCTTTATAGTGACCCTGCAGTTTTGTGCAGGTTAGCAGGAGGAACCACTGAGTGCTGCAGGGAACAAAATATTTCAATGCTTTTAAAAGTGTCCGTTTCCCAGAAAATTTGGAAGGAGAATTTCTCTTTAACAGAAAGATGGATCGGGCAGCTCTCTGACCATTATTTTTTTTCCTGACAGGATCACTTTAAAATGGTGTTTCTGTTTTCATGTTTTAAGATTTGGGAACTCACCTCGTCTTTGGTGGCTTCTACAATGGAGATCTTATAAGCCAGTGATCTAACATGTTAAATGTGTCCATAAAATATTTGGGAAATACCAGGTGTGAGGTATATTGAACAATAGAGGATCAAAGGCAGACTGATAAGGTCATCTCACTGCTCTCTCCTCCTGTCAACGTGTTCCCTGTCAACAAATATGCACTGCAGCAGAATCTGAATGGATCCTTGTTCTGCCCCTTTTCTTACTCTGTAAAGCAAGGGTCTCCAAACTATGGCCCTCCAGCTGTTCAAGTACTACAAGTCCCATCATGCCTCTGTCTCTGGGAGTCTTGCCTATGGCTGTCAGAGTCTTGCAAGGCCTCATGGGACTTGCAGTTTCTCAACACCTAGAGGGCCATAGTTTGGAGACCCCTGCTGTAAAGGATCACAGAAGGCTGATATCCAGACTAATTCAGGTCCTCACATTTAAAACGTATTTCATGAATTTACTGAATACATAACTGTATGAATTTGTTTTTTTTGTAAATCAGCCTGGAGTTCAGCTTTAAGCAAAATACCAAATGCATATACAAATTAACTGTGTAAGGCAGACATAATCCCCCCTATCACCATGCAGCAAGCTGAATGATATGATGGAATATTCATTTTACAATGGGAACTAATCACTGTCCTTGGCATTTTAGGACACAGTCAGTACCAGCATGAGTTGTCTGATTAAGGTTTGTGCTCCATCAAAAAAGCTGATCAGTAATCAAGCAATTTCTGATCAAGGTTGTAATTATTAATGCTAAAAATTACAAGGGACGGGAATAGGTATGTAAAAATCTGTCTTGAAATCTGAAAATGAAAATATTAAACCCCTCGCTTCTTAATGTAAAAGCATCTTTGTTAGATATTAAAAGTACTGGCGTGCCTCGGTTTATGCATTTAATGCGTTCTGCAGGACTTTTCGTATTGTGAAAAATTTGTAAACGGAAACGCGGTTTCCCATAGGAGTGCTTTGAAAACCAATTAATCAATTCCAGGGGTCAGAAAAAAGTTTAAAAAAGTCTTTTATCTGTTCAAAACTCTTTATAAAGTGCACTTTAAAGGCATAAATACTGTACAGGGACATGATTAAAAAATAATTTGTAAATGCATTGAAAACCAATTAATCCATTTCGGAGGTCAGAAAAAAGTAAAAAAAAGTCTTCTGTTCAAAACTCTTTATAAAAGTGCACTTTAATTTTTAATCATGTCCCTGTACAGTATTTATGCCTTTAAAGTGCACTTTATAAAGAGTTTTGAACAGATAAGACTTTTTTTTACTTTTTTCTGACCTCCGGGACGGATTAATTGGGTTTCAATGCATTTACTAATTAATTGTTAATCATGTCCCTGTACAGTATTTATGCCTTTAATTTGTAAATGCATTGAAAATCAATTAATCCATTCCGAAGGTCAGAAAAAAGTAAAAAAAAGTCTCATCTGTTCAAAACTCTTTATAAAGTGCACTTTAAAGGCATAAATACTGTACAGGGACAGTATTTTTTGTAAATCAGCCTGGAGTTCAGCTTTAAGCAAAATACCAAATGCATATACAAATTAACTGTGTAAGGCAGACATAATCCCCCCTATCACCATGCAGCAAGCTGAATGATATGATGGAATATTCATTTTACAATGGGAACTAATCACTGTCCTTGGCATTTTAGGACACAGTCAGTACCAGCATGAGTTGTCTGATTAAGGTTTGTGCTCCATCAAAAAAGCTGATCAGTAATCAAGCAATTTCTGATCAAGGTTGTAATTATTAATGCTAAAAATTACAAGGGACGGGAATAGGTATGTAAAAATCTGTCTTGAAATCTGTCTTGAATCTTGTCCCTTGTACAGGGACAAGATTAAAAATTAATTCGTAAATGCATTGAAAACCAATTAATTAGTTTGTATTGTGAAAAAAATTAATAAACCGAGGCATTATTTTCATTGGATTTTCATTCGTAAACCAAAAATTACGTTAACCGATGTACGCCTGTATATGGAATAATTTTGATGGGGAAGGTTTCTCTTGATGCATATAGAACTTCCTGGGGAGAAGCAGAGAATGGATGCAGAGATAATATTTGTTGGGCTGGTGGCCCCAAGTGGATACTCTTCAGAATTCAGATCTCGTTAAGAATAGGAATAATAGCCAGTCATATATGGTGAACATTAGAGATCTCTCTGTTCCCTGTTCAGACCCATGCTTCAGGCAGAGGGAAGTCTTCCACAACCAGCTTCCTTTGCAGCTCTGAATGACAAAAAGTATGAATCTGCAACAAATTTTGTTAAAATCCCTGCATTGTACATAGATCACCCAGAGGGGAATGTTTTTCCCCTCAACAAAAGTGGAGTTATTCTATAATATAACCTCACCGTATTCCTGTGCAAATCACATGCGATTTGTGTGCGGTGTGATCGGAGCCATATATTTTGTATGTCACTATCTGCACCGCACCCGCACCAAAAATGTGCAGGACCCTTTTTTGGGTCCGCACTAGAATCGGATCGCATGGGTATTCACTCCTATGTTATCTGATTCTGCACATCGCACCGCATTTTGCGGACCGCTTTTAACTTAACATACACACCCGCAGCAGGTTCGCATGAATGGGGTGTGATTGTGAAAACGCTGTGAATTCCACACCGCATCAGTGTGAACCAGGGCTAAAGGAAAAGCCTTGAAGCAAAAAAGCAGTTTGCCAAGGATGGGATACCAGGTACAGTGACCAATGCCCATAAGTCAACCACAAAATTAAAGTCAATAATAGGAACCAAAAAAAAAGAACAAGAGGCAATTGCCTAAAGAGCTAGCAATCAGAAGTAAAACATTGTTTCATAACTGACCCTAATCTCTCTGCAGTCTGTCATCTCTCCCTACAGCAGTTCCCAGTACACTACTATGGCTGCTCAGTTTATTTTATAGTAAGGGGGCTGGCTTATGTAAAAGACCCTTTCTGGCCCTTGCAACCCTTATGGCCAGGCTTCACAGGGTATGCATTGTATTACATAAAAGGTGAATTCACTGGGATCGAGAATTGCTATATCCCTAACAATCCGCTATCTCATCCCTACCTTTAAACCCCAGCATACTGAGAAAGACATCTTACACTGCTTGAAATTCATTGCAGGTGAACTTCTACAAAAAGATTATGGATGCCTTGTAGATGCATAAAGTTTTATCATAACCTCGGGCTTTTCTGAGCTCATATCCTGATATGATTCTCTACAATTTTCTCTGATAATTGTAATATGGGGGCCAGATATATAAAACAACTTGCGTTACACTCTGACGTTCTGTTCGTGACCTACAGTGAAAAGCAGGCTGGTGTATTCAGCTTTGGTACTCAGATATTTCATGGCAATAAGTAGCATTTGAAGGATTTGGAGGAACCAGAAAAATAAAAAAAGGAGGGAATGAAGGCTAACAGAATGCCATCGTTATCATGAACCCAGAGGAAGTGATAAAGTCCTGGCAGAAGAGCCTAGACCCTAGGGCCCTGGAGAGGTTGGAAATGCCAAATTGCGGAGCCCTTAATTTAGGGATCCAAAGAGGTACATGGATATGTTTAAAATGATGTGGAGACACCACTGGGGGTCTGCTTCTTTTTTTTAATGTCATCTTCAATAAAGGAAGTAGCTTAAGAGATGGAAGCCCACTACCATTTACAGAAGAGTTTAACGTGAGATTGCAATCTAATCCAATACTTGGGTGTCAGTAACAACATTTTGGGATGGTTCTAGAACTGGGAAAATGTTTTTTGTCAGGAAAACTCAAGTAGGAGCCTTTGTTCTGGGAATCTATTAAAACCCATGTAGTGCTATATGTCCAGATTTAGAAGAGTTCTACCAACCCTACGAAATGGCCCTTGGTCCTAAGGTGACCTCTTAAAGTAGTGCAGTTCTTGGCGAAGTTCAAAAATGTTTGACAGGGATCAGCCCCTGCTCATCACTGTGTGAGAGGAAATGTTCCCATTATTTCAACCCAAGCAGTATATATATATACACTATAATATATTAAAGCAGTAATATGCTACATATCTTGCAAATATGACTGGAACTTTATAAAGATGGAAAAGGACATCAAAACAGGACATCACGAGATTCCCGAACTTTCCACTTCTTAATAGGTGATTTAACAGTACTGATTGGCATATTCAAGGCTTTGGACATCTTTTTATGTCCTTTTCCATCTTTATAAAGTTCCATTACCTTGTTACGCAGGACTTTTAACAGTTCTTTTCTGGCTCAATATCTAACCTAGTCAGTGCTTCTACGTAAGAGCTAACTCATTGACTATTTATACACTGACACTAATTGCAATTTAAAAAGCCACATATGTGGGACATTAACCTCTAATTGGCATTTTACCTGTGTGTTTCACCTTGTGTGTCTGTACCAAGGCCAAACATTCCAGGGGAGGGAAACTTTTCAACATGGTCATTTGGGTGATTTCTGTTATCATTATGATTTAAAAAGGAGCCAATCAACTATTTGATAATAAATGGCTTCATATGATCATCATCCTTCTATGAATGTGCATTTTTTGGCATGATCAGTCATATTTTCAATATCAATGCCAAAATTTCACAATTTCTGCCAGGGTATGCAAACTTTTGAGCACAACTGTATATATATATATATATTTTTTTTTTAATTTAATTTTTTTCAACCTAAGCAGTATATACTGTATATCTATATACAGTGTTACTATATCTTGCAACATTTCAGAAATGTACAGTATATCTGCACCTGTTAAGCTACTGAAAAGTCCACTTTAATTCTTAATTTTGACAGGAGTGTACCTTTTATTAGCAATAGAATAGGAAAGCAAGGGCTTTGAATTCTTTATTACATTTTCAAGGTTACTGTCTCAAGGACTTACTACCTGTCCCATTTTAAGACCTAAATGAAATAACATGACAGATTTGAAGAATAGATTGTTTTTAAGTGTTGCAAAGAACTTTCTAAAAAGCGATAACAGCATGTCTATTGTCACCCCACAGATGATCTATTGCTTAAAAAGTAGAAATAAAAATAAGAGTTTTGTGTTTAATTCTCAGATAGCAGCAACGGCTGGGAGGAAATTCATTCGGGATCACTGGCTCATTACAGATCAATCGGGGAAATTTTCTTACAGAGATGAAAAATGCGTTAAAGAACCCCTGTCTCTATATTTATATATATAAATATAACAGTGATTTACATATTTGTGCTTTGTACATATTATTGTCATCTTTGGGTGTTGATTGTATTTATAAACTGCAATGTTATGTAAACGGGAAAAATTTACAGAATCCAACACTGCCGAGTGTGTCAGATCCTTGTCTTTCTGGTTGCCCTCAGGATATGTAAACAAACAGCGCTGAGGGATATGTTCAGGATCCCGGCTTCAGGGCCCACCCTCAGTACATGTAAACAAACAGCGCTGAGGGATATGTTCAGGATCCCGGCTTCAGGGCCCACCCTCAGGACATGTAAACAAACAGCGCTGAGGGATATGTTCAGGATCCCGGCTTCAGGGCCCACCCTCAGGACATGTAAACAAACAGCGGAGAGGGATATGTTCAGGATCCCGGCTTCAGGGCCCACGCACAGGACATGTAAACAAACAGCACTGAGGAATATGTTCAGGATCCCGGCTTCAGGGCCCACCCTTAGGACATGTAAACAAACAGCGCTGAGGGATATGTTCAGGATCCCGGCTTCAGGGCCCACCCTCAGGACATGTAAACAAACAGCGCAGAGGGATATGTTCAGGATCCCGGCTTCAGGGCCCACCCTCAGGACATGTAAACAAACAGCGCTGAGGGATATGTTCAGGATCCCGGCTTCAGGGCCCACCCTCAGTACATGTAAACAAACAGCGCTGAGGGATATGTTCAGGATCCCGGCTTCAGGGCCCACCCTCAAAATATGTAAACAACAGTGCTGAGGGATATGTTCAGGATCCCGGCTTCAGGGCCCACCCTCAGTACATGTAAACAAACAGCGCAGAGGGATATGTTCAGGATCCCGGCTTCAGGGCCCACCCTCAGGACATGTAAACAAACAGCGCTGAGGGATATGTTCAGGATCCCGGCTTCAGGGCCCACCCTCAGGACATGTAAACAAACAGCGCTGAGGGATATGTTCAGGATCCCGGCTTCAGGGCCCACCCTCAGTACATGTAAACAAACAGCGCTGAGGGATATGTTCAGGATCCCGGCTTCAGGGCCCACCCTCAAAATATGTAAACAACAGTGCTGAGGGATATGTTCAGGATCCCGGCTTCAGGGCCCACCCTCAGGATATGTAAACAAACAGCGCTGAGGGATCTGTTCAGGATCCCGGCTTCAGGGCCCACCCTCAGGATATGTAAACAAACAGCGCTGAGGGATGTGTTCAGGATCCCGGCTTCAGGCCCCACCCTCAGGATATGTAAACAAACAGCGCTGAGGGATCTGTTCAGGATCCCGGCTTCAGGGCCCACCCTCAGGATATGTAAACAAACAGTGCTGAGGGATCTGTTCAGGATCCCGGCTTCAGGGCCCACCCTCAGGACATGTAAACAAACAGCGCTGAGGGATGTGTTCAGGATCCCAGCTTCAGGGCCCACCCTCAGGATATGTAAACAAACAGCGCAGAGGGATATGTTCAGGATCCCAGCTTCAGGGCCCACCCTCAGGACATGTAAACAAACAGCGCAGAGGGATATGTTTTTACTAGTAATGACGACGATCAGCGACTTATAGTGGGACTGCGGCGGACATTCTGGCACTGGGGGGGAGCTGACTTGGTGTCACTGACATCCCCAGTGACACCAATACAGTGATCAGTGCTAATAAAAAGCACTGACACTGTACTAATGACACTGGGCAGGAAGGGGTTAACATGAGGGGCGATCAAAGGGTTAGTGTGCTGGAAATGTTTTACTAGGGGGCTGTGTAAGTGTGCTTCACTGTAAGCACACTGCTTACAGAGCAGTGTGCCTGAGCTGATAGGGAAGAGGACTGTTAGTAAACGAAACAGTGCTCCTCCGCATCGAAGATCCTTGGAAATCACCGGGCCCCAGAGAGTAATTAATGTCCAGGACCTGGTGATTGACAGCCGCGGCCGCAAATGGTGGCGTGGGTAGGGCGCGCGCCCCCTACCCATAAATGCAAAATCACATATTTCATTTTGCGCACCTGTGCTGCCCTGTAGCAGTATTTCTTAGGGATCCGTTCTTCCAAACACATCCTCAGGATATGTAAAAAACAGTGCTGAGGCATATGTTCAGGATCCAATCTCCTGAACATAACCTCAGGATACGTAAACCAACAACGCCAAGGGATTATGTATGTTCAGGATCCAGTCTCCTGAACACACCCTCAGGATACGTAAACCAACAACGCCAAGGGATTATGTATGTTCAGGATCCAGTCTCCTGAACACAACCTCAGGATACGTAAACCAACAACGCCAAGGGATTATGTATGTTCAGGATCCAGTCTCCTGAACACAACCTCAGGATACGTAAACCAACAACGCCAAGGGATTATGTATGTTCAGGATCCAGTCTCCTGAACACAACCTCAGGATACGTAAACCAACAACGCCAAGGGATTATGTATGTTCAGGTTCCAGTCTCCTGAACAAACCCTTACAGAAATAATGGATACTGTATGTTCTCCATGCCCTCCTGCAGTGTTCTGCAAGCAGTCTGTGGTGGGTGAGGTTGTTGGGCTCCTCCGACATTTCTGTTCTCTGCACAGTCTACGTACATGATCAGGGGACTAGAGATGGCTTGATCCAGTCCCACTGAACCAATACCTACCCCCCCCCCATCCTTAACCTAAGTAACCACACTGACAACAGTTAATGGCCCAAAAATGGCCTTTTATTAATAAATAACATTTAAATAACAGAAACAGTATAACATACATTTTTCAAGGTCCCAATAGGAATCAAGAAAACGAATACCTGCGTCCTGCTTAACCGCTTCCATACCGGGCACTTTTCCCCCCTTCCCTCCCAGGCCAATTTTCAGGTTTCAGCGGTCTCACACTTTGAATAACAATTGCGTGGTCATACAACATTGTACCCAAACTAAAATTTTATTATTTCCTTCACACAACTTGAGTTCTCTTTTGGTGGTATTTAATCAACACTGGGGTTTTTATTTTTTGCTTAATTAACAAAAAAAAGACAGAAAATTTTAAAGAAAAATTGTTCTTCATAAATTTAGGCCGAGATGTATTCTGCTACATGTCTTTGGTGAAAATAACCCAAATTAGGATGTATTTTTTAGTTTGTAGGAAAGTTATAGAGTTCACAAACTATGGAATAGATCTGAATATTGATCAATCCTGAAGTACTGACAGCCAATCTAATTTCTTGAGGTCCAAGAATGTCAGAATAGTACAGATATCTCCCAAATGACCCCTTTTTGCAAAGTAGACAGTCCGACGTACTTCATAAGAGGCATGGCGAGTTTTTTGAAGTTGTATATTTTTTGTCATAATTTTTCAGAAAATGAAAAATTTTAAAAAAGTATTTTCACTATTTCTTTTTTTACATACAGTCACCAGTGCAGTACAGCGTCATCATATAACTGGCATGGCAGTGATCAGGGACACTGACTGGTGACAGTATGAAAAAAATATATATAATTTTTTTAATTTTATTATTTTAAATTTTTTACTACATTTTTTTTTTCAAGTTTTTTTTTCATATTTCACTATGACCAAAGTAGTACAATGTTACCATAGTAACATTGTACTACTTTGGGGAAGTGATCAGTTTTTTTGTTTTTTTTTTATACACAATTTGCTTATAGCAAAGAATTACTTTGCTATAAGCAAGCATTTACCTGAATGACATCGATTCATTCAGAGTTTTTTTTTTTTGTGCTTAGCTGTGATTTGGCCACGGCTAATCACATGACACAGCTGGGCTGTGATTGGTCCAGCTTGTGCATGTGATCGCTGTGACCATTCACAGCTAGACACACCAGTATACAATGGATGGCATGAATGAAGCTATCCATTGTCATGTGACCTGCTGTGATTGGTCACAGCAGGTCACATGGTACCGGCAACGGGGCCGGTACTTAGATCTGTCATTGGCCGTGTCCTAGGTACACGGCCGGTGACAGATCGCGCCGCTGCGCTTCTTTGCAGGTGCGCAAACTGCACATGCCTGAAAGGACGCCATATGGCATCCACCCGGAACGGTGAGGGTTTTCCCGGCCGTCATTCAGCCATAGGCCGGGCAGGAACCGGTTAACTAGGCCTTCAGCCGCAACACCACCAACTCGGAGACACCACCGCAGATACCCCCACCAGAACAACTGGAAGCCGTACCTCAGACGGGTTCCTACAAAGTGCCTTTCTTGTGCCCACATTAACCAAAGAGGACCTTGCACCCCACCGCTCGTCCCCCAGCACCAAATGGCACAACCACCACCAAAACAAACCATAAAACAACGGGCGGGCAGTTTGCCTTGTGAAAACTCTTCAGACTGAAGACCCCCTACCACACCCTGTCAGACCACCCCTCGTAGCTCCCCCCACTCCCTCCTTAAAACCATTTAGACTCCCCCTTTCACTAATGGGACTCCTCTCCCAACCCCCTTTAACCCCTGTCATGCCGGCCCTTCGTTCAGGTCTTCTTTCTTTTTACTCCGGGCCTTCCTGGACAGTGATGATGTCACTTTTTCTTTAACAAGTTAATATCTGTGTTCGCCAAGGAATTTTTTGCACAAAGGTGATTTATATCCATTGTGTCTATTGAAGAACATGTCTACGTAAACATTTTTGTGCCCGGAGTTCAGCTTTAAATGTCTGAACATGTACCTAGCAGTTAGCTGATGAAAGCAAGTCCCATAAATGTGTTTGCTTTAGGCTGAATTATGGCTTGGTAACATTTGTCTTGGATGAGGTAAGTCCCTCCCACATCAGGGTGACAAGAGACAAAAAAAATGCTGCCACGGCAAAATGGGTGATAGAGAAGATGTTGGACAAGTATTGCGACTCTCTCCTGAGATAGATCAAATCCCACACTTGCTTTCATATATAAATCACTTTAAGTCATTAGCTTCACAGCAAATTGAATAATTAAATCCTACTTGTTATGTTCCCACGCTGTCCCACAGCTTGAATTTTTATGAGCGAGACTTTTAGCACATGGTTTTTTTTTTTTCTACAGGGAACTTAAGATATCAGTGTTACTAAATATAGAGCAAGGTACGGCAATTCCGCCATATCTGGAACCTAATCCCACATGAGGGGACTGCATATGATCCAGGAATATCTTAAGACTCAGCAATTTACTTCTATTGTTCCCTTTTTGTCTAAACATAGCTGGCAAGAAATTCCAGGTAACAGTAAATAGGACAAATATAAAAAGGGTGATGGGGGTTAGTTATATTTTTAAAATGGTATTAAACCCAAAATCAAATATATAATATATTGCAGCTTACTTTAGATGTGGTGGCTGCATTAGTTTTCTTTTTTTTCAGGCTTTTCCCCTCTGTTTTTACCTGGTGATCTGGCCAGCAACCCACCTCCTGTATCAGAACACCCCCACTCTGGATGAAGGAGCACAGGGGGCACTTCTGGACAGCAGCATTGTCAGTCTGGGGGGGGGGTTAGATGTACTAGTAGAGTTAAATACACTAACAAGTTGAAGTCAAACTCCAGCTCACACTTTATAATCAGTTACAGCACATAGTTTTTCCTTTGGAATCTGATTGTTTGATTGCTCCTGTGGACAGGTGTCTTTTATACAGGTAATAAAATGAGATTAGCAGCACTCCCTTTAAGAGACTGCTTCTAATCTCAGCTTGTTACCTGTATGAAAGACACCTGGTAGCCAGAAATCCTGCTGAATGATAGGGGATCAAATACTTATTTCCCTCATGAACATGCAGATCAGTCATCATTTGTTAGACATGCATTTCTGCTGAATTTTTTGTTGCTATTCTGTCTCTCAGTGTTGCAATACACCGAACATTCGATTTTTAGACTGATCATTTCTTTGTAAGTGGGCAAACATTCAAAATCAGCCGGGGATCGAATACTTATTTCCTCCACTGTATATAAATATATAAGCTGATCCTTGTACGCACCCCTATCAGTGTTGAATGGTTTGTTTATTTTCAAAAGAACAAGCTCTCTTGTAGATGTATCAGTTACAGGAATGAAACAGACTCAATGGCCAGATTACCAAATTAAAATCGAAGAAAGAAAAAACAAGAAAACTAATGAAGCCATCACATGTAAGAATTAGTAAACTGCAGTATAATAAATGTTTGCTTTGTTATTACTGTCCCCAACTCAGGATTTTTCTAAACTTTCTTTCTGGGTGATATCACCAAAAACAGGGAGTGAGTCATAATCTCACCAATCAGACCTCAGGCAGCGATAAAAGCCTAACAAAGGTTCTAACCCTACTTTACTCAATTGAAAACTAAAATAAAGATTGTTTTGGTCAAATCCTCATCAAGCCCACTTCCTTCCCACATGGAAGAAAAATATATTTTAAATATATTTTAAAAATATTCTTCCCAAATATATTGACATATATTTGAAATACTACAATTTTGGCCATATTCAATATATTTTAATAAATATATATACACAGTAATACCTCGGTTTAGGAATGCCTCCGTTACGAATGAAAATCCATTGAAAATAATGCCTTGGTTTACAAATTTTTTACCAATTTTTTTCATAATACAAAGTGTATGTCAGTGCTGATTTTTAAATGCAATTGCCGTCTTTTTTTTTTCTTCACTATAGCTCACAACATTAGCTGTCACTTTCCCCAGAGCTAAAGGATACTTTGTATCTTTTAAGAAACTGAAAGGAATCATTGTTTCTTTTACACTCAGCTGTCAGTGGGGAACCCCGAAGACAGCTGAAACTTTAACACATGGTTTTCACTACTAAAATACTGCACAAGTTAATAAAATAAATCATGCGGTATTTTAGTAGCGTTTACTGTTTTTCTGACCTTTGGAACAGATTCATTGGTTTTCAATGCATTACTATGGGAAACAGTGTTTTGATTTACTAATTTTTCGCTATATGAAATGTCCTGCAGAACGAATTAAATTCCTAAAACGAGGTATTAATATAAATATACACAGATACTGTATGTTGAAATGCGTTTTTAATACAAAAAATATTTTTAAAAATACCGTATGTCTTTAAAAATACAGTTAATCTACATTTTTGGAATGCATTTACAAATATATGTAAAAATAAATGACTATTTGATATGTTAAATAAAATCTGAAGAATATATGTTATATGAAAAATATTTTTACAAATATATTTTTCTATTTTGTAATATATAAAAAAACGCATTTCAACATGCAATAAATATATATATATATATATATATACACACACACACACACACACACACACACACACATATATATATATATATTTGTTTTGAAATATATTGAATACGGCCAAAATTGTAGTATTTCAAATATATGTCAATATATTTGGGAACAATATTTTTTAAATATATTCCAAATATATATTTCCTTCCATGTGGGTTGGTTATGAGGATCCAATAGTGTGGACGTGCTATGAGGTCAAAACAATTGGGGATATAGTACATCATAGGATCTTGTGGCCCTTTGATGAGTTGAACTCCTGCACTTCCAAATACTATTATTATTATTATACAGGATTTATATAGCGCCAACAGTTTGCTCAGCGCTGTACATTATAGTGGGAGACAATACAGCAACAATACATGAGGGAATTGAGGGCCCTGCTCCTTGGAGCTCATATTCTAATTTGTTTATGTTCCTACAACTTAGACATGCATATTAACAGTTTGGGGAGAGCCCCTGTCTCCTTTACTCCCTCGGATATAGAAACTATGTTGGGAGATGAAGATCTACTTAAACCCCTGTCTACTATATAGAAGTCCCTGTTCCCTCCCACTCATAGCTTACTTATCAAATGTGTGACCATATGGGGAGCAGTGGTCCCTGATCTATATATCAAAGACTGGGAGGATATTTGGGATGCCCCATGTTTTAGGCTCATTTCTGCTTGGGATCAGCTCATACATTATAAATTTGTTCACTGTATTTATCTGACCCCTGATAGGCTAGCTAAAATATTTGGTAACAATTCATCCTCCTGTTGGCGTTGCTCAGCCTCTGGGTCGGATTTTAAGCAGGTTTCCTGGGACTGCCCTGCCATCCAGTGATACTGGTCTGGAGTGCTTCAGTGTGCGCAGTCTGTCACTACTATACCCCTTGGACTTTGTGTGAAAAGAGACAACCTACGCTACACCCAACAGATAATAAAAAGGTGAAAAAATATAATAAAATGCAATGAATAAATGAGTAAATAAATACAGTGAACTTCCGCTACTCTCATCCTGAATACCAGAAAAATGAGTGCGCTGAACACTAAACAAATCTGACACAAAAACTAAACACAATAGACCAAAAATGGACCATAAATGAGCATGTGCATATGCAAGATGTACAAATAATACATGTAAAGTCTCCAACAGAGCTATGGTGTTCACAAGTGCTTGCCACACCAAACATATCAGCCTCTTACCAGACACATTGATCTCCAATCAAGAGATCAAACAAGTAGATGGTGTCCAGATTCCTCACTGACACCCGAGCTAGCAATATCAAAGGAGATGGATGGACGGCTGTGGGCTCACCCAAACAAATTCCTCACATCGAACCACTCTCCATACAATGTGGAGAAGGATTAAAACAGAAGAGATTTCATAGTGCAACCCGATAAAACTCAAAAATGTATTCAGTGAAATATTGCACTTACATGGATAAAGTGCATAAAGGTAGTATACAAGTTCAGCTCCCTATACCCCTTGGACTGTCTGTCAGTGGTGTATTTAAGTTTTGTGCTGCCCTAGGCAACACAAAAATTGGCGCCCCCCACAGAGAGAGCCTGACATTGACCAACAACACCCCTGACTTCCACCCGAAAGAGCCCTCCACTACCACTGCCCCCCATACACCAGCCATAATCCCCCATGGCGAGAGAGAGAAAGACACTCACCTTCACAGATCCAGACATCCACGGGAACGAGAGTCGGGCTGTGCATACACTATCATGAAACCCGCTACCTCTCTCAGAACCCACCAGGTCCCCATGCTGTGTGTGTTCCTTCATCCATCCCTTCTTCCAAGAGGCAGTGCTGCCCCCCCTGAAAAATTACGCCCTAGGCAAATGCCTTGTGGTAAATACACCCCCGCTGTCTGTATGGCATTGCCTCTTGGGTTTAGTGGATGACTTGGCCCCCACTAAGGCCATACGTACTTTCTTACCCTTTATTATGCATGTAAACCTATCATACTGCCTTGGAAGACACCTGAGGCCCCGACTGCTGCTGCTTGAAAAGCGCTTATAAATAAGGCCCCCACATTATATAAAGCCACTTCGGCTAATAGAGGGGTACCCCTTAAATTTGATAAGGTCTGGGGTGGCTAGGTTGCTTCCCCCCCATTCGGTGGAAGACTGAGGACTATCAAATTTTGGTTCCCACAGCAATTTCATTAGACTTTTCCTGCCTACTACTTAGCTGCCTCTCTGGCCTGTGAGTTCATGTTCTGGACTTTGTGCCCTTATTTGAGGAACTGGTGCGGTGGATGTTCTTTGTCACCTGAAGGATGTATGTTCTCCTGCGTGGGGGCGTCTTTTAGCTCCTGAATGTCTATGTATAGTGACATTCACTGTACAACACGGGCACAGTTTCCTCTCTTTTTTTGGATGACTGCCTGGTCGTACTCACAGATCGTTATTTCTTTTGTGTCATTTTTGTATGTTCTATGTAAAATACCAATAAAAATAATTTTACAAAAAATAAATAAAAAAAGATTGATTTGGTCTTTATTCTCTCTGTAGGGTCACTGAGGCCAAATACTCATCTTTCATCTTGAAATTTGCAATCCGCCTTGACCCGGTATAATTACTTGTTTCTGAAATGTTTGTCCTGGTGTACTTTTGTTTGTGGTGGTTAATAACACTGCAATTTTCATAAGTATTGATGAGTCAAATGATGAGTGAAATTATCTGACTGAATAGAAGGAAATGTAGATAGTCATCGACTTACATGAGGTTACATCCTTGGCTTTTTCCTCTAAGCTGAGCTGTCTCATTGCATGTATCCCTGAGACTCGATTCACGAAGCCGAACCACCAGGACAAAAATACTTCTCCAAAAAGTGACCGTTATTTTCAGTCCAATGTGGTTTTAAAATGAAAGTCACACAGCCCAAAATAGAGCTACTTATCCCTTTGTGAATTGAGCTTATGGTCAATTATGAACATTGATCTGGCAGTGTATGCGCAGCTGGTGAACTGTGGGAGGAATGTAGACATGTCTTACTATGGATTAATAAGAAGGTTATTGACACGCACGTGTCTGCACTCTTCTATACCGGAGATGCTGTGTGCATTCATTTAAGTAGAGGTACAGATGCCCCACTGTGATGGCATGGCCTTAAAGCGGTTAGGGCTTTAAATCAGGACAATTTACTAAAGGAAAGATGACACACTAGACCATGGGTGTCAAACTGGCAGCCCACCAGCTGTTGCTAAACTACAAGTCCCATGAGGCATTGCAAGGCTGACAGTTACAAGCATGACTCTCAAAGGCAGAGGCATGATGGGACTTGTAGTTTCACAACAGCTGGAGGACCGCCAGTTAGACACCCCTGCACTACACTTAAACAGTAGCACAGGGTACAGAATAACCTTTGCCACCTTTGATTGTCTTACATAGTTAGTCTGGCTGAAAAAAGACAAAAGTCCATTCAGTTTAACCATTAATAAAAAAAAAAGTTATAATCCTATACCCACAGTTGATCCAGAGGAAGGCAAAAAACCCAGCAAAGCATGACCCAATTGGCTCCTGCAGGGAAAAAAAATTCCTTCCTGATCCCCCGAGAGGCAATCAGATATTGCCTGGATCAACTTTACCTATAAATGTTAGTATCCAGTTATATTCTGTGCATCTAGGAAAGAATTCAGGACTTTTTAAAAGCAATCCACTGAGCTGGCCAGAATCAACTCTTGAGGGAGTCTACTCCACATTCTCACAGCTCTTACTATGAAGAAACCTTTCCATGTTTGAAGATTAAATTTCTTTTCCTCCAGACGTAAAGAGCGCCCCCTTGTCCTCCGTGATGACGTCAGGGTGAATAACTCCACACCGAGTTCACTGACATGACGGGGAATGATTTGTGCCGCACATATGTATACCCCCATACGGCTGTCCTTGCATCTCAGGGGGGCGATTGGGAGGCAGTAGAAACACAGAACAGACGCGTTTGTACACTTAAATGTAAGCAAAGCCTTAGGGTTGATAGAGGGCAAAAAAAACAAAACCTTCCTCTGGATCAACTGTGGGTACAGGAATATAACTTTTTTTTTTTATAGTTGAACTGGATGGACTTTTGTCTTTTTTCAGCCAGACTAACTATGTAACTATGTAAAAATAGTTGAACTGCATTTTTACTGCCCCCCAACCACGCATCTTAACAAGAAGATGCAGCTGCTCAGGATTGTATAGATACCATAGCCTGAGATTTTGCTTCACAGCCATGGCAAAAATTAAATGGAATGGGAGCACACTGCACTTTCATACAATGCACACCGCTGTATTTCAAGGGGACAGTGGGCTAAAACAGGCAGCAAGGAGGTGATATATGGCCTCCTCCCCACCTGTCAAAACCCTACTGAAAAGTGATCTGCCATAGATCACTTTCCAGAGGGGCAGCATGCATGTCTGAATGAGCCCCTTTCCTCCTGCAGACTCCCCCCCGCCCCTTTTCTGATCTCTTTAGTTCTCTACATCCCTCAGAGCCCAGCCCCCTTCCCTCTCTTGTCCACACTGACAGTCCTCCTCAAAACGACATCAATGATGTAGCGTCATTCTTTCCCCACAAACACGGATGCAGCGCCATTTTTCTTCTTAGCAACACCACTGACACCGGGATATTTTTACCTTCCGATGACACCACTTATGCAGGGACATTTTTTTCCCCACTGTTAGTTCCATATCTACTAATTTTAAACTCTTTAGTCCGCTGCAGTGTACCACAAACATTGGTGCTATTTCAGCACATGCCATAAACATTACATACATGCAGGTGTCGTGTGAGCCACATCCCCCCCTCCTCCTCCTCCGGGGGAGAGGGGACGCTCTTTGCCATCTTTGCCCTGGATGACCCTGTCCTTGCACTGGACGACTTTGTCCCGGCACGGGATGCTGCAAAATTTGAGTGCGTTGCCATTTTTAGCAATACCACTGACACCGAGATATGTTTAGCTTCCAGTGACACCACTTATGCAGGGCCATAGTTTCCCAACTGTTAGTTCCATATTTGTGCACCAATATTAAACTCTCCAGCAGGGGCGGACTGACAACTCATGGGGCCCCCGGGCAATAGGGGATCATGGGGCCCCTGTGTCCTTGTCAAAACTCAAAAAAGCCTATGAAAAAAAAAAAAAAAAAAAAAAAAAAAAAAAAAAGGTACCAGGGGCATTTCATGGGGCACAAAAATAGAACAGAAAAGGGCCACCTATAATGGCACAAATACCATGTGTCATACTCCTATATCCGACTCACTTATCATGTAAGTGTGGATCCATAAACCCAAGAAATGCATACTAAACAATATGGTAGTGTGACAAGAGCACACCTACCCAGAAAAAAGAGGTTACTAAGAAATCCACGCGGAGTAATATGGGTTCAAAAATTACAAACAGTACTTTATTTGATCACATAGATCATAAGGAGGTTAAACATGAGCACGGTGAACATATCAGACAAATAAAATCATTTTAAAAGCACTAGGCGTCTTCATTTCTGGGTCATTTTGGCATATAGAGTACCATATAAGGCAATATAAGGTAATGGTGTGGTTTGATCCTAGGTTTCCATAGATTTCCGACTTGTATTTGAATAAACCATGTATTCATCAGGCATGTTCTTAATATGAGCCAGAGTATGTAGAATAGCTTCCTGGTATGTGGAAACTGGAACAAAAAGATATATATATATGATGATGTAGGAGCTAAAATCGCACCTAAACCACACCAAGCCACCCTATACAGTAATCAGTAAACACTTTCATTACCTTCTCAGTAGTTAGACTGTCATACCAGCTTGATAAATGTAGAGACTTCCTGGGTAACCACCCCAAGTGAAACAAAGTCCACAGTACCAAGTGATTCTGGGGATATATATAGAAATTATTAAGTGGATCACGAGCATCAAGTAAAGAACCTGAAAACAACAAAATATGGGTATATTACCATCAGTGAAGATCAAGAAGACTCCCGTCGACTTGAAATAAGATCAGGTCCTTGATGCTTGTTCAAAGATGCATGTGTGGGTGGGAAGCCAGGTAGTCTCAATACATAAATTTCAAAAACTTATATTCTGTATATAGCAGGCAATGAATACCTGAATCTGTATACCCAGTGAAGGGTTTCCAAAAATTACTCAATCTGAGAAAGTGAAGCGGTTCCTATAGTTGATCTTCACTGATGGTAATATACCCATATTTTGTTGTTGTTTTCAGGGTCTTTACTTGATGCTCGTGATCCACTTAATAATTTCTATATATATCCCCAGAATCACTTGGTACTGTGGACTTTGTTTCACTTGGGGTGGTTACCCAGGAAGTCTCTACATTTATCAAGCTGGTATGACAGTCTAACTCAGTGGTTCTCAACCTGTGGGTTGTGACCCCTTTGGGGGTAGAAGGACCCTTTCACAGGGGTCACCTAAGACCATCGGAAAACACATATTTCCGATTTGTAAAGAGCAGCTACTGTGTAGAAAGTAGCTGCTGTGTAGAAAGCAGCTGCTGTGTTGAAAGCAGCTACTGTGTTGAAAGCAGCTGTATTGGAGGCAAAACGACACTCATGAATTATAATTACTGAGTAAATAATTTTATGGTTGGGGGTCACCACAACATGAAGAACTGTATTAAAGGCTCACGGCATTAGGATGGTTGAGAACCACTGGTCTAACTACTGAGAAGGTAATGAAAGTGTTTACTGATTACTGTATAGGGTGGCTTGGTGTGGTTTAGGTGCGATTTTAGCTCCTACATCATCATATATATATATATCTTTTTGTTCCAGTTTCCACATACCAGGAAGCTATTCTACATACTCTGGCTCATATTAAGAACATGCCTGATGAATACATGGTTTAATCAAATACAAGTCGGAAATCTATGGAAACCTAGGATCAAACCACACCATTACCTTATATTGCTTATATGGTACTCTATATGCCAAAATGACCCAGAAATGAAGACGCCTAGTGCTTTTAAAATGATTTTATTTGTCTGACATGTTCACCGTGCTCATGTTTAACCTCCTTATGATCTATGTGATCAAATAAAGTACTGTTTGTAATTTTTGAACCCATATTACTCCGCGTGGATTTCTTAGTAACCTCTTTTTTCTGGGTAGGGGTGCTCTTGTCACACTACCATATTGTTTAGTATGCATTTCATGGGGCCCCCTACTGACCTCAGGCAGTGCCCGAGTTTGCAAATGGTCAGTCCGCCCCTGCTCTCCAGTTCGCTGCAGTGTACCACAAACATTGGTGCTATTTCAGCACATGCCATAAACATTACATATATTCAGGTGGTTCTATGAGCCACATCTCCTCCTCCTCTGGACGGGCACTGGATGACCCTGTCTCACCACTGGACGACCCTGTCCCGCCACTGGACGACCCTTGTCCCGCCACTGGACGACCCTTGTCCCGCCACTGATTGCTGGAAAATGTGACCTAGACACTCATACATTAATGACCTCCAGAAATGAAAAGTTAATTGGCAGCATATAAAGGAATGGGTAAGCAGACAGCTGATCACAGTATGGCACATCACAAATGTTTGACAAACACAAGAGTAATATATGCGCCTGTGATAATTGTGTGGATTGCTGTAGTGCAGATGTTCTCCTCTGAGCCCAGTTTAGGGAATGTCTGCAGACTTATTTCTAGGATGCTGCTGGCACCTTGTGGTTATTTATGGGAACTGCAGTGCTGATTTTCTCATCTGAGCGGTGAATAGTAATTGAGCGCCCAAAGTGGCTCCCAACAGTATAATGCAGTCAACTACCGCAGTAAAACTACAGCAGGCACAACATTGTCATACAAATCAATTAGGCCTGGTTATAGCTGTGTTGTGGTTTAAAGCCCTATAGAAAATGCATGCCTGCATGCATCTTGGCCCTCCTATCCCTCTTGTATTGAACTGTATTGTCTCAATCAGGGGCAGACTGACCATTTGGAAACTCATGCACTGCCCGAGGTCCCGGGATCAGTAAGGGGCCCCATGGGATGCCCCTGGTACCTTTTTCATAGGCTTTGAGTTTGGGCAAGGACACAGGGGCCCCATGATCCCCTATTGCCCGGGGGCCCCATGAGTTGTCAGTCCGCCCCTGCTCCCGTTATATTGTAAAGCGCTGAGCAAACTGTTGGCGCTATATAAATCCTGTATAATAATCTTACAGCACCAACATAAGGTAACACAACAAAACACAATTTTTTTATAATTGTTCAAGTATGAATATGTAAACTAACACAGGGGAAAACAGCAGAATGATGATGCACATTACAATGTCCAACAAAACGCACAAAACTGCATGTACACAACACAACAGGCTGAATTCACAAAGCTAAAACACCAGGATAAGGATTCCTGTTTTCACAACAGTTACAGCTATTTTCAGCTAAGGCCCCTTTCACACTTTCAGACCATTTGTCCAGTTTTCATCCATCTGTTGATGAATGAAAATCAGACATCAATACATCTCTATGGAAAAACGCATGTAATCGGATCATCATTCGTCAACATCAGTTTTTTTAAATGGATCAAAGCCCTATTTTTGTTCCATTAGAATAATGAAACAGAATAGATGCAATGGACAAACGGACCATTTTTGTATTCATTTTTGCATTGGTATTGGATGTACAAAACTGATGAAAACCAATGGAAAAGTGATGGAAACTGATGAACAATTGATGGAAACCAAAGGAATAGTGATGTAAACATTATCATTCCTCAAAATGTGACTGAACTGATGAAAGGAATGGTCCGCATGTGTGAAAGGGGCCAGCGTCTAAGGCCCCTTTCACATGGGGCAGACCCGTCAGTAGATCCGCTTACTCAGCAGGGATCAGTGGAGAGATGACAGGTCTGTGTCCGCTCCACTGCTGCAGAGAGGACCCAAACACAGCCTGCTGTCCTCTATGGACGGTCAGATGGAAACGGACTGCCTGTCCCTTTCCATCTGACTGCCATCTTATACAATCCAATGGATGGAAGGGTAATGGACTCCCTTCCATCTTTTTTTGGCGGATCAGATTGGATGTCTGTGGGTGTCAACGGACACATGTCCATTTACACCCACCACTCCATAGATTAGTGTATTATAATTTTGTGAACTAAATCTAAAGTGTTAATAAATCTAAAGCAGTACATGGCCAGTTCCCATTTCACATTCCCCTAATGAGTCTTGGATAAGACGACATGTGTCAGGTAAAGGACTGCTTCTAACTTTTCATTGGTTTTATGAATTTGATCTGGATCACATGCTATTTGCTATTTATTTCTGCATTTGGCCATTTTTAGCTTTGTCACATGAACCTTAAGCCCTGGTTCACACTGATGCGGTGCAGAATTCACAGCGTTTTCAGTGCAAATTCCACACCGCATCAGAATTGCACCCCATTCATGTGAACCGATGCGGGTGTTTGTTAAGTTAACAACACCCCGACATTGGTCCGCAAAACGCAGTGCGATGTGCAGAATCGGATCACATACCGTAGGTGTGAATACCCATGCAATCCGATTCTAGTGTGGACCAAAAAAGGGACATGCGCGTTTTTGGTGCGGGTGCAGGTGCGGTGCGAATAGAGTCATACAAAATATATGGCTCTAATCACCCCGCATACAAATCGCATGTGATTTGTACAGGTATGCGGTGCGAATCACATGGGATTTACCTCACCGCTGTAGTGTGAACCTAGGCTGAGAGCTGGTTTCAGGTCTTGATAAAAAGGACAGGCCAGGGTGATGAGAGCAGTTCAGAGCCAGAAGACAAGGCACAGAAAGATCTAAACACTGGCTGAGAGGCACCAACATGTGTGTATAGAGACTTTAGGCCTCTTTCACATGAGCGGTGAAAGCCGAGCCCACCTGAACACTGCCGAGCCCACATTCCCCGCCTGAACACTGCCTCCCCCTGTCCAAGCACTGCCGAGCCTGCCTGAGCCCTGCCTTCTGCCTGAGCCCTGCCAAGCCCTGGTCCCTTGTCCCTTCTGCCTGGGGGCAGCGCTGCCCCCCTGCAAAGTGCCGCCCAAGGCAAACGCTTTGTTTGCCTTGCAGCAGATATGCCCCTGGATGTACCTTGCTTCACATGAAGGATTTATAGAAGTTATCTGGATCTGTTATTAGACTCAATTTTTTTAAGACTGATAATTATAATTTTAATGTTTTATGTGCCCTTCTGTAATGAATAAAGATTGTTTTTGAACATTTAAACTATATGTTTGCAGCAACTATGGTTAAATAACTTTTTAAGAAAGGTTGTGGTATTACCATATATAGGCATGATATATTGTTTTACTAGATGCATGCTTGTTCCATCTCAATGACTTCAGAGGAAGAGAAGATGAGAAGTCAAGATTATGGCAACAGGTCCTGCATGTTCAAAACCAGGTAATTAATGGTGAGTTGGCCCCGCCCTTTGCAGCTTTAACAGCTTCAACTCTTCTGGGAAGGCCGTCCACAAGGTTTAGGAGGGTGTCTATGGGAATGTTGGACCATTCTTCCAGAAGCACATTTGTGAGGTCAGGCACTGCAGTCTCTGCTCTAATGCATTCCAAAGTTGTTCTATCGGGTTGAGGTCAGAACTCTGTGCAGGTCAGTCAAGTTCCTCCACCCCAAACTGGCTCCTCCATGTCTTTATGGACCTTGTTTTGTGCACTGGTGCGCAGTCATGTTTGGAACACCACTACCTCCAATGCCATCCCCAAACTGTCCCGCAAAGTTGGGAGCATGAAATTGTCCAAAATGTCTTGGTATGCTGACGCCCTAAAAGTTCCCTTCACTGGAGCTAAGGGGCCAAACCCAACCCCTAAAAAACAACCCCACACCAGAATCCCCCTTCCACCAAACTTTACACTTGGCACAATGCAGTCAGGCAAGTACCGTTCTCCTGGCAACCGCCAAACCCAGACACATCCATCGGATTGCCAGACAGAGAAGTGTGATTGTTGACTCCAGAGAACATGTCTCCACTGCTCTAGAGTCCAGTGGTGGCGTGCTTTACACCACGGCATCCGGCGCTTTGCACTGCACTTGGTGATGCAAGGCTTGGATGCAGCTGCTCGGCAATGGAAACCCATTCCATGAAGCTCTCTATGCACTGTTGTTGTGCTAATCTGAAGGCCACATGAAGTTTGGAGGTCTTTAGCTATTGACTTTGCAGACAGTTGGTGACTTCTGTGCACTGTGCGCTTCAGCATGCACTGACCCCGCTCTGTCATGTGACGTGGCCTACCACTTGGTGGCTGAGTTGCTGTTGTTCCCAGTTGCTTCCACTTTGTTATAATCCCACTAACAGTTGAGCGTGGAATATTTAGTAGCCAGGAAATGTCACGGATGGACTTATTGCACAGGTGGCCACCCATCACGGGACCACGCTTGGAGTCACTGAGCTCCTGAGAGCGACCCATTCTGTCACAAATGTTTGTAGAAGCAGTCTGCATGCCTAGGTCCTTGATTGTATACACCTGTGTCCATGGAGGGGATTGGAGCACCTGAATCCAATGATTTGGAGGGCGGGCCCCATACTTTTGACAATATAGTGTACATTCCAGGTGCATCAAAACAAAAGCTGCTCAAAGAATTGCATTTTTTTTTCTTTATAAAGCAGTCATGGCCGAAGTAATTAAGCTGTTCCCCTGCCTTCAGCTTGCTCTCTGTGTGGAAACAGTGGTCTCTCTGCAGAGGTCCATTAAAACCCCTGCGGAGTCAAACCTAGATCTCTGCAATCCACAAAGGCTGTGTCTTATTTCTAATGAAAAAGCCTTTGCACACCTTTTGCATTTAGCCGATTTCAATTGGACTTTATAAACTCCCCTCACTTTGTGGAACTTTTCTGTATCATTTACACTCATGTAACAGTAACATAACAGTTTTCTTTAACACGAAGGAATGTAAAGTATTTCATATTATAATGGCGTCCTGTCATAGTAGCTCAGTTTTGATCATGAATATGTAGTGCTTAGTGTGTTTCTTATGGGCTGAGGTGGGTTGAATGAGTAAACCATATGCATATGTCTGAAGATTAGTTAACCACCATTTTAGCACTCTCTTGAAATGTGAAGAATGGCGTAAAATAGCAAAACACATAAATATTCATTGTAGCCACCAACATCATGAGGCTGTCTGTCTATATAGCACAAGCTGCAGATGAGCAAGTCAAGAGAACTGCTGCTTTGCTGCCCCCTAGTGACAAAGAACTATTCTAACATGAACAAAACTCACTGCAGAAACATCTGTTCCAGAAGCATCAAGACTGTTTTGTAATGGTAATCCACAAATCACAATGAGGGATTATGATTATGCATCCAAGTAAAAGGTTTAAAAAGACTAGATCCTCTGTGTCTGTAACTCTCGCTAACAAGATTTGATAAAAAAAATCCCATATTTAGAGCTGTCCTTGGACGCTCTTTTGCCTCTACCCCACACTGTGTGATACTAAGATGGGGGAAAAGGGAGATTTTATACAAACACTCTCCCTGGATTGAACATGATCATTTCTACATTTTAAAATGTATAGATCGGCAAAATAGAAACATTGCAGTACATCTCTGCAACACATGCACATTTCTTTAAGTTTTATCACTTTAAAACTGCTGTAGGTACAGAACAATACCTGATAATCCTGCCAGAACTCCAATGAGCTACTAACTTCCTGTAGTGAGCTGACAACACTGACTCAGCTGCACTGACATTCCGAACAGGGTTGTCAGCCCAGTACATTTCCCCTCCCCTCCTCCAATCTCCATAACATATGGGGGAGGCTTTTTGTAGTCCAGGTGGGGAGAACTTCAGCAGAACTGACAACACTGCTTGGGATTTCAGTGCAGTAGAAGCAGTGTTGTCTGCTCACTACAGAAGGATAGAAGCAATTTGGATTTCTGGCAATAACAAGTAATTTTCTGTACTTGCTGCACTTTTATTAAAGTGTTACTAAACCCCAGACCCTGCATTCACTATATCTGGTCTCCCCGGACCCTGCATTCACTACATCTGGTCTCCCCGGACCCTGCACTCACTATATCCGGTCTCCCCGGACCCTGCACTCACTATATCTGGTCTCCCCGGACCCTGCATTCACTATATCTGGTCTCCCCGGACCCTGCATTCACTACATCTGGTCTCCCCGGACCCTGCATTCACTACATCTGGTCTCCCCGGACCCTGAATTCACTACATCTGGTCTCCCCGGACCCTGAATTCACTACATCTGGTCTCCCCGGACCCTGAATTCACTACATCTGGTCTCCCCGGACCCTGAATTCACTACATCTGGTCTCCCCGGACCCTGAATTCACTACCTCTGGTCTCCCCGGACCCTGAATTCACTACATCTGGTCTCCCTGGACCCTGAATTCACTACATCTGGTCTCCCCCGGACCCTGCATCCACTCTCCCCGGACCCCGCATCCATTATATCCACTCTCCCCGGACCCCGCATCCATTATATCTGGTCTCTCTGGACCCCGCATTCATTATATCTGCTCTCCCCGGACCCTGCATCCATTATATCTGGTCTCTCCGGACCCCGCATCCATTATATCTGGTCTCTCCGGACCCTGCATCCATTATATCCGGTCTCTCTGGACCCCGCATCCATTATATCCGGTCTCTCTGGACCCCGCATCCATTATATCCGGTCTCTCTGGACCCCGCATCCATTATATCCGGTCTCCCCAGACCCTGCATTCACTATATCTGGTCTCCCACAGTACACACAACATGGAAATGCAATTATTTTAGTAAATATAAACTGCTAAATACCTTTTCTTATCAGCAGTTAGAGCAGTCTTGTGACTTCTATCAGTGTCCAGCAGAGCACTGATTAAAGCTTGTAGGAGGAGTTTTCTTTCTGCTCTAGGAGGATGTGAGACCCCTGACCTATGTCTGGACAGTGCTGATTGGTCCTGTGGTGATCACATGCAACTTCTCAAAAAAATGTGCAGATTGTCCCCAAGGCTGTTTCTCAGCAGATGGATTGGGGACTGTAGAAGGGGAGGAACAGAGAAGGCAGGATCAAACAGCCTTTTTACACAATACAGAGGATTAACCCCTTAGGTTCCACAGTGATTATAACAAGCATGCTTTACTGTATATACAGACTGATTGTACTGTTGTGGGTTTAGTAACACTTTAAGGTGAAACATGAAGAAATTATTTTTATTAATATCATACAGGATTTATATAGTGCCAACAGTTTACACCGCGCTTTGCATGAGGGCAGACAGTACAATTACTATACAAATGAATACAGGAGGATTCAGAGGGCCCTGCTTATTAGAGCTTACATGTGCATGTATTGATTATTAATTGTAGTATTATTATAGGTTATTTTTTTGAAGGGGTCCCATAGCAACCAGTCTAACAAAAGAGTAAGCGACTGTGTCTCTGGAATACAGATTTCTTACGGCTGCATTTGCATTGCGTTTGGGTATGCTTGATCCAGGCTAATGAAGAGATAACTGATCTCAGCTGTGAGCAGGTGCTAAGCATAGTTCTGCATTCAACTGAATCCTCCTGACTACAATCTGCATTGGTCTGGGGCAGTTAGTGCAAGGATACAGCAACTATATGCACCCCACCAGGGATGAAGAGGGGAAGGTATTTTGTAGTACAGCATAGAAGAACTGGTTTAACAAGTATATTTCTGGATTGCTACTCTTTTGTTTTTGCATATAAAAGCAGCTTTTTTAATAAGTAAGAAAAAATACCAGTATAAATGTAATCTGAATACACAACAAAAAACAAAATCAGACCTCTATATTGGAGACAATTTTGAGCAGGACGTATGTTATTCACAAAGTATATAAGTAGAAGCTGTACACTGCTTGAAGGCATGTCTTTCTCATGTAGCCCCACTCTAAGAGCGGATTCACACTAGGTGTGATGCGGTTTCAAGTGTTACTAAACCCACAACTCTACAATCAGTCTGTATATGCAGTAAAGCATGCTTGTTATACTCACTGTGGAACCTAAGGGGTTAATCCTCTGCATTGTATAAAAAGGCTGTTTGATCCTGTCTTCTCTGATCCTCCCCTTCTTCTAATGTCCCCCCTCTTATCTCCTGATAAAACAGGTCATGTAGAGTCACTCTGCACATGCTCAGTTTGGTGTGTATTGCTAGAGAGGGTTGTGTTTTTTTTTTTTTCTTAGGAGAGTGCATGTGATCAGCACAGGGCCAATCAGCATCCTCCCCTTCTTCCAGTCTCTCTTATCTCCTGATCAGATATATCATGTGGAGATAGTCTGCACATGCTTAGTTTGGTGTATATTGCTAGAAAGGTTTTTTTTTTCCTTTCTTGGGAGAGTGCATGTGATCAGCACAGGGCCAATCAGCACTATCCAGATAGAGGTCAAGAGTTCTGCATCCTCCTAGAGCAAAATAAAAACTCCTCTAACAAGCTTTAACCAGTGCTCTGCTGGACACTAATAGAAGTCACAAGACTGCTATATCAGAAAAGGTATTTAGCAGTTTATATTTACTAAAATGATTGCATTTCCATGTTGTGTGTACTGTGGGAGACCACACAGAGTGAGTGCGGGGTCCGGGGAGAGCAGATATAGTGAATGCGGGGTCCGGGGAGACCACATAGAGTGAGTGCGGGCTCCGGGGAGACCACAGAGTGAGTGCGGGCTCCGGGGAGACCACAGAGTGAGTGCGGGCTCCGGGGAGACCACAGAGTGAGTGCGGGCTCCGGGGAGACCACAGAGTGAGTGCGGGCTCCGGGGAGACCACAGAGTGAGTGCGGGCTCCGGGGAGACCAGATATAGTGAATGCAGGGTCCGGGGAGACCAGATATAGTGAGTGCAGGGTCCGGGGAGACCAGATATAGTGAGTGCGGGGTCCGGGGAGACCACATATAGTGAGTGCGGGGTCCGGGGAGACCACATATAGTGAGTGCGGGGTCCGGGGAGACCACATATAGTGAGTGCGGGGTCCGGGGAGACCACATATAGTGAGTGCGGGGTCCGGGGAGACCACATATAGTGAGTGCGGGGTCCGGGGAGACCACATATAGTGAGTGCGGGGTCCGGGGAGACCACATATAGTGAGTGCGGGGTCCGGGGAGACCACATATAGTGAGTGCGGGGTCCGGGGAGACCACATATAGTGAGTGCGGGGTCCGGGGAGACCACATATAGTGAGTGCGGGGTCCGGGGAGACCACATATAGTGAGTGCGGGGTCCGGGGAGACCACATATAGTGAGTGCGGGGTCCGGGGAGACCACATATAGTGAGTGCGGGGTCCGGGGAGATCAGATATAGTGAGTGCGGGGTCCGGGGAGACCAGATATAGTGAGTGCAGGGTCCGGGGAGACCAGATATAGTGAGTGCAGGGTCCTGGGTTTAGTAACAATTTCAATGCAAATTTAAAGTAGTTCTTCAGTGGTTCAGGGCCGGTTCAAGACAGGATCTGAAGAGAGAAAACTGCGCTGAAATTGTGTTTGCAAACTAATGACGTGTGTGGTTTAGAAGCGGTTCCCATAGAAGTCAATGAGCCTGAATTCTCACCTGGCCAGATCACACTGGTCAGAAAACATACAGAAACCTTTTAGAATTTGCACTGAATACACACTCCAGCTTCAACACATTTGTGTGAACCACCACAATAGAAAGCAATGTCATTTCACATGCCATGCAAAGATCCACATATATGTGAACTGGCTCTAATCTGTGGGAACAGCATTGGCACATGGATTGATTATAGCATAGACGTTGTTACAGATGTTTTTAAACAAGTGCTTTACCCCCTGGAGCACGGGTGTCCAACTGGCAGCTCTCCAGCTGTTGCCAAACTACAAGTCCCATCAGGCATTGCAAGACTGATAGTTACAAGCATGACTCCTAAGGACAGAGGCATGCTGGGACTTGTAGTTTTGCAACAGCTGGAGGGCAGCCAGTTTGACATCCCTGTCCTGGAGTTTATGAAAGAAAAGAGTTACATTTTTGATACAATAAAACAGTAAATGGATACTTCAGTATATTTACCTTGTATGGATGTTTGTCTATTATGTTTTCTATAGACTGCTAAACAATCGCTCCAGCCTGGAAAAATCAATTCACAGGTTACTTGTTTAGACACGCTTTGTTGATTAACAAGAACCTTATTAGCATACTCCAGGACACAGACAAGAAACTCCTTGCCATATGGACCCCATGGTTCCAATATGTGCACACCCACACCTTCTTCTCTACTAATGCAGGCCATAGATCAGTCGAAAACCGGCCGTTTAAAAAAAAAAAAAAAAAAAATTGGCCGATTTTCGTCCCATCTACAGCCAGCATTTAATTACTTCTGTCCCTGCAGAGAGCTCCGCTATTATATTTGACATGAAAAAGTATAGCGGTTGCAACGTTGTATCCATTTCGGATACAGATGTTTTTATTCAGATACAAATAGATACATTGTTGCAACCGCAATACTTTTTCATGTCAAATATAATAGCGGACTGGAATTCTTCTTCTTCTTGCAGGTCATGGCTCATGCGCAGATTTTTTATCAGTAAAAAGATCGGCCGATTTGCCCATCATTGCTGCAAAAAAAAAAAAAAAAAAAAAAAAAAATCGGCCGATCGGCAAAATCGGCCAATTTTTTTCCATCTTTACCGATAAAAAAAAATGTGCCAAAATCCAGAAAAACAGCCGACGAATTAACCTATTAGCGGTGCGAAAATCGGCCGATTTTTGACCCATCTATGACCTGCATTAGGCTAGGTTCACATCTCCGCGTTCCTGCGGGCCGCGTTTTGTGCGGGCACAAGAGCCTATTCATTTGAATGGGCTCTCGTGTCCTGGGACACACAGGGAAGAAGTCCCTGCACTTCTTCGGAAAATGCAGCCTCCACAGGAACCTTGGTTCCCAGTACGGTTGCGATTTCCAGTGCAGGCGGCATGCCACTACAATTAATGGTCCTCGCCCACAGGTCCACATTCCTCTGTGTGGGTGGTGCGGCTGTACAGATTTTTGTGTGGATCCGCAGCGGCAATACCCACACAGACGTGAATCTAGTGTCTAACCATCTTATAGAGCAAACATCCTCATTTTGGGGGATTCCAGTGACCCCCTCATCCCCCTTTTCCCAGTCCAAGCACGGTCAACTCCGTCTACATCATACTTTCAAAGCGTATTTTAAATTGACACTAAATGATATTCTCTAAAAATAATCCATATAAATCTACTACTTAATAGCCCTCTAATTTATTTTTAATACAATTGTTGCCTCCTTGTAACATCTTCTGTGAGCTCTTGAACCTATCTTTTTCCCCTCACTTCTGTTTTTTTTGGAACAAGCAGAGCATGTTAGCTGCGGTTATGTGTACAGCTCTAAGCACACATCCCATGGACCATAGGCCATCTCAAGAATGGGCAATTGAGGGTGGCTACGGTCCTGCATACTGTGGGACCATGGAGAATGAATGTAGCCACCGTCTAAAAGGATTTAAAATCCAGTGTTTATTGTTACCCAGTTCTGTGCCGCCCTATAACAGAAATACTGCACGGGTGCACAAAATCCTGTATATATACACACACGTGATTTTGCAGTTCCGGGTAGTTTCTTTTGCGGCCTCGGCTGTCAGTCAAGGGGTCCCGGATGGTGATTACTCACTAGCACCCGGATATTGCCGAGTATCTCCGACGGGGGAGAGACCTGTGTATAAACAATACAGATCTCTCCTCTATCAGCTCCTGCACACTGCTATACAGAGCAGTGTGCTTACAGTGTAAAGCACACACACAACCCACACAGTAAAACAGCACAAAACCCTTTGATCACCCCAGATGTAACCCCTTCCTGCCTAGTGCCATTAGTACAATGTCAGTGCTTTTTATTAACGCTGGTCATTGTATTGGTGTCACTGGGGATGTCAGTGACATCAATTCAGTTTCCCCCCATTGTCATAATGCCCGCCTCAGTCCCACTATAAGTCGCTGATCACCGCCATTACTAGTAAAAAAAAAAAAAAATTCCAGTATCTATACCACCACTTGTAGACACTATAACTTTCACATAAACCAATTAATGTACACATTTTGGGATTTTTTTTTTTTTAGCAAAGACATGGAGCAGAATACATTTTGGCCTAAATTTATGCCAAAATTAGATTTTTTAAATTTTTTTACTGGACGCGTTTAATAGCAAAAAGTCAAATATATTGTTTTTTTCTCAAAATTCTTGGTCTTTTTTGTTTATAGCGCAAAAAATAAAAATCGCAAAGGTGAAAAAATACCACCAAAAGAAAGCTCTATTTGTGGGAAAAAAAGGAAATAAATTTAATTTGTATGCAGCGTTGCATGACCGCGCAATTATCAGTTAAAGTAACACAGCGCCATATAGCAAAAATGGCCTGGTCAGGAAGGGGGGGGGGGGGGTAAATCCTCTGGAGGGCAAATGTCACTAAACCTAAAACAGTAAAATCAGTCTGTATATGCAGTAAAGCATGTTTTGTTACTGTAGAACCTAAGGGGTTAATCCACTGCATTGTGTAAAAATGCTGTTTGATCCTGTCTTCTCTGATCCTCCCTTTCTACCAGCGTTTCCCACTTATTTCCTGATATGGAGATTGTGTCACTCTGCACATGCTGAGTTTGGTGTGCATTGCTAGAGAGGTTTTTTTTTTTTTTTTCTTGGGAGAGTGCATGTGATCAGCACAGGGCCAATCAGCACTGCCCAGACAGAGGTCAGGGGTTCTGCATCCTCCTAGAGAAAATGAAAACTACTCCTACAAGCTTTAACCAGTGCTCTGCTGGACACTGATAGAAGTCACAAGACTGCTCCAACTGCTGATGAGAAAAGGTATTTAGCAGTTTATATTTACTAAAATAACTGCATTTCCATGTTCTGTGTACTGTAGGAGACCAGATAGAGTGAACGCAGGGTATGGGGAGATTAGATAGAGTGAACGCAGAGTCCGGGGTTTAGTAACACTTTAGGTAAGAGAGTCAAGCCAGAGGATGTAATCCAAGAAAGTTCTCTTTGACCGCCCTTTACATCAGTGTCCTCAGTCCCCCCTCTTAACAACAAACATTCACATCTCAGCTTCCATCACCCCCCCGTAGATCATGGCCCCAATTTACATAAGTGTCTTCATTCATAGCCCCCCTTTACATCACACCCTCCCCCCATTACCTCGGTCTCCTCAATCCTCCTTTCACATCACAGTTCCTCCTTCATATTGGTGTCCTCAAAAAAGTTGGGACAGGGCAACAAAAAGCTGGCAAAGTGGTACTAATAAGGAAGAGCTGGTAAAACATTTTGCAACTAATTAAGTTAATTGGCAACAGGTCAGTAACATGATTGTCTAAAAAGCATCTTAGAGAGTCAGAGAGAGCGTGTCAGCAGTAAAGATGGGCAGAGGTTCACCAATCTGTGAAGGGCTGCATCTAAAAACTGTCAGGATAAAAAAACAACTGCTGCAAAAGGGACTGCAGAGCTCAATCTCAGTCTTTCAAAGCCCATGTCCCCAAAAACTGTGCAAAGGGAATTCCATAAGCAAAACACTCACAGGTGAGCTGCAGTTGCCAAATCACTAGTGACCGATATGAATGCTCAGAAGAGGAGAGAGTGGTGCAACACTCATAAATAGTGAACTATCGATCAATGGAAGACTGTAATATGGTCCCATCAATTGAGCTTCACACTGTTCCCAACCACCAGATGAACACTGTTCCCACTTCCAACACCAGAACATCATAAACAATGCAAGTGATAAACGTGACAATGAACAACCCCAAACTAAATACATAATGGAGGGACCGCACAAGGACAAGTGGGGAGCAGGGCTCCGGCTGGGACACGGCTTGCAGGAAGAATACTGAAGCAATGAACTTCAGTCAAGGGTTGGATTATATACCTCCCAGCAGCCCACGTCAAGTGCAGCCTAACTACTCGGACAGCCAAGTTGCGGCACCAACGGGGAAGGCACCCACTGGTGATCACTGGAACTGCGCCCTTTGACTCTGGAACTAACAGTGCCACCAGCAGGTGACCCAGATAATGACACAAGTCTTGACACTACCAAGGCTGACTTGTGCCAACAGTGAAGCATGGTGGCGGCGCCTTGAAAGATAGAGTCACTGCCAGCGACTATGTACAAATTTTGGTCGACCATGTGCACCCCATGGTGCAGACATTGTTTCCCAAAGACAGTGCCAATTATCAAGATGATAATGCTTCCATTCACACAGCTGGTGTTGTCAAATTGCGGGAACTGCCGAACCTCAATATCATAGAGCTAAGGTTCGGGCTCTCTTTCTGCCTCTGGCATCTCTGCAAGAACTGGAACGATTTTCGCATGAAGAGTGGTGTCAGATCCCATTATCCACCATCCCAGACTTTGTCAATTCCCAGAGAATTCCGGCCATCTTGGATACACTGTATTAGGTAACGATCTAGTCAGGGGTGGACTGACAACTCATGGGGCCCCTGGGCAATAGGGGATCATGGGGCCCCTGTATCCTTGCCCAAACTCAAAAAAGCCTATGAAAAAGGTACCAGGGGCATCTCATGGGGCCCCCTACTGACCCCGGGCCCTCGGGCATTGCCCGAGTTTCCAAATGGTCAGTCCGCCCCTGCATATATATATACATACACACACACAGTATATACACATATATATCTCAATCACACTATATAAATATTTTTCTTTTTTTAACAATGACACTTACTGATATTCTTTTTTTTCACATTAAAATGATTTCCTTGTGATATTCCAGCATTTGCAGTGCAGGTCTTGGTCAGCCCCGCAGTCCTCTTTCAAAGCATTGCTAGCTATGACCGCTAGGTGGGGCTGCACCGTATAGAACCTGTTTTACTTCCGGACGTAGCGCGGCGCACTTCGGCTCTTTCCGGACGCTGCACACATCTTCGGCCACCTCCGGCCGGCGCTCGTCCTTTTCCGTCACCGCTCGGCTTTCCCCCCGCCCCCCTCCTTCCCGACAGCTCTTCGGCCCCGTCCGGCAAAACTCGGCTATCTCCGGCGGCCTCCCCGGTAACGGTCGCTGTGAGTTTAAATGAGCCGGAGCCGCCCGTGTGACGTCCTGAGAGCAGCCGACAGGCAGAGAGGTCCCCGGAGCGGACGAGGGAGGCCGGAGGATGACGGTGCTGCAGGAACCCGTCCAGGTAACCGGCCGGCCCGGCACAGCCGCATAATGCAGAGCCAGGCTTTGGGCCTAGTGATAGGGGGCAGGTGACAGGGGGCCGCTGTGCGGACACCAGGGGGAGCTACAGGGGGCCTTCAGGGACAGGGAGGCTGGGGACCAGACTGGAGGGGGAGTGACAGCAAAGGGGGCCCTCCATGGAGAGCCACTGAGAGGGGGGCCCTATGAGAGGAAGGGGTTGTATGGGGAGAAGAGGGCCCTATAAAATGAAGGGGGCCCTATGGCATGAAGTGTCTTCTGTGGGATGGGGGCCCCTATGGGAAGAAGGAGGGCCCTATGGAATACAGGGCTCCAATGGGAAGAGGGGACCTTCTGGAATGAGGGAGCCCTATTGGAAGAGGGAGCCCCCATGGAATGAAGGCGCTCCTGTGGGACCCCATGGGAAGAAGGGGTTGTATGGGAAGAAATGTGGGGCCATGTGGAATGAATGGCTCCTGTGAGAAGGAGGGCCCTATGGAATAAAGTGGTCCAATGAGAAGAGGAGGCCCTATGGTTATGGGGTCCTCTGGGGGCCCTGTTGGAAGAGGGAGCCCCCCCATGGAATGAAGGGGCTCATATGGGATGAAGGGGTTGTATGGTAAGGTGGGCCCTATGGAATAAAGTGGTCCAGTGGGTAGAGGGGGCCCTATGGTTATGTGGGTTCTGTTGGAAGAGGGAGCCCCCATGGAACGAAGGGGCTCCTGTGGGATGGGGGGGCTCTACGGGATGAAGGGGTTGTATGATAAGAATGTGGACCCTATGCAGTAAAGTGGTCCAGTGGGAAGAGGGGGCCCTATGGTTATGGGGTCCTATAGGAAGAACAGGGGTCCTGTTGGAAGAGGGAATGAAGCGGCCCGTAGTAGATGAGCTGTGCAATTGAGGGAGCCATTCAATCCCTCCTCTCCCGGGAGAAGTCATGGTGATTCATCTTACACTCCATTGTCCGGGGTGATCGGACATTACTGGGGAGTATTCCCCCCCTCCCAAATAGCCAGCTGTACACACCATGTTCTATGTGACGGTCACCCCTGAAGGAGGGGATGGATTTTACACCTTTCAATGGACGATCTGACCTACAGATCGCAGACCCAACCACCACCAACATGCATGCTGCAGGATACCTCAATACGATGGTGAGGGTCTCCTCCACACTCCTCCTATAAGTCGTCTTTCACATGATGTGTTCTCCTCTTCCCATGCTCCAGCATTCTAAGGTCCTCTGATATCATCAAGACCGATGTTAGGACCATAGCCCTGCAGTGGAAGGAATGACGCCGAGGGACAGTCCGCTGTCAGAGAACTGGGGGAGTGCCATCTGCTGTGGGAGCAGAGGATCAGGTAAGTTAAATTCTTTTACTCTCTCCTAGACCTAAATGAGGCATTAACCCTTGCATTGCAGGCACAGCCCTACTGCCAGGAGGAATTTTCAGATTTCCAGGAGTTGGGCTTTAAAGTAAAGCTTATTATTTAGTTTTCTTTTATTAAAGTAATAAACATGTCATACATACCTGCTTTGTGCAATGGCATTGCACAGAGTGGCCCCTAACCTCCTCCTCTGAGGTCCCCCATCAGTTTTGTGGGCTCATCCTGGTTTTGGTGCACCACCATAGTAAGCTGCAAGCTTGCTTCCAAGCCAGGTTGTGTGCATCCATTGGTTCACACAGCGTGGCTCAGCACGCCCTTTCAAACACAGGAATTGATTGACAGAAATAGTGCCAATGGCTCCAGTTGCTGCCTCTGTGACAGAGAAAGAGGGGAGGGTTGTTGCAGATGGGCACAGCGCCAGATCGAGATCAGGCTCAGGTAAGTATACATGGGGGAGGGCTGTTACAAATACAGGGACATTTTTTACCTTAAGTCTTAAGAACCACTTTAAAGTGTAAGTTCACTTTTTCATAAAAAATAAAAAGGTGAACTAACATCCTCCCCACCCCCCGGACTTCTACAAAGGCCACATGGGAACTGACAGCTCATCACCCACGAAGGTAGGTACATTGAAGACTGGGAGGGGGTTTGGGTGTACGGTGTTCACCTTTTTTACATTTTTTCTGAAAAAACGAACTTGCATTTTAAAGCCCAACTCTGGGAAATCTAAATATTCCTCCTGGTAATGGGGCTTTGCCTGCACTGCAAGAGTTTAGAACTAGGGGAGAGTAAAAGCACTTTTACTTGCCCGATTCTCTGCTCCCCATGCTCTGGCAGTGGACTGTTCCTCAACATCATCGCATCCAGTGTAGAGCTATGATCTGTGCGGCGGACTTGATGATGTCAAAGGACCTTAAAGCACCAGAGCATGGGGGTTGGGGGGGGTTTAAGGACTGGTCTAGCAGGGCAGAGGGTACGCCAGTCTTCATTTCCTTGCTGCCTAGACCTAAACAATTGGTTGACCCTTGCACTGAAAGCACAGTTTCATTGTTTTTTTTTTTTTTATGGTGGCATGGATTTAATAGATACATTGCATTAATGTAGCCAGTTTTATTAAGGGGCGTGTCTGTTTTAA
This sequence comes from Staurois parvus, assembly GCF_062004578.1. Lineage (NCBI taxonomy): Eukaryota > Metazoa > Chordata > Amphibia > Anura > Ranidae > Staurois > Staurois parvus. Next base: position 23,141,950 of record NW_028317947.1, read on the forward strand.
GTCAAGACTGGCACTCTCTTGTTGTGTGGCTTTAAGCAGAGACTAGCAATGCATTGAGCAAGCTTTCCTGAAGGTTCTCCACTTTCAACAACCACATTCCTGTCTTTCAGGCCCCAGCCTAGGCCTATTCCCAATCCCTGGGACTTCTTCTCTGGGTGGCAGGCCTTAGAGGTAAAGGACTCCTGGACTTCTTCATCCTCCCCAGGTAGCAGACCTGGGAGGCCACAGCTGGATCCCTCACATTGGAATCTACTCCAGGCAAAGCCTGGAAGGAAGAAAAATTCTGAAAGGGCTCCCTGAATATTGATCTCCTTCCCCAGCCCACATCAGTGGAAATATACCTCCCCGTGTTTGGCCAGGATGAAATTAATATTCACGACCCATAAGATGGTTTCTTTTTGTTCTGTTCTTGAGGACACTCCTCAAAAGCAGTCCATACACAATGTCCTAGACTTATAGAGATTAACTGATGTTTAGCAATTCTGGAAGGATTTGGTGGAAGATGAACATGGTTGTGGTGTCTGTGACGGCTATGGCTCGGCTGACAGATCACTGGTTGGTCTAGTTGGATAATTTTTTGGTGAATCGCTTTTTCTTTTTATTTCCCTCAGAGGAGCTGTCTGGTTGCCCCTCCACTTGCTGTAAAGATGTATGAATGATTGAACAATGTGAATGTATAAGTTTTATGAACCTTTTTATGCTTTGTGGTGGATGTAGATGTGGGATGGTCATTGGCCAATCTGGAAGGGTTTGGTGGGAACTGGAGATGGTTGATACGTTTGTGACCATGTTCGGGGCATGACTGCCAGATTTCTAATTGGTCTTGTTGGATAATTCTGGACAATCTCTATTGTTTTTGTTATTTTTAAGTATAGAAGATTCATGCTTGGCTTGGGCAATGCAAAACTACGTGTTTGACCAAAACAAATCTTCAGGTGATGAGGTGGTCTTCATGTGTGTTCACAGCCCAGTGCTGTAGGTATCTGTTGGTATTGTAGATAAGTGATAGTCAATCATTATCTGTAATGTCTGCTAGGTTGGATGGCTGTAGCCAGTCTTTAGGACACAGAAAAGTACAGTAAACTTAGGATGTAATTGGACACATTTTGACCAGCTTGCTTGGAATTTTTTTTCTCTTACTGTAATTCTGTGCAGGGCCACAATGCTTTCCCTGAACTCACTTGTAAGTAGAACTGTAAACATAACTGCATGATTGTTTTCTGACAAATGATCACCTTCTGGGTAATTCATTGAATAAGAGATTGTATCACATCATGGGAAGAGTATGATCATTACATGTGGATAGAGATATCAGCTAGTTTGGAATCCATAGGTCTAACAATGTGTATGGATGAGGAGACCTTAATGGAGGAGTCAGAGTGGGATATATAGTGGCAATGGGGAAATGGAAGTATTGGATAGATGACCGTAGTAAAAAACAAACGGGTACCATTGGTTTTGTCACCAGAGAAGCAGGCAAATCTGGCAGTTTGACAAGTGTGGCAGGTTAGATGTAAGGTTTGGTGATGGATGAGAAGTGTTGGGATACGAATGGAGAGAAGCTAAAATTATGTTAGAGGGCTTAGGTTGGTGAGCCAAAGGGCTGGTATTGGAGGCAGAGGTGGGTAAGAGGGCTGGTGTTGGTGGTAGAGGTGGGATGGAGCGCTGGCGTTGATGGCAAAGGTGGACCATAGGGTTGGCATTGGCATTATATTAGAGGGCTTAGGTTGGTGTCAGAGGTGAGCCAAAGGGCTGGTGTTGGAGGCAGAGGTGGGTAAGAGGGCTGGCGTTGGTGGTAGAGGTGGGCTGGAGCGCTGGTGTTGATGGCAAAGGTGGACCATAGGGTTGGCATTGGCAGCAAAGGTAGAAACTTTTGCATTGGCAGATGGGTGGAACGTTGGGAAAGAAGGTTGAACAGGTGGATGAGGTTCTTCAATTGAAATATGTTGGTTAGTATAGTTACCAGCACAGGTTGAGATGGCTGGTTGAAAGGTGAAGAATTAATAAGGAGTTTTGGTGGATGACCGAGAAGGAAGAAATTATTTGATTGGGGAGGTTTGATAGTGGAAATGGGAGATCCATGGTTGTGTGGAGAGGAGACACAGAAGGGACAATTGGAGATGATGATGCAGATGTATAATGTATAGTGTGCTGTAAATGGCATGACTGATACCAGATGAAACTGTGGACTTTATGGAGCACCACTGAAACCAATTGGACAAAACATTAATGCAACCATTTTTGTTCATGATAAATGAATAGATTAATAATAAAATTACCTAAAAATAATTGGTTTGAATGGGGACAGGTGTTTGGGGGTGGGGTTGTCGGGTTTGCTCCAAGTGTAGAGGCAAAGGCTTTTACAAAGGCACTAATTAAAGGAAGGAGAATGAATAAGAAGGTTTTTTTGAACAAAGTAGACAAGGACAAGAGCAGCTGGGAAGATTGAAATTGGAACCTCTCTGAAGTATTCCAATGATTTTCCCTCCTGAACATCACTCATTGGAAATAACTGGACAATTTCACTTCTGTTTACATTTTCTTTCTGTATATAGGTGACCAATAACAATGCTTGCAAAGAGCCATTTTACCATGATGGCTAGGCAAAAGCAATATGTAAGCGTGCTGGACTTGAAGGAATCTTTTACAAGGAATGTGGAGATATCCATTTGTGTAATTAATGTGCATGAATGGTATACCACTTTTCCAGCCTAAGAACAAATAAGAGTCCTTGCATGGATAGGTTGAGAAGAAATGGAGAAATCCAAGTGTCAAGCATGGCGTTTGGTTCTTTCCACTTCACATTTTACTGAAACGGTCAGGTTACAATACCAGTACTTACAGTGGGACTATGGGCCAATTGAAATATGCAACTTCCATCCATGTTTCTGTACAGAGGAGCCTCCAAGAGAGGTTCCTATAGCTGGTCATACACAAGTAGAATTTTTGTTCTAAGAAAGTTTGATTTGTTTTCTAATCATTAGAGGGGTCCTATTGATGGTTTTCGATGACAGCGATGAGGAACTTCAAAGGAGCAGGAAATTAAGTTCTAAAGGTGAATGTGGTGTTGGGAAATTCCACTCAATCCAAAAGTGAATGCTAAAAGCAAACGAAGCATTGAAGTACTTTCTATTGACATTCATTGAGTCATTGAATGTACTAATTAGAATTTTAATGTGAGCAATCCCCCCTCCCCTCCTTTCTTCTGTATCAGGAAAAGAAAATAGTCTGCACCTACCCTCCCCAGGTTCCAACCCTGCCTATGACTTAGTCCTTAGTCCAGTACCAATGGTCCTTTTTAGGACAGAAGAACACTCTGTTTTTTGCCCATTTTCTGTGAGTTCAGCCAATCTTTTACAACCTACCCCATCTGGGGAGAATGTGATCATACAGGCTGTGCTCACCTTACACCAGGACTCTGCAGCATTCATTTCATCATGTATGTACTGTTTAGTCCTGAAGAAACCTCCTGTGACATCGCAGGGCAAGCTAGAAGGCTTAAAGAAGAAAAGGTATGTAAAGGGTTAAAAAACAATTGATCAGGAGTGGACTTTGGACCATGGCAGGTTAGAGGTTTAATGCCTGGGGTCTGCTTAAAATAGTTCTTAAAGGTTAGATAAGAGACGCTCCTACTGGTTGCAATAGAGACTGATATAGCGACATTCCTGTGTGAATACACGTTCTGCAAAGTTTCATTATTCATTTCAGAAAGGTTCTTCATTCGTGAAAAGCCACTTCCAACCCCCAAAGAGTACACCTTTCACATCACCCGGAAAGGGAAGGGGTTGCTCTAAACTAGGTGAAAAATAAAGGTCACTTTAGGTTGGGCTACTGCTCACAGGTCCTACTACCTGGGATGCTCCAGCAGAAAAAGCGGGCTATGCACACATCTGGTGTACAGGTTCATTGGCCGACATATAACATGGCTGCTCTTACTTCTGATACAAAGGTGAATGGTGGTACTAGATGGGTCCTTCTCTTCAGATGATGTACTGGTGCAGGAGCTAAACCTAACCTTGATGATTAACTTCTTCAATTAATCTGAAATGAGCCATTTTATAAAGTGGGGGTTGGTTATATCACTAAAATTTGGTGACATAGTGATTTTAGTCCTGGCTCACACTGAAAAGAACAAAACAGGGCGCACTCTCCTCGTGCTTTAATGTAATAATGTGAAATGTATTTTAAAAAAGCAAAAACATACTCAAGCCAAAAAGGTCATAAAAACTGAGACAAGAAGTTAAAGGATGCCAGTCGTGGACAGCATGGGGTTTATTTACTAAAGCTGGAGAGTCCAAAATCAGACTCCCTTCTGCATAGAAACCAATCAGCTTCCAGGTTTCATTGCCAAAGCTTCATTGAACAAGCTGAGGTTAGAAGCTGATTGGTTTATATGCAGAAGGGAGTCTGATTTTGGACTCTCCAGCTTTAGTAAATAAACCCCCATGCGTCCTCTGGTTTACCCGAGGACCCATGGATTTACCCGAAGACCCATGCTGTCCACGACTGGCATCCTTTAACTTCTTCTCTCAGTTTTTATGACCTTTTTGGCTTGTGAGTATGTTAATGTGAAATGTATTTAAAAAAGCAGAAACATACTCACAAGCCAAAAAGGTCATAAAAACTGAGACGAGAAATCAAAGAATGCCAGTCTTGGTCAGCACGGGTCCCCTGGTTTACCCGAGGACCCATGGATTTACCCGAGGACCCATGCTGTTTACGACTGGCATCCTTTGACTTCTTGTCTCAGTTTTTATGACCTTTTTGGCTTGTGAGTATGTTTTTGCTTTTTTAAATACATTTCACATTATTACGGTAATGCATGAGGAGAGTGCGCCCGGTTTTATTCTTTTCTGCTAGCGTCGAGATTCCCCGATCTACCAACGACGGCACCTCGGCAAGTGCAAGATTCCATTTTAGGTGCAGCAAGAGAGATTTCTGGTTATGCTTGGTTCACACTGATTGCAACTTTGAAACCGCGCTACTTCACTTGATTTCACATCACCCGGAAAGGGAAGGAGTTGCTCTAAACTGGGTGAAAAATAAAGGTCACTTTAGGTTGGGCTACTGCTCACAGGTCCTACTACCTGGTGATTTGACTATTGTAACTCCCTCCTCATTGGCCTATCTCATCGCAGTCTATCATGAATGCTGCTGCCAGAATCATCCACCTTACTAACCGTTCCATATCTGCTACCCCTCTCTGCCAATCCCTCCACTGGCTTCCCGTTGCCCAACGGATAAAATTCAAAACATTAACAATAACATATAAATCCATTTATAACTCTGCCCCAAATTACATCAACGATCTTGTCTCCAAATCTCACCCAAACCGTCCTCTCCACTCCTCGCAAGACCTCCTGCTCTCTAGCTCCCTTGTCTCCTCCTCCCATGCTCGTTTCCAGGACTTCTCCAGAGCTTCCCCCATCCTCTGGAACTCTCTACCCCAATTTATCAGACTATCGGCTACTCTGCTCACTTTTAGGCGATGTCTGAAAACCTATCTCTACAGGGAAGCCTATCCTGCCCTCAGCTAATATTGGAATCTTCTACTTTTCCAACCAGTCCATCCCCCACAGTTACTACCTTTTTGTACCACTAGCCCCTCCCTCCTAAATTGTAAGCTCCCAGGATCAGGGCCCTCCTATCCATCTTGTATTGAACTGTATTGTTGCTGTCTCCCGTTATATTGTAAAGCGCTGAGCAAACTGTTGGCGCTATATAAATCCTGTATAGTAATAATAATTTCAAATCCACAGATCAGTGCAATTTGTATCTCTGATTTCACTGTGGCTTTCAACTTCATTAACAGACGTCAACAAAATCGGAAAAACGTGCAGGAAGTCTGGAACAGATTTTTTTTTTTTTTTTTTTTTTATTCCACGATCAACATTTTTTTTAAATCCACACCGATTAGGACAGTGCCATAGAAATACATGAGATGCGACGTCAGGTGCGATTTGTAAATCGCATGTTGCACCCGAAGTGGCATCAGTGTGAACCAGGGCTCAGAGATCTGTCACACTGCAGTCCTCATCAGTACAAGAGATGTGGATAGTCAACAGCAGACAGCTGCAAGGGCCTTCAGTGGAGGGCCAGTAATGACAGCAGATGAATGTATTCAGGAAATAACAGCCTTCCCCGGTATTTACATTGCTGAACTCATTCCTGACACATCTATAAGTAAGCAATCATTTCTCCCTATCTTTTAACTTGATGTTAAATGTCTGCCATGTTTGTATATTTGGTCATGTTTAAAGCTGAACTTCCCTTCAGTTTTACACGGTGGTACCGACTCCTCTCCTGTTCTGCATTTGCTTGCTCTGATTACACTGCACACTGTGAGCTTCTCACATCGTACTTTAGAAGTCAGAGTGTGCCTCATTTCTTGGCTGGAGATTGCCCAGCATCATCTAGCCATTTCCTCCCCAGTCTGATTGTCCCTGGCCTGCCCCATTTACCAACTGGATTTCAGGTCTTATTGTCGTGGAAGCTCAGCATCACATGCCTGCCTAGGAATGCTCACTCCTCCAAACTGACAGTGACCCATCAAGGCATTTTGATATTTGCATAACTCTTCCCAAGAGTCAGCCCACTGCTTGTATCAGTGCTGAGGTCTGCATGAGAATGCATGTGATCAGCACTGTCCAGACAGAGGTCAGGGGTTCTGCATCCTCCTAAAGCAGAAAGAAATTTCCTACTACAAGCTTTAACCAGTGCTCTGCTGGACACTGATATAAGTCACAAGACTGCTCTAACTGCTGATGAGAAAAGGTATTTAACAGTTTATATTTACTAAAATAATTGCATTTCCATGTTGTGTGTACTGTGGGAGACCGGATATAGTGAATGCGGGGTCCGGGGAGACCAGATATAGTGAATGCGGGGTCCGGGGGAGAGCAGATATAGTGAATGCAGGGTCCGGGGAGACCAGATATAGTGAATGCGGGGTCCGGGGAGACCGGATATAGTGAATGCAGGGTCCGGGGAGACCGGATATAGTGAATGCGGGGTCCGGGGAGACCGGATATAGTGAATGCGGGGTCCGGGGAGACCGGATATAGTGAATGCGGGGTCCGGGGAGACCGGATATAGTGAATGCGGGGTCCGGGGAGACCAGATATAGTGAATGCGGGGTCTGGGGTTTAGTAACCCTTTAAGACCTCATACACATGGAAGCTTAAATGCCGAAACATCTTCTAGTGTATCTTCGGTACTGTCCCCCACCTGGAGAGCCACAAGTGCCGTGTCCAGCCATACTTGTGTAAACGCCGGTCTCTTCTGTGTCGGTAAATGTCAATGCAGATTCCTGCCAGTGTCCACCTGTGTAAATGGGTCCTTATTGGTTAGATTATGTCTTTGCATCTGACCATATTCTGATGTCTGTGGTTGGCATCAATTCTGAAGTCAGAAGTCCCTCGTACTATTTAAGAGATGATGATCATTTGCTAAGTGCACCACCTGCTTGGAGTTTGCATGTTCTCCCTGTGCCTGCATGGGTTTTCTTCCAGGTACTCCGGTTTCCTCAAACACTCCAAAGACATGCTGGGAGGTGAATTGGCTCCTGTCTAAATTGTCCCTAGTATGTATGAATGTGAGTCAGGGACCTTAGATTGTACGCCCCTTGAGGGTTAGGGACTGATGTGAATGTACAATGTATGTATAGCGCTGCGTAAATTGACGGTGCTATATAAGTACCTGAAATATAATATATTTCCAGTTTTTCTCGAATCCTTTCACTTTTGCTTCACAGCTTGGCTGGCATGTACGTGTGAGGGGAAAATAATGGCAAGTAGGGTGGAAAACAGGGAATTCATATACTGAATACTATCATTATGAGTGCTAACCATGTATAGTGGCCAAAGACTGTAATCTAAGACTTCGATCACTAACCCTTCCTTCACGTTGATACTTCTCATTGCAACTTACCCCCAAATAAATGTAAAACTCGGCTGTACTTCCAGAAATATGAATCATTTAAATTCAGGGTTTTAAAAGGATTGCAGCAATCACTGTAGTAGCACAGACTACTACAGTGATTGTCCCCTTCCACAGCAGTCCCTCAATTGTGAGATATGCAATGGTTCAAGCCGGACCAAGGGGACAATGCAGTAAAGGACATGGTAGTGACCACCTGGATTTTCTTGTGTTAACTGAACTGACTTTCAATTTCTTTTGTTTCCCCAGGCTGCTATATGGCAAGCGCTGAATCACTACGCTTACCGAGATGCCGTATTTTTGGCAGAAAGACTTTATGCAGAAGGTATGTGATTTAATCCTTGTAGACTTGCAGACATTGGTTCAAGTGGAAGAGTAAATGTGTGTCCATTCCTGATGGCTGAATGTTTGAAATTCTTTATTGGGCTCTTTTTAGGCTCCATGCACACTGGGGGGGGGGGGGGGGGTGTTTTAATAACGCTGCTAATGTTAGCTGTGTAGTCACGTTAAAAATGTGACTTTTTTTAGCTTTTTTGCATTATCTGTGTTTTTCCGCATTTGTGATTCTAGCGTTTATTTTTTTTTTTAACGATATAAGTCCAAAAACTATGGTTTACCACGTTTTTAAGCATTAGAGCGCTTTTTACAGCTAAAAAAGGAATCCATGTTGGCACTTCCTATACTTTTCCTGATGGATCCTTTTTATTGGTATGCTCCAACGCTTTTCCTTTTCTCTTTTACTAGGCGGTTGTTGGGTCATGGCTGCATCTCTGTTTTAATATCTGCGGGAAGATTGAGGGACTAAAAATGCTGAAAGTGTTACTTTATGAAAGAAAAGGGGAATTTAATGGTCAGGCTGCCACCAGTCATATGACTAATGCCATGACGTTTGATGTGTGGTCTGTGCTGATGATGGATGTGGAAATTGATTATGCTATAATTCAGGGCTTGAAAAAGCTGCTCGCCGGCTCGAGCAGCGAGCACAGATGGAGCATGGAGCGACTGAACCTGCGCTCCAAGCCTCATTGTAAAGCCGAGTTCCGGTTTACAACTTCCGGTTTCCGGCTTCTTCAGCTCCGCTGAGAGGAGACACCCTCTCCACTGCCGCGGGGGACTCGGAGGGACTAGGAGTAAGTACTGTATACAACATGTCCTATCACTATAATGGAGTACAGGGGAGCTGGGATATACATTACTGTGTACAGTTTTATATTTTGGACTCTTCTAAAGAAAAATTTAATTTCTTAAGCTTTAAGGGGGCGGGGTTTGGGGTGGGCCAGGGGTGGGGTTTGGGGCCGACCTTGGCAAGGTTGGGTGGGGCAACTGGTGGAGAGTAAGTTTTGTGACTGGCTAGTAGGTCTGGACTCGAAATTTTAACCCCTGCTATAATTGATGTTTCTTTTTGCAGTACATTCAGAAGAGGCACTGTTTCTACTAGCTACGTGTTACTACCGCTCAGGAAAAGCTTACAAGGCTTACCGGCTCCTGAAAACCCATAGCTGTGCCACCCCACAATGTAAATATCTTCTTGCTAAATGCTGCGTGGACCTTAGCAAGTAAGTAGGATTTTCTGTCCAGCTGAGTGCCTTGCTGGCCATACACAAAGCAATATTTTATCAGGTTTTCAAAGAATAATAAATGCAATTGATTCAGGATAACCACTACCAAACTTGCCTTGTAGGTGTTGCTATAAATAAACTGTTGGTGTAATAGCGGAGCTCCACCCAAAAGGGGAAGTTCCGCTTTAAGTCTTTGACCCCCACTCCCCATTAAGGATTGGCACCTTTGGGGAGTGGGTACCTGAATTTGACAGGTACCTGCTCCCACTTCCACTGCAACCGCCTAAGGTGATCGGAAGCAGAAGTTGTCCTCTTCCCTCCCTCCCCGTAGTCTTCTGGGACACGTGACAGGTCCCAGAAGACTATGGGGCCTTTCACAAAGCGCAGCGCTTCTTGCTCATGGGAAGTGGGCACCCGGCTGTGAAGCCGCAAGCTGTCACAGCCGGGTGCCCACACTGAAGATGCCGGGGAGAGAAGACGCCAGTGAAACCGCTGGACCAAGGGACAGGTAAGTGGCTCTCATGTATGTGTACAGGAGCCAACATTGCAGCACAGCTCACTCTGCATTCAGGGCACACTTGCTGTGCCCTGAAAGTAGAGCATACTACGCATGCACCAGTGATGTCATTGGCTGGAGCTGATGCGAATATCTACTTAATAGCGCAAGTTTAGAAGATATTACCGATACCTACAGGTAAGATTTAAAAGCTTACCTGTACGTACAAATGTAAACAGAGTTTACTACCGCTCTAAAGCAGAACTTCCTTGAAAAGTTAACTGAACTGAAATAGTATTTAAAAATTAGTTAAACGTAATAGATTATTCACACCATATCTGTTGAACTGCATTTTTTTTCTGTGACATCATCACACATGAATTAGTGTGAACAGGACACAACAGAAAACATTATTTGTGTCTTGTTCACGCCATAAATGTTTGGTGGTGTTCAGAATCACAGCACAGGGTAACTTGCATAAACAAGTCCTACATTTTTACAAAAATAATAATTGTCCCCGGCCTCTGATACTTCTGGGAGGGGCAGGTGACTTTAGTGCTCCTCCCAGGAAAGCTGATGGCTCGAAATTGGAATTATGAACCCCAGCTTTCCCAGGAAGCACTGGTGACATCATCCACACCTCCATGGAAGCATCAGAAGCTGGGATGAGGTAGGTAATTTTCTTCTTTTTGTTTTTTCTCTCTTGGGGACATCATATTATTTCTGTCCGTTTTCGGTTAGTATATAGTCTGTGTTTTTTTTTTTTTTAATTTATTTCAGGTACATATATAGCGCCGTCAATTTACGCAGCGCTTTACATACATATATTGTACATTCACATCAGTCCCTAACCCTCAAGGGGCGTACAGTCTAAAGTCCCTAACTTACATTTATACATATATACATCCTAGGGCCAATTTAGACAGGAGCCAATTAACCTACCAGCATGTCTTTGGAGTGTGGGAGGAAATTGGAGTACCCGGAGCAAACCCACGCAGGCACAGGGAGAACATGCAAACTCCAGGCAGGTTGTGCTGTGGTTGTGATTCGAACCAGCGACCCTAGTACTGCCAGGCCGAAGTGCTAACCATTTAGGCACTGTTTTGTGTTTTTTTTTTTTTTTTTTTTTTTTTTTTTTTTTTTTTCCTCCTCTGTACACCCTTATGTCCTTGCGGAATCACTGTCACTGATTGTGTGTTTTTAGTTTTTTGTTTTTTTCCATCTTTATACCTTCTCCCATTCACTATAGTGTCCCTTTTGGGTCCACTTGTCTTGTTAGCGTGTTAATCGTCTCCTCTCCACTTGTAGGCTGGCAGAGGGTGAACAGATCCTGTCAGGCGGTGTGCTGAATAAACAAAAGAGCCAGGAGGAGATAGTTACAGAGTTTGGAGACTCGGCCTGCTTTACACTGTCGCTGCTCGGCCATGTATATTGGTAAGCTAGGACCTTTTTATATTGTGGCTTTCTTCTTGCTCAGCCACGGCGCTTCCTTGTTCTGATAACTGTGTGGTATGTGAAATATTCCAATACCCATTTGTGAAATTCTGCAGTTGGCTCTTCCCTCTTGACCACTTAAACTTGAGGGATATTGTATGCTGTTATTGTAAATGATTAAAATTTGACTGTATAAAGGGATGAAACTGCAAGGTGAGTACAGTTATACAGTCACAAAACCCGGAGGTAAATCCTTTAAAGAGAGTCTGTCGCGTTGGCCATCCAGAGCAAAATGATAGTTTCTTTCTGATTAAAAAAAGTTTCTTTACACATCCCTGACTTGTATACACCTTCCTGGAACGGTGTTGCAGCTGCCTTACAATGCTCTATAAGCTTCATAGTAAATGGTTTGGAGCTTACTTTGGGTTGATGATGTCATCCCCTCTCCCAGTTGAGTGTTCTGACCTGACAATTGACCACTCAGGCCCGAACATGGCATCATGGAAAGAGGTCACATTGGTGGATTTTGCAACTTCAGGGTAAAAATCAACAGTCTCTTCAAAGTAACAGTCTTTAAGTATTAGAGGAGAGTGTTCTTCCTGATAATTACCCACGCCTTACATCTAGGTCTTCCTTACTACCACAAACAGGGAGATATCTGTCCGTCCTTGGATGATTTACACAAGAATGAAACTTGCACACATACTGTATACATGAATGCACTTTATGTTTTTACTGTTCTTCCTCTCCAGCAAAACAGACCGTTTGGCCAAAGCATCAGAATGTTACCAAAAGAGCCTTAGTTTAAATCCCTTTCTGTGGTCCCCTTTTGAATCATTATGTGAAATAGGTGAGTCTTACTTGCACATATCACATAAGTAGAAGGATTGTATTGTATGTGTATGTTGTATGTTGAAATATTGACATCCTAATCTGGTAAATACAAAAAAAAAAAATATTACAATTGAAATATTTTATCATGAGCACTTGCAGCAAGCATTGGGCAGGCTGCAAACGAAAGTAGCTGCCCTCTCCAGCTAAATATACAGCTGTGTATTGAAAGTCTTGGAGGGAAGAGGCACACAGCTCCTACGAGCCTCTAGCAGAGCTATATGACTAAAGCTGGGCATAGACTGATCAAAATTTTGCTGGTTCTCAAGGGACTGGCTGATTTTCAATCAGTGTGTGACCGTTTCCGCTCGACAGAAGTCAATCGTTTGCTCGAACTTCTGTTGAAGGGACAAGCTAGAAAATGTCTGTTGATCAGCAGCTGCTGATCATTGAATTCTGACAGTTCCGGATCCCGCTGTCAGAATACAGTCTCCTGATAGGAGCCATTCCTCCATCCACCATGAGACATTGGGAAAAACCAGAGAGAGGTTTCAGCATTCCACACTTTAACCAAAAAAAAATATGTAATATGTTGGCTTTAGATAAATTACCTGTGACTTTTATATTTTATTTTTTTGAAGGGTTCACTTTATCTCCACTTATTGTATGATGTAGGTGAAAAGCCAGACCCTGAGCAGACCTTCAAACTGACCTCCCTCCAGAACTTCAGTAGCTGCCTGAATAACTCTTGCACAGTAATGGTGAACAATCACAGTGTCGTATCTCACAGGCAACCTGACACAGTATTAATGGAGACTCCCCAAGACACTATAGTAAGTAGGCCAACGGTGTGTAGTTTATTTGCTGTTGGGAATACTGTAATTGCTGGCATTCTGTGATTATGAACACTAGGAATCACTGCTGTTTAAGAGGTTCTCCTGGTAAAATTAGTTCAATTAATTTCATCACATGGTTTGCACATGTACATATAGTGCCACCATCACCCAGCTCATGACTTTCAAAGTGTAACTCCAGGAAATCTTTCCCACATTTTGGCTAGAGTGGGGTTAGAATTTAAGTAAGGAGAAAATCTCCAGACATACAAACATATAGAAATTTTTTCTATTTCTTTTTGGCACTTTTGTCTCTGTTAGAGAAACTTACCCTTTTTGTCCCTGTTGGAGACAATATTATCAATGATAGGAACTGAGGGGATATCTCCCAAACAATGGGGCTTAACACTAAACATCCCAACAGACATTCTACTCGTTCCCTACTACCGTATTTTTCGCCGTATAAGACGCACCTGACCATAAGACGCACCTAGGTTTTAGAGGCAGAAAACAGGAAAAAAAAAATTCTGAACTAATGGACTGCAGACACAGCACAGGGATGACCAGAGACTGCGGACAGCACAGGGATGACCAGAGACTGCGGACAGCACAGGGATGACCAGAGACTGCGGACAGCACAGGGATGACCAGAGACTGCGGACAGCACAGGGATGACCAGAGACTGCGGACAGCACAGGGATGACCAGAGACTGCGGACAGCACAGGGATGACCAGAGACTGCGGACAGCACAGGGATGACCAGAGACTGCGGACAGCACAGGGATGACCAGAGACTGCGGACAGCACAGGGATGACCAGAGACTGCGGACAGCACAGGGATGACCAGAGACTGCGGACAGCACAGATGACTGCTGACCTGTGGGGAGCGGGTACCTGAATTTGACAGGTACCCGCTCTTACTTCCGCAGAGTTTTTGTTTGATCTTACCTGTTCCTCGATCCAGCCGCGCGCTGTCTTCCCGGCTTCTGTAATGGCGCTCGGCATGACAGCCGGGTGCCCAGTGCGCATGAGCGAGAAGCACTTGCGCTTTGTGATTGGTCCGGCGGCTTCTGGGATCTGTCATGTGTCCCAGGTACCGCCTTACCATTCACAAAAAGCACCGCTTCTTGCGCATGCGCACTTGGCACCCGGCTGTCATGCCCAGTGCCCACACTACAGAAGCCGGGAAGACAGCACGCCGCTGGATAGAGGAACAGGTAAGGTCCCGCTGCAGAGCTGAGCGGCCGGCCCGGTATTCTGACACGGCCGTGGTGGAAATACCGGACCGGCCGCTCCATATTCGCTCTATAAGACGCACTGACATTTCCCCCCCAGTTTTGGGGAAGAAAAAGTGCGTCTTATACGGCGAAAAATACGGTATTTCAGAAACAAAGTTTTACTTGGAGACCCACTTTAACTTGTTCCTAGGGGCTCTCTTCTGCCTGTTGAACTCTGTGGGGTTTGTTGAAGTCAAGCTCATGGCTAAGATCCCATCTATAAGCGTTATAACTATAGGCAAACTCTTTAAGTATTATTATTGTACAGGATTTATATAGCGCCAACAGTTTGAGCAGCACTTTACAAAATGAAGGTTGACATAACAGTTACAATACAATTTGGTACAAGAGGAATCAGAGGGCCCTGCTCATTAGAGCTTACAATCTAGGAGGGAAGGGTTGAGTGATACAAAAGGTAATAGCTGTGGGGGGATGAGCTGATGGAGGAAATAAAAAGGCAGTTTATTAGTTAGAAGCAGGATAGGCTTCTTTAAAGAGAGAGGTTTTCAAGGATTGCCTGCCTAAAGGTGGATAGATTAGGAGATAGCCGGACAGATTGGGGTAGGGAGTTCCATAGGATGGGAGAAACTTGAGAGAAGTCCTGGAGCTGAGCATGGGAGGAGGTGACACGGGAACTAGAGAGCACGAGGACCGAAGAGAACGGCTCACTTGATATTTTGAGACCTGTATGTGAAAAGAGCAGCAACAGTAAATAAAATTGCCAGCCTTTATTTTCTCAAAGCAAGTTCCTTAATAAAATGAATATATTGTGATGCTGTGACTCCACATACTTTTTCGCACAGAGTAGAAATGCTGTTTCATCTTCAGTGTTGGCACACCTTCTTGCCAATCAGAGCAGGACACGTTTGCATATGCATTGGAGCTGAGAGGCAATATCCAAGAGGGTTCCATGCATTGCTTCCTCCTAGTGCATAGCTTCCCCCTGGGTTTCGCCTTTGGCAGACTGATGACCTTGGTGACCACTGAGAGCCTCAGAGTGACCTTAAACACAATCTCCCTTATTTTTATATATTTTGGCAGGAATTAAATAGATTGAACCTGGAATCCTCCAATATAAAGTACTCCTTGAACACGGACTCCTCCATGTCCTACATAGACCCAGCAGTGATCTCTCCTGATGCTTTGCCTTTGGGAACCGGCCCCTCTATTTTGTCCAAACAGACTCAGAACAAACCAAAAAGTGGGCGCAGTTTATTGGGGGGTCCGGCAGCACTGAGCCCGCTCACACCCAGGTAAGATGATCTTAACTTTGCAATGGTTGGCCCGGAGCGGTAGTAGTTCTTGGCTTTCAGGAATGATTAATGGAGTCTGGTGGACAGTCGTTTACTGACTATTTAGATTTGTTGGCCACTTCTCGGAAGAGCTCTTTTGCCATAGTTCCCAATTCTGTTTGTCTGTTTTGAGTGTGCTCGCTCACCTGGACATTCCCACTGTTCAATATATAAATTAAAAATCCATCATTGAGGATAGGCTTTGAAGGTGTGCATATTTGGTAACCTAAGTACAGAGAGCTTGTGGCTAGAGTCCTAGAGAAATATTGAGTGTTTTCATATCTTCAGGATCACACAAAAACTGGAACATCCATTTTAGGTAGACTAGGTGAACTTGGTGAAGCGTAGAGGTGCAGACCCTGGGGAGAGGAGCAGAGGATCTGGTAGGTAAATCTTTCCCCTAGGCATAAACAAGCAATTTAACCCTTGCAGTGTGGACACAGCCCTATTGCAAAGGATAGTATATTTGCCCGGAGTTTCAGTGGTGTTGTCTTCCTACCCCAGCTTGATGACTAGGGAATGAAGGAGCAGCAGCAACCTGTTGAGGTCATCTTTGTGCTCTGCCCTACTGTATGAAGGTTCACAGCAGTGGAGGTTGATTGTCTGACTGCTGACACTCCTTTCAGTCTGGGTTCTTCTGTTCAGGGGATTAAAGAGGTAGCAAACACAACTTGGTCAGTTGTATCCAGGGGCGAACTGACCATTTGGAAACTCGGGCACTGCTCGAGGGCCCTGGATCAGTAGGGGACCCCATGAGATGCTCCTGGTACCTTTTTCGTAGGCTTTTTTGAGTTTGGGCATGGACACAGGGGCCCCATGATCCCCTAATGCCGGGGGCCCTATGAGTTGTCAGTCCGCCCCTAGTTGTATCTATAGGTACGCCTACAATAAAGCTTACTTGTAGGTACAATGAAGATCTCCTAAACGTACACCATTTAGAAGATATTCACAGCTTAAGCAGCAGTTGACGTCACCGCCGCATGCGCGGGTGTGACGTCATGGCAGCTCTGCCCTTTAAACAGCTGTAGCCCGCGAACTCGGAAGGAAGACCTGGTGAAGATGGAATTCCTGTCAGTGGTGACGGCGCCGCTGGAGAGATCTGTTTTTCGTAGGTAAGTCTTTCATAATGTGCTAGTAATAGCACATTATGTCATTATCTTGCAGGGAGAACTTTTTTTTTTTTTTTCTTTTTTTCCTTTAGGACTTAACTACCGCTTTAAGGAAAGCTTATTATAAATGCAAATTTGGGAACCTATGCTGGTTGTAGAGAAATATACATTCATTTTGTTGCCTGACTAGTTCTGTTCTGTTCATTTTATATTTTCTGTCAGTTTTGGGATTTTGCCACTAGAAACACCCAGCCCGGGAGATGGTTCGTATTTACAGACATACAACTCCTCCTGTGTCCTTGATGTGCCATCCTCTGGTACCCCTGCTAAAAAGGTTTGCAATTCCCTCGAACATTTTTCTGCAGCACATATCATGTGAATTGCGTGATTCAATACTCACTGTGACCCTTTGATGTTCTCTCTCTAGTCTGTGGCCAGAATCAGCCAAGCAGGAACAAAGTCAGTGTTCTCACAGAGTGGCAACAGCCGGGACATAACCCCAGTGCTGCTACAGACTCAGGGTTCTGGACCTCAGACCAGGTATATAGAAATTGCTGCTCTAACTCGGTTTTTGTTAAGGGGAAGCCTCCCTGTAAATCGCATAATCGCGGCCTGGCATTTCCCTCGTCCTAGAGCAAGGGTGTCAAACTGGCGGCCCTCCAGCTGTTGCCAAACTACAAGTCCCATGAGGCATCGCAAGACTGACAGTTACAAGCATGACTCCCAAAGGAAGAGGCATGATGGGACTTGTAGTTTCGCAACAGCTGGAGGGCCGCCAGTTTGACACCCCTGTCCTAGAGGCATGCTACATTTCTTCTTATCATGGAACAGAGAGAGGCCTAGCCTAGTAAAATCGTACAGGTAATAAGCAGTGTTTGTTAATGCAAAAACAGAAAGCCAGTTTATCAGGATAATTGTAACTAACTGAAACTGCAATATGTTCTTTGGTTATGGTTGTTGAAAGTTGGACATACTGGATAAAATAATTTGTTGCCTATTGATCTTGAGTTCCCCTTTGTTATCCATAAAAAATAGAAAAATTCGTACTGTAGCTGGGCTCTTAAATGTATCTACAGCCAAACAGAGTTAAAACACCCACCAGGATTTTGTTACCATCTGTGTTCTTGCTGGAGAGATTCCTCCTGTTTGTTTGTCCTGGTATCCGTTGTTTTTCAGAATTGAAAATGATGGGGAAATACTAAATTTTTACAGTTGCCACCAAACAGGAGGTGAAGGGAAATCTTCCAACGGGGATACCTGTTCCAGTGACAACTGTCTAAGAGAGGGATTTACCCTTCTTTTGAATAGGTTTCCTCACTTCCTGTAGTGTGTTCAGGACAGGAAGTAATGTGAAATGTCTACAATGGGAGCAACACGTGTTTTATCTGAAATATTCAAAAGAGAGCCTGTAAGTTTTGAAAGGAAAATATAATCCTATAGGTAGCGTTAGCTTTTGAGTTATTATTTTTCTCATTTGCCCATAATTCCCTTGTACAGAAAAAGGTGTGACCTGCAGTTTCCTCCGCAAGAGATCAGCTAATATATATTTTACCTGCTGGAGAAAACTGGTTTTGCAGCCAGAGAAGGAGAAACCAAGAAAGGCAGATTTTAAAGCCAAAACTGTTTTAGAAGCTCCGCTGGGTTTAATTTCTGTCCTCTCTGAAGAGAATTACTTTTTGACCCGGTGACCAATGTCGCCAAGACTAAAAGTGAAGGAAAATCCAAAGTTGTCACCAGACCTGGAAAAGAGGAGAAATCTTCCAATGAGGGTATTTTTAGTGACAGCATTTCTTTCTCTTGGAGAGATTTCCTCCCAATTCTTTTGTCTGCAAGACTAGAAGTGAAGGGAAATCTCCCCACTAGAAATATGAAAAAAAAGGCTTTAACCATACTCTTTGCTGTCATACCCTTTAAATTTTCAAAATATGACTGGAAAGTGATGTACAATGTAGTTTTAGTATATATTTGGAAGTTTTCCTTGTGTTTTTTTTAGCTTTTTTGTTTGTTTTTTTTTCTTCTCAGTACTACGCCTCAGGTACTGAGCCCGACAATAGCTGCCCCTCCTAATGCTTTACCTCGGCGTAGTTCCCGCCTCTTCACCAGCGACAGCTCTACCACCAAGGTAAGGCATGAGCTACACTGCTTGCTATTTTATTTTCTGGCCAAACTAAAATGATATGTAGGGTATTCAAGACATTAATTTTTAGATATGGGTGGACCCATCCAAATACATTTTATGATTCTTGTGTAATTAAAAAAAAAAATTCTGGGCTGTTTCCACAATATGATTCCTCCACCCTCTGGTGTCTGCTCAGCTCTAAATTGTCAGGTTTGTTGAATGACCCTTGCAGATCAGTGATTTGAAAGGTGAATTATTATGGCTCATTGAATAAACTGCATTCTTCTATGCTTTGCTACTCTTTCAGGAAAACAGTAAAAAGCTGAAAATGAAATTTCCTCCAAAAATCCCAAATCGGAAAACCAAAAGCAAAACTAACAAAGGTGGGGTCACACAAGCCAATCTAAATGAGAGTTTGGAAATAAGCAAGCTAGATGCATCTATTATCTCAGAGGGAAAGATCTCCATTGTGGGGCCTCAAATTCAGGCCCTGTCAATACAGAAAGCAGCAGCAGGTAATAAGTCTTCCTTTCCACAGTGTTTTGTTTTTTTTCATGGGGATGATACTTCTAAAACAGAAATCCAAAGAGTAGATGAACAATGGACACATGCATTCAGATGGAACAGAGGGGTTCTGGGGTTAAGATGTTGGTGTTTGGACAGGATGATCAGCATATAGTGAGGAGTGTAGGATTTGTTGAATAGAATAGTCCTGTAAATTGAGGGACCTGATGTATCGAGAAAGGAATGGGAGAAGAGCATTTACAGGGATATATCTAGAATGGAAGAGAGGTCTGTGAAGTAGAGATGGACTTGCTGTATAAAGAATGGAAGAGAACCTTGTGAAGTACCAAGAGACCTAGGGTATCTAGAATGGAAGAGCGACCTGTCAAGTAGAGGGGCCTGGAGTATATAGAATGGAAGAGATTCCTGTGAATTAGAGAGATTAACCTGGAGTATATGTAGAATGAAAGGGGCCTGTGCATAGAAATAGACCTGGAGTACCTCTGGAATAGAAGCGTGGCCGATGAAGTAGAGGAACTGGTAAACCCTGAATGTCAGAGATGCTTGTGAAGTATTGAGTCACTTGGGGTATATCTAAAATGCAAGAGAAGTCTGTCATATAGAGCAGTTCCCGAGGTATATCTAGAATAAAAGAGTGGCCTATGAAGTAGAGAGGGACGTGGGGTGTTTAGAGAGGGCCCAGGGGTATATCTAAAATGGAAATGAGGCCTGTAATGTAGAGGGGGACCTGAAATATATCTAGAATAGAAGAAAGGCCTGTTAAGAGTAGCTTGGTTCTTGGGTATATCTAGAATGGGAAGAGTGGTTCATGAAGTAGAAAGGGACCTGGGGTGTATTGAAAATGGAAGAGTGGCCTCTAATGTAGAGAAGGACCTGAAGTGTATATATACAGTGGAAGAGAAAAGCAGCCTGTGAAGTAGGGAGGTACCTGGGGTATATTTAGTATGGCAGAAAGGCCCATGAAGTAGAGAGGGATCTGGGGTATCCATAATGGAGGAAGAAGTCTGTGAAGTAGGTGGGGAGGGAGCTGGGGTATATCTAACAGGGAGAGAAGAGAAGCCTCTAAAATGTTAGAGCCTATGGAAGGAAAAGGAATGGTGGGGTGGTTATGGAGGCTGCAACCAAGGTTCATATTCAAGTGGTAACCCTGAAGTTCTTGACTCATTTTAGGCGCTTGACTGCTGATGTTGTAATCCACCAAATTGAATCAGCACTAGAAAGCTGAAATTACACCTGGAGCTTAGCTGCTGAAATGATTTTGTTATTCCAGCAGGTAAGTGTACCATACACCACAACTTGACCTAGGGATTAGGTGTTGTGAAACTTAGTTATGTGGTACACTTGGTTCATGTAAGACACGTGAATAATTCTGCTGAAATCAGAGTAACATATTTTAGGTAATGCTAAATGTTTATGTTCATTCCTTTTTCTTTCCAGAAGGTTTAATGAGCCTATTGAGGGACATGGGGAAGGGTTATTTGGCCTTGTGTTCCTATAATTGTAAAGAGGCCATCAATATCTTGAGCCACCTCCCCTCTCATCACTACAACACTGGTTGGGTTCTGTGTCAGATCGGCAGAGCATATTTTGAGATGGCAGAGTATTTACAGGTAAATATCGAGGCCTCTTTGTAATACGTATTAGGAATTTCACATATCGTGATCTACACATTGCTAGCAACATTGAATGTGAGAAATATATTGAAATTATGTGGAAATTATTCTAATAGTTAATTGTACACACATAGTGTATATAGTATATTTTTTCCAGATTGTCCAGTACACTATAGATAAATTACAAATGCTGTTTTGATAAACTGCTTTATTGAAGGATAAGTACACTTTTTTATTGCTCTTATCTTTGGCCATAACACCCCCCCCCCCCCCCAGCACTTTTAGTATAGGTTATACTTACTACAATCATTCCCCTCGAAAAATGTCCCCATATGTCTGCCTCAGACTGTTTGATTTAATGAATCATCTTGTGTTCTAAATTAGTCTCCTCTCTTTTGCAGGCAGAACGCGTGTTCTCAGAGGTGCGCAGGATTGAAAGCTATCGAGTAGAAGGCATGGAGATCTACTCAACCACACTCTGGCATCTGCAGAAGGATGTCGCCCTGTCAGTTCTCTCAAAGGACCTCACTGACATGGACAAGAACTCCCCAGAGGTACAGACTTTGTAAAGGGGTGAGGGGCTGCAGTCAATCATCAGCAGGCAGGTTTCTCATCCCTTGGGATGTTGCTATCTGCTCTCTGATGGACTTTAATGGTATATTACACAGACAAATAAAGGAGCAAATATGAGAAGTTCATGGTTCGGTTTTTCTCATCTGCCTGCAAAGTTGCCTATTAAGACTATATGACAGGTGTCTAGTATCTTTGGCCAGTTATTCTGTAAACCTAACTGGGTCAGGTGCTGATGGGAATATGTTACTGTATACAGAGGCGTGCCATAAGAGGGGGAGAGGATTACAGAGTAATTTAGAGTTTGTGTAATTTCAGGCTTGGTGTGCTGCTGGGAACTGCTTCAGTCTGCAGAGAGAACATGACATTGCCATTAAGTTTTTCCAGCGGGCTATTCAGGTAGATCCTGGTTATGCATATGCCTTCACTCTCCTCGGCCATGAATTCGTACTAACAGAGGAGCTAGATAAAGCCCTTGCTTGTTTCCGGAACGCTATCCGTGTCAACCCTAGACACTACAATGCATGGTGAGTGACACCTTTTGGAATAAGTATATGCTTTATCTTTTGGACTGTTCATTTCTCTTTTGTGTGTGTGTGTGTGTGTGTATATGTGTGTGTATGTATGTGTATGTATATATATATATATATATATATATGTGTGTATGTGTATGTATGTGTGTATATATATATATATATATATATATATATATATATATATATATGTATGTATATATAAATTTATTTTTTAAATTAATGTTACTGAAAAATTTGAGAACAGTGATGTGGGTTGTGTTTTTGTTTTTTTTTTGTATTTGTTGTTTTTTTTGTTTTTTTAACATCACTGCCTTACTGAGGGGTTAAAGCGGAATTTCACTCTCTCAGTCAACAGTAACTATTTGTAATCCTTATGCTGTGATCATTAGTAAATAGGAAAGTATAATATATTTACTTGTTGTTGGGGGGTTGTTTGGTTTTTTGTTTTTTTTTCCAGTTACTTCTTGGTTTCCATGCCTAGGAAAATTATATCATCATATTATGATCTATTATCATAACATCCCAGGAGTCTTCAGGTGGGCAGGAGGGGGTTTCTCAGCTAAGGCAGATGGATTGCAGGTTCCAGGAAGTAAACTCATCTGCTCTTAAGATGGCTGCGGCCAGAAATGCTAGAGGGAGGTTTTTCAAAGTGATTTCTACGCAAAATGGAGAGATGATTGGTTGGGTGTGTTTTGCTTTGAATAATAAAAATTAATTAAATAGTGTTTTTGATTTGTGCTGCTTAGATGCAGTGTAGTTCCCTTTTTAAGTTGCTGTACAATCATACATTTGTCCATCTTGAGATTATAATTGTTATCCTTGTTGTTTTGCTGTTGAAGGTATGGTCTTGGAATGATATATTATAAGCAGGAGAAGTTCAGCCTGGCGGAAATGCATTTCCAGAAAGCACTAGATATCAACCCTCAAAGTTCAGTATTGCTTTGTCACATAGGAGTGGTGAGTATGTATGTGTATATCTCCAAATCTCATAAGGTACAAAGGTGCTAAATACATTCAAGTGTATACCAACCAACAAGTAAAGCTAACATCTAGATACATACTAAAAATAGTCAAAGTCCTTTAGTGTGAATAAAGTGCAAATGCCTGTAATACAAGCCATGCATGTGTCATTTTTTTTTTTTGTTTTGTTTTTTTGTGCTACGTCCACACGTACCTCATTTGTGTAAAATATAAAGTGCCGCATCCTTCATAAAGTGCAGCAACAAATATGTCTGAAGGGATCTTCTATCATTTTTTTATTTTGTCTCTATCTTGTACTATATCTCTAAGATATACATACAGTAGCTGAGAGGGTTAGGTCGTAGGGAAGAGGAGTTGAAATCCTATTCTGATGTTTTAAGCAGAGCAGACTCTCGAGCTTGGCAATCTAAGTGGTAATATTCAACCCATTTTTAACCACTTTTGAGCTGATGGGTTATTGCTAGAAACTAAGCATTCTGCCACCTATGAATTTATTGCCACCAGAATTTGCTCAGAACTGGGCAATACATTTTATAGCTTCAATGAAAGTTTTTGAAGATTCATATTGAAATGGGATGGAAACTGGGGGCCTGCAGCAATCCAAAAGTTCTGTCAGGTCAGTTTTATTCACACCTCACTGTGGTCCAATCAAAACCACCATTTCTTCAATTGCTTTGTGATTTGGACAAAATGGAGTTCAGCCCTATGTCATGTGGTCTGTCACATCCCCAGATTCTTTCTATTGGATTGTAGAATTTTCTGTTTCCTTTCTTCTGTCAATTCACCAACCGTTATTTTAATCTATGTGTGAAAGAACAGTTGTACTGTACATTTAGCAGCTTGCTGTATGATTTATAGCACAACACATCTACTGTTTTTTGGAGTCCATTGAACACTTTCACACACAATAGGCAAAAAAAAGATGTATTTAAAAATATATTTAGGACGTGTGCAGACTTTGCTCCCTAGCATGCCAAACCTGAGCGGTGCTGAACTAAAAAGCTCAATTCCTGTGTAAACAGTGTTGTCTGTCAGTCAAAGGTACTGGAGGGGTGGAAACAGACACCATTTCCCAGGGAATTAGAGCTTTATTACTGGTTATATTTAGGGAATCCAGCTAGTGCTTTATTTGAAAACATTCTGTTCCTCCAGAAGACTAGATTTGTTTTTTTTCTTTTTTTTTTTATGCATATTTTTATATAACCACTAAAATGATTACAAGAAAATTGCTTAACTGTTTTGTATTTGTTAATAGGTTCAGCATGCACTTAAAAAATCAGATAAGGCTTTGGATACTCTTAACAAAGCCATTTCTATTGACCCCAAAAACCCGCTATGCAAGTTCCACCGAGCCTCCATCCTGTTTGCCAATGAAAAATATAAGGTACAGAATTCTGATCTTTTTATGGTTAGCAATGCGTCTGGTGCTTTTTATATTGTTGCAAATGTTTTTACTTTTTTATCTTTTTTTTTATTCTAGTCTGCATTGCAGGAGTTGGAGGAGTTGAAACAGATTGTCCCTAAAGAATCCCTAGTGTATTTTTTGATAGGAAAGGTAAGTGAAGTGTGTGTGTGTGTGTGTTGTTCACATGCAAAAATGGTATTCTGGACATCCCCAAAGCTGTGGCATTTATACTATGTATCAGTAAGTTTATGTAAAGTGCAATAATCTATAACAAAATGTATTTATTTTCTGAACTGGCTTCAACAAAGTATGATTTGGTTTTTGTTCTTTTCACTTTGCACAAGGTACCTGCACTCTGTAAGTTAAAGTGGAACTTGGTCCAAAATATGGCTAGAACTCTGTTTAACGTTCCTGTATTTGATTATTACAGTGTGGACTATTTTTAATGTTTATCTGTTTTAGAGAGTGGGGGCACCAGAGATTGAAGATGCTGGTTGTGCTATATGCACATTGTGTTCACTGATCTTTTGGGTTCCCATTTTCTAATCCAGTAGTAGTCCTATTAATGTACAGTTCAGGAGCTAGTCCTTTTTGGTTTAGGAAATGTGGCCTTTGCACTTCCATTGCCAACAATACTCATTGTTTGAACACAGCCATCTTTTTTTCAGTGCATCATCTACCTGGGATATGTTTGAATCTTTCCGAGAACATTAACACTTTAACATACAGTATGTTGGTTGCAATGTCTAACATATTAAAGTCTAGTGTTACCTTGTACATACCCTCCTTAGTCCCCAAGTTGTGCTGTACTAATATACAGGAGCAAGCATAACCTAAAGCTGCAGCTTTCATCTGATTTTCTGACTTTTCTAGTGGCACAAAATTCTGATTTAAAAAAAAAAAAAGACTCTGGAAATTTGGAGAAGGCTGAGAGTGACAGGAGGTCTTTTTTGTTTGTTTTTTTGTTTTTTGTGCTACGTCCCACATGCACCTCATTTGTGTAGAATATAAAGTGCCGCATCCTTCATAAAGTGCAACAACAATTACGTCTGAAGGGATCTTCTATCATTTTATTTTGGATCTATGAATCTACTGGAAATTTTTTTTTTTTTTGCGCCAATTATCTTAATTACTGTAAGAGGGTGACTGTTTTGTTCTCTATGGTTCCACTGTATGTAGGGGTGAGGCTACCCTCTTTTGCTCACTCCTGAGATAGACTCTGAGTTCGTAGTGTACACAGAGCTGTGCACGTGATCATAAGACAATTGCACTGCTCGTTCCAAAAAAAAGTGTGAACAGGAAAATGAGAGATTTTGGAGCTCATGGCAGACTTCAAAATAAGGCAGAAAAACACGGAAATAGTTTGAGATATTCAGGCCATTACGTAGTGGATTTATATGAATAATTTTGGAGAATAAGGATATTGGTTAGTGTCATTTTAAGTCCTTTTACTGTGTTGATGGTGTGCCTGTCGGTATGCTCAAAAAGCACTGGTGTCACTGGTTCTCTGTGGAGGACTTAATTGGCTAAGACACAACGTAAAGGTAAGCTTCTTTGACACACCGGCATCTTCAGTTAACATCCTTAATCTCTTATCCATATTTCTATCAGGTGTACAAGAAACTGGGTCAGACACATCTGGCCCTGATGAACTTTTCCTGGGCCATGGACCTTGATCCCAAAGGAGCCAACAACCAGATTAAAGAGGCCATAGACAAGCGCTACCTGCCAGACGATGAGGAAGCTGTGACTCAAGAAGAACAAATCAGTGAGGGCTACCCTTATGAAACCGGTGAGAAACCTCTATGGTAGTCTCCAAAAACTATCAATCTGCCAGAGATAGGCTGTGTGTGTGTGTAAACAGTACACTGATTGTCTCAGTACGTGTGGAGAGAGTGGGAGCTCTTCTTGAGATCGTGTTCAGGTAAGTATAATGGGGGCTGGGGGGGAGAAGCTTACTGAAGGCTTTTTACCTTAATGAACTACTTTAATTACAATTGCTAGTTATATAGTAGGGAAAATGGCCCCAAATAATTATTACATCGACGAGTATCTAAACTGACGATCTCCCAAAATATGAATCACTGCAACCTGGATTCGTGATTTGCATGTTTTACCCTTCTTTTGTGCAGTTCAGCACTTAGACATTGGGGTTCACAATTGTCTTTGAATATCAGGTACCTAATTTCCTGCGAATGGTTGATCAATTATACCAGCTCTTATACGCTGCAGTATAAATGTGAAATGTCACAAGCTAAAGGATAAATATGACATAGAACAGTCTATTATTTGCAGCAGTTATCAGTGGCCTGCAGAGGGAGCCAGGCTGAAAGCTAATTAGCTTTTTTGTTTTTTATCTTGATGGCCAGGCTATTTGAGGAAAGGCATGTAGGGCTCTGATATCCTTTCTGTAAGAGCGTGCTGACAGTGTTCTCACATCTGACGCGGTCAGCTTGAACAGAATGATTAACACACGTTTCTGTTTTGTTTTTGTCAAGTGGGGACGGATGAATCGCAAGAAAGCAGCATGACAGATGCAGATGACACACAGTTGCACGCGGCTGAGAGTAGTGACGAATTTTAACTCTGTCCTTGCTCCCCACCGGACATGTGGCGCTGGGGTGTCTGACTGTTATTTTACTCCACACTCCCAGCCTCTCACCCTTGCCTTCTCAGATGCCTGTCGCAGGCCGGCACTTTGTATCATCATTCTCCATCATCATCATTGCCTCTGACATCATTATCAGCCATTCCTCTCCCCTCTTCCTTCTGATTTTAAAGTCCTGCAGAAAATTAAAGACTGTGCAATATGTGGGTCGCACTCGGTTGGCTTCCTTTTTTTTTTTTTTTTTTTTTTTTAATTCTTGGCCTTTTGAGGTGCCTGGGGTTGCCAAGGGGTGTGCAGTGCAAGAGTTGAACCCTGAGTGTGGCCTGGTCAGGCTGAAGAAGAAGCTGAACCAAGTCGGGATGCAAGACTTTTTACTTGATCAAGCTCCCATTATCTGTGGATGGATACATAATTGCCACATCTTCAGATCCATTGGACCCACCCTCCGTTTTTAGATGAGAATTTTTTTTTTTTTTTTTTTTTTTGCCTGGATAATATTTATTCAGCCAATGGTTCTAAAATATAAGCAAATGGTAGGCAGTCTGAGCTTATAACCAAGAGTCTCTTATTAACTTCAACCCCCATACAGTGAACCCCAGAGTCCTTCTTACATGGAACCTTAAAGGGGATCTGTCATAAAACAATGTACTAGTTCCAAAGACATGAATTTGAACTTGTGAGAGTCCTGAAGTTTCCCTTCTTTGTGACAGATCCCCTTTAACGTTAGTTGCTTTGATTATATATGTCCTATTCATTTTATATGCCCCTTCCCCTGAGACCAGACCTCCAGTTCTGTATGCTTTGTGCAAGGTCCATTCTTATTTATAGTCAAATTCCACCTGTCCGCTGCATACTTGCAGGTATTTGTATTCTGCATCAGGGACTGTTCTTATTGGCCATGAACACCAATCCGCTTGTCATTTTGCAGTCTTGGTTGAGGAGAAGAAGATGTGAATCTGGTTGGTGTGGGAAAATAAGAACCATTCCTAATTTTTGGATACATTGGGTATTTTGTGAGTTACATTAATTCGGTCCACTATGAATCAGAAATGTATGAATATATGGTTTGCTTTACTAATGTATCAAGGCTTTTGTGCATATAGGCCAAGCAATTTAATTTACCCTGAAAGGATGAATACATTTCCTGAAGGAAGGTACATGCAGTAGACGAGGTGTTCTACTCCCAAACTTGTATCTCCTTCCTTTCCTCCATTCCAGTGTTGCATCTTCCACCAGTATCTTTGGCATTTAACACTCCCGAGAGTGTTGCATGACTTTGTTCTCCACAGCACCCTGTGTTCCTGTCCATTATGTCATTGCGGTCTTCTGTAGTGACCTAGGTATTAGAGGATGGAACCACAGGGCAAAGTGCAAGACACAGGCATCTGACAATCTCTCGAATTTGTTGAATGCTGAACAGACTAGAAGATGCTGCATTCCTGGAACAAGGGAAGATAGACACATACTGTTGGAGAGGTGAGTATAATTGCATCTTCTACTGTAGATACCTTCCTTTTTGTAATAAAACATTTTTTTTTCCCAGACAGGATTGCTTTAAGTCACTGTAACAGTACATCTTAGGCCACAATTTTTAGCTGCATAAAATTATTTACTTTTTTGTATGTGTAGATGACAGGTTGACTCCAAATGTGAAAATATTTTAATCTTTTATAAGTAAGGTGCCTGCATACTCTTACAAAGCCCCTTCTGTACACCTCTCTGAAATTGGTTTTACTGTGTTGTGGCAGGCATGGTTTCCCTGTCTTTGGAACAAAGTACCAGCTACTTACTACCTCCTTAGCCAGTAAACACTTCAGTGGCGTGTAAGGGTGTCCTCATATGACAGGTCACGTTGGGTGAGTGGGTTTTAGCCCTTAAGTCACTAACATTTAGGTTTTAGTAAGAAAGTGACATTTTTTTCAGAGGTGCACAGATCAAACCATAGCAGACAGTTTTTGGTGTCTACGCTGCAATGCATCATTTTACATTTAAAAGTTTAAAATAACAAAATTGTCTCCTAAGTAAAACTGTCTTTTTTGCAGCTGTGGACAGCCTCCATCTATGTTTACCATAGGAAGACACAGAGGTGCATTTCTCACAAGTGTGAGGAGTATTCAGGATGCTGAGTGTTGCACTACTTCAGTTTGTTTGACATAGGACAGTGGGATCCCATCATCACAGGTGGTGTCCAGGGAAAGCGTGCCCTTTTGGTAAAGTCATATGAAGTGCTAAAAAGTGCCATCTCACATCAGCCCAGATTTGGTCCATTACAGGATGGACCTGAATCTCTTGCCAGAGTGATACCCTGGAAGCTGTTACTGAGCTGAAAATGCTTGCGCCCTGGCTTTTAGTTTTTCAGCCACTCACCCAGGTAGGCCTGTTGGTAGTTCTGAGATCAGTGCATACGTTCTTGTTTTGGGCCCGTGGCTCAGAATGTTTGAAGCCAAAGGATTAGGATGACAACCAGGTAGTTAGCATTTTCACAGAAATCCGCGTTGGCAGCCTCCTTTTTCTGTCATAATACGTTCCCTTAGTTATGACAGACTGTTTAGACAGATGTGATGTAATTACAGCATTCCCACAATGTACCACTGTAGAGCAGAACTGTTTGTAATCCATCAGTGGGCCCCTATCTATCATTCTGTTTCAGTTTTCTGTTCTTAGAATGTTGAGAGCAATTCTATGAAATATTTTAATATTTTAGTTATATTATTCCTTTTCTAGCAGGAGCCCTGGTAAGGGCAGAGGGCTTATCATATTACAGCTCTATTTATTACTTGGAATATATGATCATGTTCATGTAAATATTCACTTGGACATCATCTGGGCAAACACACGCAATCTTTTGCTGGAAATGAAAGTTTGAACGTAGTTGCCATACAGTGATACAAACTGTTCTTATTTCACACTTCCATAAAGAACACCTTATCTTTGCTGCTCATACAGATGTCATATTGAAACTTTCTATTTACTGCCAACATGAAAGAGAAGGTGGTTGGTATAGGCTGCAGTTTTATTTTTGCCCCTATTGCTGTTATGGTTCCATTTTGGCGTTTCCATCACTCTTTCCTTGTGATAGTGGGCACCAGGGATACAGACAGCAATACAAAAACTGACAGGTGGTCCCTAACCCTTGCTTAAAGTAGAACTAACCCTTCCTATCCTTTTCAGCCAAGGGAGCTGCCATCTTATCCTCTGTTTGATCTGCAACTGCCGTGGTGCTGCACATGTGTTCAGCTATGACACCAACCATTTGATGTTTTGACAGTTTGGTTGAGGGCACAAGCAAATATGACCGCATTCCTGGCATGCAAGGACTGAAACATTTTTTTTTGAACTGTTAAATCTATTGGCTTTAAATAATGTTTTGGCTTTAATCATAGTAACTAATCATCTGGTGGGCTAGAAGCGCTGATGTATGTAAGGGTTAAGATCCTTAATTTATCATTACTAAAGATCTATAAGGCCTCCACCTTAACACTGGTGGTTGTCCTAATTAACATTGCTGTATGAAAAGTCCCTGAGAATCCTACAGAAGGAACTAGCAGATCCAATGCATTGCACCAAAGTTAAGGCAGCACATCTAAGGATGTTAAAACGTTTTGCATATCTGGCTAAGCCACTGTGGTATTGCAGTGAGAAAAGGATGTCTTACATCATTGGCCATGTAGGAACTAACAGATGGTAGGCTTGCCAGGTCATGCATGCAGCCTGGGTGGTTGAGACAGGTCCCCCTTAAAGTGAGCCTCTAGTAAGGAGCCCAGCTGACCTTGAAGTGGAAAAATTGATCAGAGAGGCTTAATGAGTGGTGAATGGGTGGAAGATTGACCTGGTAGAGTTCTCACTGTGGACCTGAACCTCCTTAAAGTTGCTTAGGAAAATTCCTTCTTTCCATATGTTAGATCAGGTTTACCATGCTGTCTACACTCCAGCCTTACTTTCAGAACCATATAAATTGTTTCACCCCCTTCTAATAAATCAAGCCAAGTTCCTTCCCGGATATGTTTTGTACACCTTGTCTAGGACAATGTAGTACTGCATAGACCTAAACATTCAGTTACTTATAGTTTTTCTGGAAAGGGAATGTTACAAAGCAAAATACCTTTGTTAAAGCCTGAATTGGTAGCTGCCAAGGTTTAAATTTTGGATTGCAAACTAGTGTTGGGATTTTTTTTTTTTTTTAGCACTTGAAATAATGCAGAGTAAGCTTGCCTTCATTGCAGCTGA
Organism: Staurois parvus; assembly: GCF_062004578.1. Lineage (NCBI taxonomy): Eukaryota > Metazoa > Chordata > Amphibia > Anura > Ranidae > Staurois > Staurois parvus. The sequence continues at coordinate 23,173,303 of NW_028317947.1, forward strand.
GCTTGTATTTGAATGGCAGTCAGAGAATGGAAGTGTCCTTGTAAGGACTTTCCCACAGCTATGTTTTGTGATCTAGTCTCTCAAAGGTAAACCTGGGGGACCATTTAAATGTGTGTACATTTGAAACAAGTTTCACTTTGTTAATATGGGCCTGAATACCCTGGCTTTGGGATTAAGCTCTGTCTAACTCCCACCCTCCTGGCTAGTGAGTGTACCCTCTAAGGATGCTAAGGTAGTTGCAGTACCCCCAGCGTGGGTTTAGAATCCAAACCCTTAGTATCTGAGGGGAGCACAAAGGAGCATTCTCTGATGAAATGTCTTGTTTTAGGCAGAACATTTAGATGAAGCCTGTTTTAGAAGAAACAGAGACTGCCATACATGGATTGAAATGTGGCCAGTGGAATTTTAATCCATGTATGGTCCGGGACGTTTTATAGAAAATCGACTTCTATACAACTGCCTTGTTGGATTTTCCCACTCGATCAGCTCCGCTGGCTATAACCCACCGTAAGTGTGTGGATGGGGGAATTGAGTCAGTTTTACAGATCCATCTATGGGCTGCCTTACTGACCTCCTCTGTTCTCAATATTTTGAGTCACTGATCAGGAACAAGTATGCAGAGGACTAAAGAGCAGAAACATACTGTAATATAAATCAAAAGATGCAGTGCTGGACAAGAAGTACTATAAGTGTATAAATAAATGAATAAATAATTGTAAAACAAGCAGTTCATATAATAATATCAAGGTGACTTCAGGTGCTCTCATCTATTCCTATCCTCCAGGTAACAAGGTGCTGTGCGATATAGTGCAGAAGAAATGCACACTCACCAGAACGCACAGTTTAATGAGCGTTTATATATATATTTTTTCCTTGAGATCATCGGCTGGTCAAGGCAGGGTCTGGAATCCAATGGTCTCCCTCCAGTGCTACTGGGTGTTATTGCTAGGACATCAGGATGATCCCTCGGATGTTAGCCTGTGGACTACTCCTCAAGTGGTAAGAACGCTCCTTCACCAGCAGTGAGATGGATGGCTGTGAATTGATACTCCCCAGGGGAGTCAAAGCAGAGACATCTCCATAGTGTAGTAAGTACGTATTTTATTGAGATAAAACGAGGATAGAGATCGGTATTATACAGGAGAAATCATGGACTAACCGTCCAATGTTAAAGATGGCCGCCGGAGCTCCACGATGCTCCGGCGGCGTGACGTCACGGCGTTCCTGGCTCCTCCTACGCGTTTCGTGCACACGCACGTCGTCTGGGGGGATTTGCACTTGAGGAGTAGTCCACAGGCTAACATCCGAGGGATCATCCTGATGTCCTAGCAATAACACCCAGTAGCACTGGAGGGAGACCATTGGATTCCAGACCCTGCCTTAACCAGCCGATGATCTCAAGGAAAAAATATATATATAAACGCTCATTAAACTGTGCATTCGGGTGAGTGTGCATTTCTTCTGCACTATATCGCACAGCACCTTGTTACCTGGAGGATAGGAATAGATGAGAGCACCTGAAGTCACCTTGATATTATTATATGAACTGCTTGTTTTACAATTATTTATACACTTATAGTACTTCTTGTCCAGCGCTGCATCTTTTGATTTATATTATTGTTTTATTAGGTTTATGGTTACCTGGTGCACAGCTGCTACATTGCATTTGTAGGTGCGCTCGTATACATGATCTCTATTACTTGTTTTAGAAACATACTGTGTCTGGGTCAGTAGTTCAGTAAGTATTCAAGTCAAAGTCAGCACCTGTCAGCCACCAAACATTTTTAGACATAGACAAGCTGAGCCATTTCTTTCTTTTTCATTGAAGGGGACAGAATCTGGAAGCTGTTTGGTTACACAGATGGATTTGGGCTTGAACATAGGAAAAAAAAAAAAAAAAAATGGGGGCCAGCATGAGCCTTCCTGTTCCACTATTTTTCGGTGGCTCAGACAAACCATCATACAACTGTTCTTAAGGATTAGCTTTTATCCTTTTCTGCCAAGGCTCACTCTACTCCATCTGTCAATGTTGCAAGGCAGTCACCTGGTCATCTGTGCCCCAAGGTGCTGGATACTGCCTAGTTGTCATTCTGATCTAGCCAAACAACTTGCTTTCCAGTGAGATCTGCTATGGCCGCTTATCTCTCTCACAGCAGGTGTAGGCCTCTGAGGTCTGATCTCTATCCTCTCTTAAGTTACATTTCCAATCATGTTTAGGTATTAGCTAACCCTTGTGACCTTTTAAATCAGAAGGACAAACTGCCTTCATTTCTGGTATGATGCTTAATTGATTACATGCCCGCGGTAGCAGCTGGGCCAGCTCCACTGTGTTGAACATGTACGAAGTTGGTGCTGGTCTTTCTGCTGGGGGTGAGACTCACTATTCTTGTGTGGTTGTGTTTTATTTTTTTATTTTTATTTTGGGAAATGTACAGTGTTCCATTATGTGGGTCGGGAAGTTCCTGTTTAATATATTTTGTGAAAACATTTAAGGATGTGAAAAATCCAAATAAAAACGTCTTTTAAAAATGTCCCTTGGGAACTTCCTGGCTTCACACATATAGCAGACTGCAGTTCATGCTGGTAAGTGCATTGACCGATGATATGAAACTGCTTGGAGGAAAGGACACGATGGATTTGCTGAAGACTTCTCTCCTACAGAAAGATCTATCACTAATAAACCACTATGCTGGCTGGATTGAGGCACTGTTAATGCAGAATCCCCCCACATCACGTTTGTTTTTACTTGGTCCCTCTCTGCTAAAATCTCCAATGAATTTTGGAGGCCAATGCCAAAAGATGGCTTCCAAATTGACAGATCTGAACTGTGAATTGATATGTTTGTTTTAACAAATATGCCACCCTAAAGTCATTTCAGACTTCTTAAAAACGGTAGTGGCCTGGCTGTTTCTGATGCAAATTATGGCTAAAAGTTTGAACATCTGGCCATCTTGTTGGATATCCTATTTCAAAACCATTGGCATTATTAATATGAGGTTGTCATCTCCTATTTGCAACTGTAAGATTCCTCTGCTGCGAAAGCTTTCCATAAGCAGTTGGAAGGAGGCTATGAAAATTTGTGCCCCATCAACCAAAAGAGTGTGGTCAGTTCCTGATGTTGAATAAAACCTTGGCTCACAAGCTGTGTTCCAGTTCATCCCAGAAGTGTTCAGTAGGGTTTAGACCAGTGCTTAGAGCAGACCACTCCAGTTCCTCAATACTAAACTACTCAAACCTTGTCTTTTCACAGCTGGCTTTGTCCACAGTGGCATGGCCATTCAGGAATCCTTCTCTGAGTAGAAGTCATTATGACAGCAAAGGGGGGTTCACCTTTATACACTGCTCAAAAAACTAAAGGAACACTTTTTAATCAGAGTCTAGCATCAAGTCAGTGAAACTCCTGGGATATTGATCTGGTCAGTTAAGTAGCAGAGGGGTTTGTTGATCAGTTTCAGATGCTTTGGTGTTAATAAAATTTAACAACAGGTGCACTAGATGGGCAACAATGCGGGCAATCCAAAACAGGAATGGTTTTACAGGTGGAGGCCACTGACATTTTTTTTCCTACTTGTCTTTTCTGGCTGTTTTTCACTAGTTTTGCATTTGGCTAGGGTCAGTGTCACTATGGTTAGCATGAGGCGATACCTGGACCCTACAGAGGTTGCACAGGCAGTCCAACTCCTCCAGGATGGCACATCAATACATGCCATTGCCAGAAGGTTTACTGGCTCCCAGCACAATCTCAAGAGCATAGAGGAGATTCCAGGAGACAGGCAGTTACTCTAGGAGAGCTGAACAGGGCTGTAGAAGGTCCTTAACCCATCAGCAGGACGGGTATCTGCTCCTTTGTGTGAGGAGGAACAGGATGAGCACTGCCAGAGCCCTACAAAATTACCACCAGCAGGCCACTGGTGTGAATGTCTCTGAGCAAACAATCAGAAACAGACTTCATGAGGGTGGTCTGAGGGCCTGACATCCTCTAGTGGGCCCTGTGCTCACTGCCCGGCACCATAGAGCTTGATTGATATTTGCCATTGAACACCAGAATTGGCAGGTCCACCACTGGCGCCCTGTGCTTTTCACAGATGAGAGCAGGTTGACCCTGAGAATATGTGAAAGGGTCTGGAGAAGCCATGGAAATCATTCTGCTGCCTGTAGCATCGTTCAGCATGACCGTTTTGGTGGTGGGTCAGTGATGGTCTGGGGAGGCATAGCCATGGAGGGACGCACAGATCTCTACAGGCTAGACAATGGCACCCTGACTGCCATTAGGTATCGAGATGAAATCCTTGGACCCATTGTCAGACCCTATGCTGGTGCAGTAGGTCCTGGGTTCCTCCTGGAGCATGACCATGACCGGCCTCACGTGGTGAGAGTATGCTGGCAGTTCCTGGAGGATGAAGGAATTGATACCATTGAATGGCCCCCACGCTCACCTGACCTAAATCCAACAGAATACCTCTGAGATATCATGTTTCTGTCCATCTGACGCTGCCAGGTTGAACCTCAGACTGTCCAGGAGCTCAGTGATGCCCTGGTCCAGATCTGGGAGGAATTACCCCAGGACACCATCCGTCGTCGCATTAGGAGCATTCCCCGATGTTGTCAGGCATGCATAGGAGCACGTGGGGGCCATACATACTACTGAAGACCATTTTGAGTTGCTGCAACGAAATTTCAGAAAAACAGACTAGCCTGCTGCAGCATTTTTTCCTTTTGATTTTTGGAGTGTCTTTGAATTCAGTCTTCTGTAGGTCGATCATTTTCATTTCCATAAAACGATGGGGCATCCTCCCATTCTTAACACATTACCCAGTCCATATCAGTAGAGCTATCCAGCAGGAGATTTTTTTCACCGTTGAGATCTGATGTGTTTTCAAAGTGTTCCTTTTAATTTTTTTTTTTTGAGCAGTGTATTAATGGCCATAATTTTGGAATGGGATGTCCAACATGCTCATACTTCGTAACTAAAGAAAAACATCTTGTGATTGTACAATTAGATTGTAACAATTGTGCTGTATATGTCATCCTGATCTTATAACAACACTTTAAAACCTTTTTACCTTGGGTTACTTTAATTTCATCACAGCAACCTGGAAAGAGTTTAATTATATTGAAAACAAAAAACATTTGTCACAAAATGCCTGCATTGTTCTGATACTGTTTGCATAGGGACAGTCCTGCGCTCCTGCTTCTGCTGCTCACACTAATTATATTGTTTCTCTCCTACAACTGATATTTTTCTTGGTTGCTACTATATGTGTTCTTGCCTGAGCAAAGAAAACAAAATATAAAGCTACAGTTAGAAACACTGCTGTCACAATAGAGACAAGCTTGTAGCCTGGATTGTTGCAGCCCAGCACAGTCCACTATCAATGGGTCCTAAATCCCGGACCCTGCGTTCACTATATCTGGTCTCCCCGGACCCTGCGTCCACTATATCTGGTCTCCCCGGACCCTGCGTCCACTATATCTGGTCTCCCCGGACCCTGCGTCCACTATATCTGGTCTCCCCGGACCCTGCGTCCACTATATCTGGTCTCCCAGGACCCTGCGTCCACTATATCTGGTCTCCCAGGACCCTGCGTTCACTATATCTGGTCTCCCAGGATCCTGCGTTCACTAGATCAGGTCTCCCCGGACCCTGCGTCCACTATATCTGGTCTCCCCGGACCCTGCGTCCACTATATCTGGTCTCCCCGGACCCCGCGTTCACTATATCTGGTCTCCCCGGACCCCGCGTTCACTATATCTGGTCTCCCCGGACCCCGCGTTCACTATATCTGGTCTCCCCGGACCCCGCGTTCACTATATCTGGTCTCCCGGACCCCGCGTTCACTATATCCGGTCTCCCCGGACCCTGCGTTCACTATATCCGGTCTCCCCGGACCCTGCGTTCACTATATCCGGTCTCCCCGCACCCTGTATTCACTATATCCGCTCTCCCCAGACCCTGCAGTCACTATATCCGGTCTCCCCGGACCCTGCGTTCACTATATCCGGTCTCCCCGCACCCTGCGTTCACTATATCCGCTCTCCCCGGACCCTGCGTTCACTATATCCGGTCTCCCCGGACCCCGCACTCACTAAATCTCGTCTCCCTGGACCCTGCACTCACTATATCTGGTCTCCCCGGACCCCGCATTCATTATATCTGGTCTCCTCGGACCCCGCATTCACTATATCTGGTCTCTCCGGACCCCGCACTCACTAAATCTTGTCTCCCCGGACCCTGCATTCACTATATCTGGTCTCAGACCCCGCATTCACTATATCCGGTCTCCCTGGACCCTGCATTCAGTATATCCGGTCTCCCAGAACCCCGCATTCACTATATCTGGTTTCCCCGGACCCTGCATTCACTATATCTGGTCTCACTCAGTGCGCCCAACATGGAATTACAATTAATTTAGTAAATATAAAGTGCTAAATACCTTTTCTCATCAGCAATTAGAGCAGTCTTGTGACTTCTATCAGTGTCCAGCAGAGCACTGGTTAAAGCTTGTAGGGGGGGAGTTTTCATTTTGCTTTAGGAGGATGCAGATTCCTTGACCTCTGGATAGTGCTGATTGGCCCTGTGCTGATCACATGCATGCTCCTAATAAAAAAACAAAACAAAAAACCTCTCTAGCAATACACACTAAACTGAGCATGTGCAGAATGACTCCACGATATGTTTTATCAGGAGATAAGAGTGGGGCACTGGAAGAAGAGGAGGATCAGAGAAGTCAGGATCAAACAGCGTTTTTACACAATGCAGAGGATTAACCCCTTAGGTTCCACAGTGAGTATAACAAGCATGCTTTACTGCAAATACAGACTGATTGTACTGTTGTGGGTTTAGTAACACTTTAAAGTGGAAATAAATCTAGGAATAAATATGTATAATGTTGCAGCATGCTAGTTCTTAGATATGGTGGTGGCTTTCCCTACACCTCCGGCCCCTGGATCTGGAGGAAAAAAGATTTAATTTCCCAATAAAGAAAGGTTTCTTCACAGTAAGAGCTGTGAAAATGTGGAATAGACTCCCTCAAGAGTTGGTTCTGGCCAGCTCAGTGGATTGCTTTAAAAAAGTCCTGGATTCTTTCCAGGATACACAGAATATAACTGGATACTAATATTTATAGGGAAAGTTGATCCAGGGAATATCTGATTGCCTATCCGGAGATCAGGAAGGAATTTTTTCCCTGCAGGAGCAAATTGGATCGTGCTTTGCTGGGTTTTTTTGCCTTCCTCTGGATCAACTGTGGGTGTAGGAATATAACATTTATTTATTTTATTTTTTATGGTTGAACTGGATGGACTTTTGTCTATTTTCAGCCAGACTAACTATGTAACTATGCCCCGCTTCCCTTAGAGTCGGTGACGGTATAACAGGACATAGGGTGCCTATGGTAGGTCCTGACCAGATAACAGTCCGGGTAAAGCTGAGATACTCTGGATGCAGGACTGGAACTCTTGCAGAATGCTGTCACGCAGATGGAGCACAGGAATTTGCATGTGTGGGAGTCAGAACTGTAGTCAACGGGCCAAAGTCGGCAACAACCAGGCAGGGGGGGTTCAGATCCAGAAGTCAGCCTGAGGTCCGTATCAAATGGGCAGAGGAAGTACAAAATCAGCAGGCAGAGAACAGAGTTGGATCACAAGTTAGACAGAGTCAGGAGCCTAGCCAGATCAAAGCACAGAAGAAACGGGTCTGGTCACTGAAGAGGACAAACCACTCAGCAACTCTCCTGATTTCTGTATTGCCTTAGGCTGGCCATTAGAGATGAGCGAATCGAACTTGGCGAAGTGGAATTCGTTTCGAACATTAGGAAAATTTAGATTCGCGACGAATCCGAAAATTAGCAGACTTCGGATGCGCGAATCGAAATTTTTCCTAAAATGGCGGCGACATGTGCGGCGACGGAGCGGGGATCTCTGGGAAGGCGCGCAGACAAGGCGCGCTGACCCATTATGCAGTCATTCATGACATGTGATCACATTAGCCAATCAGCAGCCAGCCAGCACTGTGTAATGGTCGAGCTATAAATTGCGACCATTTTAGAATTCTGCATTAGCCTCCAGTCATTCAAGAGAGGCAGAGCTGTCTGTATTCAGGGAGAGAGTTAGGGCCACAGAATCGTTACTTAGGGACACAGAACCGTTACTTAGGGACACAGAACCGTTACTTAGGGCCACAGAACCGTTACTTAGGGCCACAGAAACGCTACTTAGGGACACAGAACCGTTACTTAGGGCCACAGAATCGTTACTTAGGGCCACAGAAACGCTACTTAGGGCCACAGAACCGTTACTTAGGGACACAGAACCGTTACTAAGGGCCACAGAACCGTTACTTAGGGCCACAGAACCGTTACTTAGGGACACAGAATTATTACTTAGGGACACAGAACCGTTACTTAGGGCCACAGAACCGTTACTTAGGGCCACAGAACCGTTACTTAGGGACACAGAATTGTTACTTAGGGCCACAGAACCGTTACTTAGGGAAACAGAATTGTTACTTAGGGACACAGAATTGTTACTTAGGGACACAGAATTGTTACTGAGGGACAGACACAGAATTGTTACTGAGGGACACAGAATTGTTACTGAGGGACACAGAACCGTTACTTAGGGCCACAGAATCGTTACTTAGGGACACAGAACCGTTACTCAGGGACACAGAATTGTTACTCAGGGACACAGAATTGTTACTCAGGGACAGACACAGAATTGTTACTGAGGGACACCGAATTGTTACTCAGGGACAGACACAGAATTGTTACTCAGGGACAGACACAGAATTGTTACTGAGGGACACAGAAACGCTACTTAGTGACACAGAACCGTTACTTAGGGCCACAGAACCGTTACTTAGGGCCACAGAAACGTTACTTAGGGACACAGAAACGTTACTTAGGGACACAGAACCGTTACTAAGGGCCACAGAACCGTTACTTAGGGCCACAGAACCGTTACTTAGGGACACAGAACCGTTACTTAGGGACACAGAACCGTTACTTAGGGACACAGAATTGTTACTTAGGGCCACAGAACCGTTACTTAGGGCCACAGAACCGTTACTTAGGGACACAGAATTGTTACTTAGGGACACAGAATTGTTACTGAGGGACAGACACAGAATTGTTACTGAGGGACACAGAATTGTTACTGAGGGACACAGAATTGTTACTGAGGGACACAGAATTATTACTGAGGGACACAGAATTGTTACTGAGGGACACAGAATTGTTACTCAGGGACAGACACAGAATTGTTACTGAGGGACACAGAATTGTTACTGAGGGACACAGAATTGTTACTCAGGGACAGACACAGAATTGTTACTGAGGGACACAGAATTGTTACTGAGGGACACAGAATTGTTACTCAGGGACGGACACAGAATTGTTACTGAGGGACACAGAATTGTTACTGAGGGACAGACACAGAATTGTTACTGAGGGACAGACACAGAATTGTTACTGAGGGACACAGAATTGTTACTCAGGGACACAGAATTGTTACTCAGGGACAGACACAGAATTGTTACTGAGGGACACAGAATTGTTACTGAGGGACACAGAATTGTTACTGAGGGACACAGAATTGTTACTCAGGGACACAGAATTGTTACTCAGGGACACGGAATTGTTACAAGGGACAGACACAGAATTGTTACTGAGGGACACAGAATTGTTACTGAGGGACACAGAATTGTTACTGAGGGACAGACACAGAATTGTTACTGAGGGACAGACACAGAATTGTTACTGAGGGACACAGAATTGTTACTGAGGGACACAGAATTGTTACTCAGGGACACAGAATTGTTACTTAGGGACAGACACAGAATTGTTACTGAGGGACACAGAATTGTTACTGAGGGACACAGAATTGTTACTGAGGGACAGACACAGAATTGTTACTCAGGGACAGACACAGAATTGTTACTGAGGGACACAGAATTGTTACTGAGGGACACAGAATTGTTACTGAGGGACACAGAATTGTTACTCAGGGACAGACACAGAATTGTTACTGAGGGACACAGAATTGTTACTCAGGGACAGACACAGAATTGTTACTGAAGGACAGACACAGAATTGTTACTGAGGGACACAGAATTGTTACTCAGGGACACAGAATTGTTACTTAGGGACAGACACAGAATTGTTACTGAGGGACACAGAATTGTTACTGAGGGACACAGAATTGTTACTGAGGGACACAGAATTGTTACTGAGGGACAGACACAGAATTGTTACTCAGGGACAGACACAGAATTGTTACTGAGGGACACAGAATTGTTACTGAGGGACAGACACAGAATTGTTACTGAGGGACAGACACAGAATTGTTACTGAGGGACACAGAATTGTTACTCAGGGACACAGAATCGTTTAATTAAAGAGTATGTCAGACAACACGCAGAGGAGTGGCAGAGGAGGCAATGTTTTAGGAGCGAGCAGACGTGGCAGCAGAGGAAGGGGTCGAGGCAGCACTAGTCGCAGCCAGAGGCCAGTGCTCCCGGTGTCATCCAGCGGTTGTGTCTCCACCGACAACCCTGCCGTCATCGATTGGTTGGCTCGGTCGTCTTCCTCTTCCCAGGTCACCTCTGACACCTACAGCCAACGGTCGGTGGGTACGTCAGACACAACCGTTAGTTGGCATGGCCCGGGAGCAAGCCCACTGAAATCACGTGTCCTCTACCTGCCCCTGTCCTTTGGTGTTCCCTCACCAAGCGAAGTATCGCATGCTGTGGGCTCAGCCCCACTGTACAGTGAGGAAGAGCTAACAGAGGGCGGTCAGGAACGGGGGGAGACATCCGCCTCTTCAGCAGCCAGGCGAAGAAGTACCGGCGAGGAGAGTGGCTCGGTAGCCGGTCTAGAGTCAGGTCTGTCTCCTGACCCACACGCAGCCGAGGGGGCTAGTAGTGAGGCGGAGACCCTAATTGATGATGATGAGGCTGATCGCACTTGGCAGCCTCGTCGTCATCAGGCTATTGCTTCCGCATCATCAGGAGAAGAGGGTGGCAGCTTGGCAGCGAGCAAAACAGTCGGTGGGTTGCCCAGGAGGCAGCAGGGTCGCAGCAGTGTCAGTGGAGGCAAACGGCCACGGAGTCGAGCACCAGCTCCACTGCAGCCTACCACCACGGCCAGTAGTGGTGCCGGTGTGCACGGAGGAAGTAGCAGTCAGCCAGTGAGGAGTAGCGGGGGCAAAGTTTCCTACTCGGCGGTGTGGCAATTTTTCGTCAAGCCGCCCGAGGAAGTAAACGTAGCCGTATGTCGACTATGTGGCCAGAAAGTCAAGCGTGGCCAGGGGGCCCATGTTGGGACTACAGCGTTGCGTCAGCATATGCAGCGTCGCCATTTGGTGGCCTGGGAAAACCGTGATAAAGATACGGCGGTTCTGCCTGCCCCAGCCCCCGCTCCATCACCCGCTCCGTTACTTGCTCCGTCACGCGACGTCAATCGCCCTCTATCAGCCAGTCAAGGCTCCAACACCTCTGCTGAGGGGAGTTGTCGCTCGTTGGCATCTTCCGCTCGTTCAGATGCTCCTTCTCCTGCTACTCCTCTTCACGGATTCCGTCAGCAGTCTTTCTTGGAATCCGTTTCCAAGAGACAACAGTTTGCGAGCACGCACCCGACGGTACAAAAGCTGAACGTCGTCCTGTCCAAGTTGCTGGTGCTGCAGTCCCTCCCTTTCCAAATGGTGGACTCAGCACCTTTCCGAGAAATGATGGCTTGTGCCGCGCCGCGGTGGAGAGTGCCAAGCCGGCATTTCTTCGCCAAAAAGGCAGTGCCAGCCCTGCATTCACATGTAGAAGAGATGGTGGGCCAGTCTTTGAGCATGTCGGTCTCTGCCAAAGTGCACGGCAGCGCCGACGTGTGGAGCTGTAACTACGGTCATTTACGGCCCACTGGGTGAACGTGGTGCCGGCACAGCCGCACCAGCAACTTGGACAGGTCACGCCGCTTTTGCCTCCACGTTTGCACGTCTTTGGTCCACAAAAGATGTCCGCCTCTACCACCTCTTCTTCCTTCGTGTCCTCAGCCGCCACCCCCGTGCCAAGTCCCATTACCCGACCGGCATATCACATGTGCAGGGCACAACGGTGTCACGCTGTGCTGCACCTGGTATGCGTTGGCGAACGTAGTTACACAGGGGAGGAACTTCTGAGTGTAATGAACAGAAAAATCGACAGATGGCTGTCTCCGCGCAAACTGAAAATCGGAACCATGTTGACCGACAACGGAAAGAACATGGTGTCTGCTCTGCGTCAAGGAAGGTTGTGCCATGCGCCATGCATGGCTCACGTGTTCAATCTGGTTGTCAAGCGGTTCCTAAAATCCACCATCCCACTGCAAGACATCCTTAAAATGTCACGTAAACTTTGCATGCATTTCAGCCATTCCTACACCGCAAAGCACACCCTCCTTGAGCTGCAGCGGCAGAACGGAATTCCACAGCATCGCCTGATCTGCGACATTGCAACAAGGTGAAATTCAACCCTACACATGTTAGACCGCCTTTACGAACAGCGAAAGGCCATCACCGATTTCCTGATGTTACAAGCGGATAAAGGTACTCCCCTGTGTAACTTCGATGTCAGCCATTGGCAGCTCATGCGTGACACCTGCCGCTTGCTGAGGCCCTTTGAGGAGGCCACGCTATTCGTGAGTCGGTAGGACTATGGGATGAACGACGTCATTCCTCTGTTGCACGTCCTGGAACAAATGCTGTTAACAATGGCTGGTCAGGGTGCAGTAGACGTGGCGCACAGATCTCAACGCCACATGACCCCTGTGGGGGCAGGACAGGAAGAAGAGGAGGAGGTAGAGGAGGACATTTGTGCTCAGGAATTATTGAGTGAAATGGGTGGTTTTTCCACTCAGCAGACAGGAGTGGAGGAGCAGGAGCATCTGGTAGAGGAGGAGGAGGAGGAGACAGAGGACCCAGACGCACCGTGGCAGTATGCTGTGGAGATGGAGGCAGGGAGTCCCTCGCATTCCTTGGCACAAATGGCCCATAGCATGCTCGGTTGCTTGCGTAGCGACAGCCGAATAATAACCATCAGACAGAGGGATGACTTTTGGCTGTCCACCTTGTTGGACCCTCGCTACCGTTCAAAAATGGTGGCCTTTTTCACACCTGCTGAGAGGGAGGCCAAAATAACGTACTATAAAAACCACCTATGTAGTCAGTTGGTCTCTGCCTTTCTGCGCCAACGTCCATCCTCAGACACTGTGGGCCCTGTGCGCTCGCGTTCCGCTGCCATGGCAGCAGGGGAGGGGTGGGGTGGTAGGAGCAGTGGTAGCTCCACCAGCAGCGGCTGCCTCAGTCTGCAGTCGATGATGAGTAGCTTTCTTCACCAGCGCAGTGAGGAAACTACTAACCAGCCGCAGCAGCAGCAGCAGCAGCATCAGGTGGACCTGGAGCAGGACCTCAAACAACAGGCTTGGGCCTACTTGGACAGCACCCTGCCAACCGACGTAGACAATCCCCTTGACTACTGGGCAACGAAACTTGACCTTTGGCCCCAACTAGCTGAATTTGCCCTTGAAAGGCTGTCATGCCCGGCCAGTAGCGTGGCATCGGAGCGCGTGTTTAGTGCGGCAGGAGGTATTGTAACTCCGCGGAGGACACGACTGTCCACCCAAAGTGTGGAGAGACTCACGTTTGTGAAAATTAATCACGCGTGGATTAGTCTGGATTTCAAACCACCAGTTCCTGACACAACTGACTAAATCCGCCATGAATCATGCCCCAAACATGTTAACTCTGCCATGTGACACTTTCAGGTCTCCTCACACTGCTGGTGTGTTCCATTTTGTCATAGGGTGCTGGCAGATTACGGGCCTCCCATTGCTGCTGCCAGGCCCGTAATCTGACATGGGCCCCTGTACCGCCTCCTCATGCTGCTGCCAGGTCCAGAGTCTCTCATGGGTCCCTGTACGGCCTCCCATTGCTGCTGTCTCCATCGCCACACTGTGCCATGTGCCACTTTCAGGTCTCCTCACACTGCTGGTGTGTTCCATTTTGTCATAGGGTGCTGGCAGATTACGGGCCTCCCATTGCTGCTGCCAGGCCCGTAATCTGCCATGGGCCGCCGTACCGCCTCCTCATGCTGCTGCCAGGTCCAGAGTCTCTCATGGGTCCCTGTACGGCCTCCCATTGCTGCTGCCTCCATCGCCACACTCTGCCATGTGCCACTTTCAGGTCTCCTCACACTGCTGGTGTGTTCCATTTTGTCATAGGGTGCTGGCAGATTACGGGCCTCCCATTGCTGCTGCCAGGCCCGTAATCTGCCATGGGCCCCCGTACCGCCTCCTCATGCTGCTGCCAGGCCCGTAATCTGTCATGGGTCCCTGTACGGCCTCCCATTGCTGCTGTCTCCATCGCCACACTCTGCCATGTGCCACTTTCAGGTCTCCTCACACTGCTGGTGTGTTCCATTTTGTCATAGGGTGCTGGCAGATTACAGGCCTCCCATTGCTGCTGCCAGGCCCGTAATCTGCCATGGGCCCCCATACCGCCTCCTCATGCTGCTGCCAGGTCCAGAGTCTCTCATGGGTCCCTGTACGGCCTCCCATTGCTGCTGTCTCCATCGCCACACTCTGCCATGTACCACTTTCAGGTCTCCTCACACTGCTGGTGTGTTCCATTTTGTCATAGGGTGCTGGCAGATTACGGGCCTCCCATTGCTGCTGCCAGGCCCGTAATCTGCCATGGGCCCCCTTACCGCCTCCTCATGCTGCTGCCAGGTCCAGAGTCTCTCATGGGTCCCTGTACGGCCTCCCATTGCTGCTGTCTCCATCGCCACACTGTGCCATGTGCCACTTTCAGGTCTCCTCACACTGCTGGTGGGTTCCATTTTGTCATAGGGTGCTGTATGGCCTCCCATTGCTGCTGCCTCCACCGCCACACTGTGGCTCCACACTCTGGTTTTGGCCCCGTGACTGCCCAAATGAGTGAAGTGTGCGGTGATTCTAAGATCGACGGCACTCATCTGCATGTCATACTGACTGACAGTATTATTTCTCTTCCCCAGCAGACTCCAAGGGCATTTAAATTAAAGGTACAGTGTTCTGCACTAATATAGAAACACCTTTTTATAAGTTAAATTCGCAGCGAATATATTCGCATCGAATCGAATTTATTCCTCGAATCAGCCGAATCGAATTTTTGAATACTTCGCTCATCTCTACTGGCCATACACTATACAAATTTCTGCCCAATTTCCTTTAGATTTACCTTCAACTATGCAGTGCAAGGGCCCGCCTAATTGGATACAATTGAAAGTGTTATTTCGGTTTGGCCTTATATTAAATGGGTTTTGGTAAATCTAAAGAAAAATTCTCAAGAAATTTGTATAATGTATGGACAGCCTTAGATCGGCACTGGCATTTTGGTGCACAGTGGCCTAACGAGCAGGTTAATTCATGCTAATGCATATTAACAAAAACGTAACGACGCTCGCGCAGCCCTGATTCCGTGCACTGGTGCATTAGCTATTCTGTGGCCACGTACATGATTTTCCTGACATGCGCTAGGTGCGCATGGCCACGTACATGATCTTCCTGACATGCGCTATGTGCGCATGGCCACGTACATGATCTTCCTATGTGCGCATGGCCACAAATGATCTTCCTGACATGCGCTATGTGCGCATGGCCACGTAAATGATCTTCCTGACATGCGCTGGGTGCGCATGGCCACGTACATGATCTTCCTGACATGCGCTAGGTGCACATGGCCACGTACATGATCTTCCTGACATGCGCTATGTGCACATGGCCACGTACATGATCTTACTGACATGCGCTAGGTGCGCATGGCCACATACATGATCTTCCTGAAATGCGCTAGGTGCGCATGGCCATGTACATGATCTTCCTGACATGCGCTAGGTGCACATGGCCATGTACAAGATCTTCCTGACATGCACTATGTGTACTTGGCCACATACATGATCTTCCTGACATGCACTATGTGTACATGGCCACATACATGAGCTTTCTGACAAGCACAACAAACATATTTTCAGGCAAGGCCATTCACATGATCTTCCTGACAGGTGGCTGCATTCGTATTTGTTTTTTTTTTGCTTTTTGCTTTTTTTCTCAGGCTGCAACATGCAAGAACAAGCCCGCTAGGTTGATGACATGGGGATTTTTTTTTTTTTTTTAATGCAGAGATTAATCGCTGCTACAGATCACTAATGTAAGACATCAACCATGGTTTGTAGCAAGTGTTTTAAATGCTAGATTTGCTGGTGATTTGCAGCTGCATTGGGTTGTGCTTTACTACAAATGCCTCTGCTTCCGAGATTCGTAGAGCTAATCATAGCGATTACTGGAACATTTATTACAAAGACATTATAAACAATTGTCACTAGTGATTTTGCTGCCAACCCGAAGTGCTGATGAATCTCAATCACTGAGGGACAAATTGCTTTAAAAAACTGTCAGTTAGTGATCCCATATGAAACCAGTGATGGGGGGGGGGGGCAGAGTGGGGGGGGGGTATTTGCTTCATGAAAATCAACCAGGCTCAATGCAAGGGCACATATGTTCCCTTGTAACAATGCATCACAGCTCCCCTCCACACACAGTACACCAGCCTGGACATATTTTAGCATGCAAGTTGGTGTGAGTGAGCCCTCAAACAATGTCCCAGTTTGTAAATGTAAGTGGCAGCATGGAAGTTAAATGGTTATACACCAAGAGCACTGCATGGAGTTTGTATGTTCTCCCTGTAATTTTTATCTGGCTTTCTCTCTTAATTCCCCTATCTGCCCACAAAACACACAATTAGATTTATTTATATTTTTAATATTAATTACTAATAGGCTTACAGTTTACTACAATAAAAAAGCATTCATGACCCCTTTTCAAATCACAGTGCACCACAATACATGTATATACAGTACATTGTGATACAATGTGGTGCATTGGGCTGTACTGTACAATGTGTTGCGGTGCCATTCACAATGTGCATTTGTGTATACTTTTTAGCATGCATTTTTCTATGGTTGAACTGGATGGACGTTTGTCTTTTTTCAGCCAGACTAACGTCACAAGCCACAAATTCAAATGGACCCTAAATGTAAAAGCAGCTAGTGTGGACACACTTTTAGGCTATCCAAACCCTAGTAAAAAAAAAAAAAAAAAAAAAAAAAGCTATCATCACCTTATACAATTTTTTTCTGGCAACTGTTGGACTATATCTCCACTACAGCTGGTCTTACCAAATGGACCAAGACTTTTCCCAACTTCAGTTTGACACACTTTTAAAATCATTATGTTTTTTCCTTGAGGAATAATTAAAGCTACAATGTACTGCGAGATGATGCTTCAGTTTTTCCATCATTCTTATATATCTCCACATTGCTCATATCTTATGGGCCTAAGCTCCTCTTCCTGCTGCCTGAAATGCGGACAATTAGATGCAGACTAGTTCCATGCCTTTTGGGCATGCCCCAAGATTAACCGATTCTGGAAAACAGTTTTGCATTATGCTACCACACACTTACCCCCAGTTCACATCTATGCGGCTGTGTTTTGCACGGGCAAGAGAGCCCATTCATTTGAATGGACTCCCGTGCCCGTGACACGCAGGGAAAGAAGTCCCTGCATTTCTTTGGAAAACGCAGCCCACACGGGAACCTCGGTTCTCAGTACTGTTGCGTTTTCTAGTGCGGGCGGCGTGCCACTAGAACTAATATCACCCGCCCGCGGGTCCGCATTTCTCTGTGCGGGTGGGATTTTCATTGCACAGATGTGAACCTAGGGTGAGTAAACGACTTACCTGTAACCCCTGAATAGGCACTCTTTGGCCTAATCAACATACCAGGTGTTAAAATCTCAAGAGGATGTAAACAACTCCTAATTGTCATATCCCTTGTAGCACAAAATTTTTTTTTACATAAGTGGATCTACCCAGGACCCCCCACCGTTTCTTTGTTTATAGACAAACTCTTATGTTTTTAGCATGGAATGGGTGGAGGCCCCCTTGCATAAGGCGTCACGGGTCCAAAAATTCTTTGATATCTGGGAATCTTTCATTCAAACCTTTCCTACAAATACCCAAAAAATCAATAGTACAATGTTTTCAATATACACAATGGTTTCAAGCCAGACTGTTAACCAATGACCCTCCAATTGATATCCCACCCTCCAATTAAAGTTAAAATATATTTTACTCTTTAACAGCTAAAGTGTCTCCTCATTCCATCATCTGCTAGTTGTTAGACCAACCGCCATCCATCTTTTCTGTTTCTTAATGTCCATCCTTTGACCCAGAACTGATGCCTGGTTCTCATACTATAATAATAGGCGATCTCTGAAAACCTATCTCTTCAGGGAAGCCTATCCTGCCCTCAGCTAATAATGGAATCTTCTGCTCTTCCAACCAGTCCATCCCCCACAGTTACTACCTTTTGTACCACCAGCCCCTCCCTCCTAGATTGTAAGCTCCCAGGATCAGGGCCCTCCTATCGCTCTTGTATTGAACTGTATTGTTGCTGTATTGGCTCCCTTTATATTGTAAAGCGCTGAGCAAACTGTTGGCACTATGTAAATCCTGTATAATAATAATAACAAACTATATGCTTTCAATTTTGTATTGTCCTACTGGTCAAATGTTGTGGCTAGTTGTTAACTGCATTCTCACGTCAAAAAAAGAGAAAAAAAAAACAGCAACTAGTGTAAAGTTTTCGAATTTGGGTTGTCACAAGTCTCTTGTAATCCCAGTACAGTAGAACTCAAGCCGGGTAGGTGCAGGACTAGAGATTTTAACAATTTCCTGAGATTTTTAAGCCATGGGGAAAAAAAGTTTTCGTCCCTGTTTTTTCCTTGAAAATATGGACATTTTTGGAAATGTATTTTTTTCTTAAATTCAGTGCGGCGTAGTTTTACAAAATAAGTCATTTGGTTACACTAGGAAGGTGAAATGCAGTGTATATACAAGTATTATGCTTGACCTAAAAGAACAGATGTCCAACAACATAGCTAGGAAGGAGACGGACGTTTCATAATGGCTGCTTGTTTTGGCTTTGAGTACTTTTTTTTTAGACAAGGGGCGGCAAAAGAAATGCAGTGAGAGAGGGAACGTGCCTGCCTCCTGTCCCTCTACATTCCTCTTGCCTCCACTTGTCTTGGGTAAGTCTCGGGTAAGTGCTTGAAGCCAAGAAAAGTGGCCTTCTCCTTTCTAGGTATGTTGTCAGTCGGCCATGGGGAAGTGGGGAGGGGGCGCCCAGTCTGACCTCAAAGCTAAGCTAATGCAGGCCATAGATGGGTCGAAAATCATCCGATTTAAAAAAAAAAAGAAAAGAAAAAAAAAAAGAAAAATCAGTTGTTTGATCGGCCGACGTTACCAACGTTAAAAAAATCGGCCGATTTTCAACCCGTCTATGGCCTGCATTAACCCCATAACTTCTGTCCCTTGCAAAGACGGGAGCACACCATACAATGTGACAGCAATACAAATACATTATTTGGATACAGATGTTTTTATTTGGATACAAATGGATACAAGACTTTAATAGCGGACTTCTTTGTTGCAACCGCAAGACTTTAATAGCAGACTTCATTGTTGCAACCGCAAGACTTTTTCATATAAAATATAATAGCGTTCTTCTTTTTTCTTCATCTTTCTTCTTCTTCCCGGGAAAATCAGGCAATCGTCAAAATCGGCCGCAAATTTTACAACATGACCAATAAAAAAAAATGTGCAAAAACCCCGAAAAACAGCTGACCAATTAACCCACTAACGGTGCGAAAATCGGCCGATTATCGACCCGTTTATGGCCGGCATTAGGAAGCACCTAGCAACATAGGACAAAGTACTGCTTGTACTTCATCCCATGAATGACAGAACAGTAGAAAAAAATAATGGTGGTTCTTCAAGGGCTTCAAGAAACCTTACTGAAAGCTTTGTAAATGCAGTATCTACTGCTCAGCAGAGTAGAATTTACAAGTTGGCGTCCAATTTATTTTTTGAGTTTTCATGGAGGTGTAATAGTATTGTATATTAGAAGATCATGGAAACTGAATTAAAAATGCTAACTCACTCTGACTTATCAAGACTTTTCCAGTGTGCATTGTCACACCTCAATGCCTTCTCAAGACACACAAAGCTGGATAACTGGGCGGGTGGTTTGAATCATCCATGTATATAGTAAACCGGAAAACAAATTGTATACACTCTATTTTAGTATTTACCTTTATTTTATCTTCATTGTTACTATTAGATGTGTGTCTTTCTGTTTCTTTTTTCTTACACACAGTGAAAACGCCCATGCCCCCTTGTGGTTGACAGAGGTTGTTACATGCTCATATAATAGAGATGCAGTGCAGTTTTGTTCATGGGACAATGACATGGTGACAGACCGCAGCAAAGTTGGAGCTGAAAGTGGATCCATTCCATCAGTACCTTTACAGTCTGCATTAACGAATTCCTGATATGCTGCAATATGCACCGGTGTCATGTTTTTATTATCTGTATATTTTATGATTAAAACGCGTCAGTCTAATGGCTTTGCCCAGAACTAGTGATCAGACTGCAGCACTCTAGCTTTGTAGTCATAGGGTGAGAAGTTGCAGAAGGGGCTGATATGTGTAAAATATTTGTGAACAAAGTCAGGAACTATAGAGGCACCATATTTTACATGAATGTGTCAGCTTATATGAGCCAGCATCTCCTATAAAGATAATGCTTGAACATAGATGGCACTGCCCTTCAGGAGAAAAAAAAATAATCGGTGAACGCATTGTTATGAAGAGTACACTGATCTCTGGCAGAGGTAAAATTAGATTGGAATTATTTTAAGACAAGAAAGGTGAGGCTGGCCACAGGGGCGGACTGACCATTTGGAAACTCGGGCACTGCCCGAGGGCCTGGGGTCAGTAGGGGGCTCCATGAGATGCCCCTGGTACCTTTTTCATAGGTTTTTTTTAGTTTGGGCAATGACACAGGGGCCCCATGATCCCTTATTGCCCGGGGGCCCCATGAGTTGTCAGTCCACCCCTGGCTGTCCATACAGCAGTGGCAAATGAAAAAGATAAAATTATATTGGGGTCACCACCAAGGAGGGCTTGATCACACAAATAAGGCTGATTATGTAAGTTCCCATCAAAGGGGCACCAAGCCTGTCTATTCCCCTCCCTCATGCCATGTGGTTCAAAATTAGATTGTAAGCTCCTATGAGCAGGGCCCTCTTAATCCTTTTGTATTTTACTGTATTGTAACTGTACTGTTTCCCTTTATATTGTAAAGCACTGTGCAAACTGTTTGCTCTATAAAAATCCTGTATAATAAAAATAATATGTGTTAAGCTGGCCATACATGGATAAAAATTCAGCTGGTTCAGCAGGGATAGGCTGAATTTTGATTCATGTGTGGCAACTGTGATTGAACAGAAGTCAATCTACCAATTGACTTCTGTTCAGCCATCCTGTCGGATAAAAGCTGCTTGATCAGCACCATAGGCAATAGACTGCAGAACTGATCTGTGTTTTCTGATGGCGGAGGAGTCGCCCTGTTGTCAGTATACAATAGTGTGGAGGATTCCCCCATCCATTGTGAATGTGTGGATTGGGGAATCAGGTCAGTTTTTTCCGGTCAACTTACTGGTTGAGCGAAAAAAAACAACCAATGTAAGGCATCTTATGCAATTAACATGAAAATATACATCTGATGCTAAATGCACTTTAAAGGATTCAAATTTAGATTATTCCTTAAAGCGGAGCTCCACCCAAGAGGGGAAGTTCCGCTTTAAGCCTTTGTCCCCCGCTCCCCATTAAGGATTGGCACCTTTGGGGAGCGGGTATCCGAATTTGACAGGTACCCACTCCCCTTTCCTCTGAGTTCGCCTAGGCAATTGGAAGCGGAAGTTGTCCTCTCCCCTCCCTTCCCGTAGTCTTCTGGGACACATGACAGGTCCCAAAAGACTACGTGCCCATTCACAAATCAGAGTGCATCTCATGCATGTGCAGTGGGCACCTGGCTGTGAAGCCGCAAGCTGTCCCAGCCGGGTGCCCACAATGAAGATGCAGGCGAGCAGGGGCGGATTGGCAACTCATGGGGCCCCCGGGCAATAGGGGATCATGGGGCCCCTGTGTCCTTGCCCAAACTCAAAAAAGCCTATAAAAAAGGTACCAGGGGAATCTCATGGGGCCCCCTACTGACCCCAGGCCCTCGGGCAGTGCCCGAGTTTCCAAATGGTCAATCCGCCCCTGCTGGGGAGAGAAGACGGCCGGTGAAACCAGACTTGGTGAGGACAACGCTGGACCGAGGGACAGGTTAGTGTCTGTATTTTAAAAGTCAGCAGCTACAGTTTTTGTAGCTGCTGACTTTTATTTATTTATTTTTTCTCATCTGGAACTCCGCTTTAAGCTGAATACACTCTGCATTTTCTTTTATTCAACCAGTGAGCTGAATTAAAAACCTCACAGATTCCTTCATCCACACAAGCAATGTGAATGCAGGAATCCCCCCATTGCACTATTGTATTCTGACAGCAGGGACTCCCCTCTCTGTCACAATACACTGATTACTGACGGATGGCTGCTGCAGCTGATCGAATGTTGTTTTTTCCAGAAGGACCGCTTGACGAATGCATGTCTAACGATTGGCCGCTATTGAACAGAGAGGGTTAAACACAGATTGGAATTACAGTTTAAATCAGAAATAAACCCAAAACCAAAAATGTAATATATTTCAGTTTACCAATCAGTAGATGTGGTGGCTGCACCAGTTTTATTTTCTTTGGCTTTGTTTTTTTGGCCGTTTCCAAATATATACTGGCAACTTACAGTACAGTGCTTTAAAATGTATGGAGCTTGTCACGTGAGCTTCTTTCCACTATCTCGCTATGTCTTTGTCAATGGGCTTTTATTTACGCCCAATACACGACTATGGGAATGGAATACCTGCTTGAAGCAGGTCAAGAAAAGTGTAAACCAGGGGAGGACTGACAACTCATGGGGCCCCCGGGCAATAGGGGATCATGGGGCCCCTGTGTCCTCACCCACACTCAAAACCACACCCAAAAAAGCCTATGAAAGGTACCAGGGGCATCTCTTGGGGCTCCCTACTGACCCCGGGCCCTCTGGCAGTGCCCTAGTTCCCAAATGGTCAGTCCGCCCCTGGTGTAAACTACAGGTCAAATGTACCTGTCAATCAATCTGAATGATCTCAAAAGTATCTCAGTTTGATGTCAAATTGATGCCATCAACACAAGCTCAGTGCCCATTGGCTCTTAAACTACAACCCAAGTGCCTAATGGGATCAAAGCTCCATATATTGATCTGTATATGTACATTTAGGTACCATTTGAAGAATTGTAGTTATCTGCAACTCATGTAGCCCTGGTCCACAGTGCTGACACAGGAGTAGCAGCTGCATGGACATGGCTGTCCATTTGCACTGTCTCTGCTGCAGTTCCTGCTCGAGTTGACAGAAGGATAGGCACAGCTGACTGTTACTACAGATCTTTGTATAGCCTGTTTGCGCCTGCCCACAATACAGAAAAAGAGGATAAGGACTTCTTGAACTGCTGTGAATGCTGGGAGGAATTGAGTATTGTGGGAGAGATAGTTCTAAACAGACTAAGCCTGCTTTGTGGACTGGGCAAGGAAATTTTCCAAATTCACTGGAGCTCCATGGCCAAAAAAAAGACAGTGTGTGCATCTGGCTGCTGGTAAAATGCTTACCACCACATCTGGGATGGAGAAAGGCACCGTAGAGGACACTCCCTAGTACCTGAGTTTGTCACTGCTGCTGACTGAGCTTGCTGCCCAGTTGTTGGCTGACTTTGTTGGAATGGAGAAAGATCAGTAGTCACCACAGGAGTTTATGAGAGGCCGCTGGCCAACCTTACTACACCATAAAAGAAACAGCATTGCCCATATTGGTGTGCTTCACCCATGTGCAGGCGCCTTCACCGGAGTTCAGAAGAACCTTACCCTGAGTGCTCCGACACTGAATTTCAGTCCTAACATGTTGGCCAGTGGGGAAAAGGGTTCAATATAGACTACCGGACTATTATTTTGACTTTATCCCCCTGTTTAGGCAGGATTACCCCTAGTATAGGTGTAGCACTACCCCCTTGCTGGTGAATTTGGGTCCCCCTATAGTCCTGCACAGCTAGTCAGTTAGCATTTTCCACACCGCTTTCATCCACAGACAGAAATCAGGCCTTGAGCATTGGTTTTGTTGTTTTATTGAGGGGACTCAACTTGGATAAGGTTTAGGGATGTATAGGATGCCCAAGGGAACTGAATTCTGAGGACAACTTCCTGAACTATTCACAACATCTCCTCTCTGACTCACTGTCTCTGTTGGATTTCTAGCCAGCAGGTCCAGTTGTACTACCCCAGACCCTAGATGAACTCCTCTTCACCCAGCAATCTGAGGATTTTCTTCCTGAGCAGGGGATCTGGCTCCTGTTCCCTTAAATAAGGTACACAAGCACTAGCAGAGGGCTAATCTGTTTTTCCACCAGAGAGCTCCTTCGCCTATCCACCCAGGGGCTGCAGGTGTACTCACTCAGATCCTCTCCTGTACAGCTTGTGGAATGGCTGCTGCTACCAGGCAAATCAGCTGGGCTGCTCCTTCTTTGCCACGCAGGTAGTCTTCTCTCAGGGGACCGGTGAGTCCTGAGGTTTCCTCCTTTCCAGCTCCAGGAGCCATCCCAGCTGGCTTATTGGCAGCCTTCTTCCTTCAGCCTCATATCTTCCTGACTCACATTCCTCTCCCACCAAACACTCTCCTGCTGAGCAGACTTCAACACCTCTTAAGAGAGTCCAGCTCCTTGCCAAGCCTCCTATTGTGGATTGGCTGAGCTTCCCCAAAGGTGCAGCCGACCACTCCTCAGATCCATCCAATGCCTCCAAGGCCCTCCTCCGAAAGCCTACGAGCAGGAGAAGAATCCAGAGAGGCTGGCCTGCTGTCAAGGTCCTACCTTTTCCCTGAGGTTTTGTTACTCCATGTGCTGGTGTCCATCTTGGATTCTGCTGTGCATGGTGGGAATCCTTTTATGCCTTCAGGTCTCTGAGGTCCATCCCCCAGGGGGGTGTGGCTGATGACATATAAGCCTGTGGCCCGCAAATACTCTCTGCACTTGACTTGTGTCTTTGTCTTCCTACAGCTCTGTGTATACGCTCGTGACTCTTCTGGTATCTGACTCGGCTTGTGATTAAGACCATTCTCTGTGGTTTCCTTCGATCTGACCTTCCGTTGCTGAACCCGGCCCGTGACCTGTGATTCTCTGTCTACTGTTCTGTACCGTTTTGTCCCATTGTTGTCGACCCGGCTTGCCTGACTATGCTATTGTCATTCTCACCAGCTACACGCCATTGGCGGCGGCCATTACCGCAGCCGGGGTGTCTCGGGGGCCGTGACCTGGTTCCTGGTTGCGTCAAGTCCATCCCCACCATCAGGGGCCCTGGTGAAGGGCAGCCTGGGACTTAGACTCCGCGCCCTGAGGGACTTCGGTCTGTTGGTGGTGGTTGTCATCAGCCAGTGCGTTACCCTGCCACTAGGCCTACCTGTCCGTTCCACAGCCCTGCCCTGACACCTGCAGAGTCTCTCAGCCCTGAAACGAATTTGACCCCTCTGGCTATTGCACCTGACCTGCTATTCAGCTCCTGTCTAACCATTAGGGATCTAGCCCCACCTAGTGTAACTATATAGGGATATTCTTTGTTCCTCTTATTTGTCACCAATAATATATCTTATTTGCTATTCCATACTGTATTTGTTGAGTAATTACTGCTGTTTCTACTTCTTTAACTGTTGGAGTACTGTATATATTTGCATTAAATCTCCTCCCTTCAGCCCAGGTTTGTCAGAATGTGTGTTGCCAGTTGCGGAGTCATGGGCTCAGGAGACAGAGGACCCTTCAGGGGTAAATGCTATTCATATATATCAAAATATTGAAGTGTGTTGTGTTAACACACGTTTTGCGTTCATTACTGCAATGCTTGTATGTGTGAAAGAAGCCTTGCTCTACTGCAAAGTAAAATAGATTTGGGGTAGGATGACGACCTTTTCCCCACGTTAAACGTATCTCCAAAGTATAATCAGTAGTGATTATGAGGACTTTATGAATAAGCACTGATGATGTGAAGTGCATCAAAGCTACTCAGCAATGACCTGGCATCTCCATTTGCCTAATTTGTCATAATGAAGTTTACTCATATAGAATTCTGTGTGCTTTGATTATTCTTGGTGATTGGTAGGAATACGGGAAACTGCTGAATGGATAGAAATTAGCGAAGACTCTCAGACTGTGTGGCAAGTTGGACAGCATTGAAACTATTGCATCTCCTTTAAGTGTAACGGCACCTTTGGTCCCAACCTTCCCCCCCCCCCCCCCGAGTCTTTTACTAACCTGTTCATGAACCAGCAAGATATTGCTAGTACAGATTACAAGAGCAAGGAGGAAAAAGAGGAGAGAACAAGTATGGTGGTGGAGCCCTAAAGTGTGTCCTGATTATGTGCAAGAACCCCCCCCTGGTGCTGCTGGCAGGTAGAGATGAGCTTAGGCGTCCTTCAAACTCATCCAGGGGCGGACTGATCAGTCGAGCACTCGGGCACTGCCTGAGGGCCTGGGGTCAGTAGGGGGCCCCATGAAATGCCCCTGGTACCTTTTTTATAGGCTTTTTTTTAGTGTGGGCAAGGACACAGGGGCCCCATGATCCCCTATTGCCCGGGGGCCCCATGAGTTTTCAGTCCGCCCCTGAACTCATCTCTAACCCAAACTCTGATTTTCATCTTTTTTGCACTCCAGTAAGCTGCGGGCCAGGCTGGTCTACAAAAACGTTTGAGTTTGGGTTAGAGATGAGATCAGAGGATTCTCTACTATATTTTGATTTTATATGATGAGTATATCTAGTATACGATATCTTCAGAGATGGAGATGGTTTCAAAGAGATCATCTGGAGAGGAGCTCTCACTGCTAAGATCTTTGAAATATATAGGGAATCAGAAGATATATTAACCTGTCGTCAGGCTGCCTATTGTTAGCTAGATAGCTGGCTGCCCTAGTTGGGAGAGAAGGGTTAAAGCAAGTTCCTGCACTTTTCTGAGTTCTACCACTCTCCCTGTGCTGTAAATAAAAGGGGGGAGGGCTCTTCCTAGACAGAATCTGCTGCATGGGAAGATGATGCCGACAGACCTTCAATATGTAATCTCCAGCTGCTTATAGGGAGATGTTTCTGCCAGGAGACTCTCTCTGAGAAACTTACTGCTGAACACCACAATTACCACCATGTAGGGGGACAGCTGGAACCTGCAGTCCACCCTGAAGATACCAGCATCATGGACTTTGCCATGTATGGACTCTTCCTGTGCAGGTATGCTGGGGCAGCCAGAGCCTTAGTTAAGGTTTTATAGAGGGAAAGACTATCTGTTGTACTGAAGTTTCTGAAGTAAAGCATTGAAACTTAGCCATGCCTGCTCTGAAGTTATCTAAAGGGCTGTATGAAAGTAATCTACACCACACATAGTCTACACCAGGGGTATTGAATTAAAATGTACCAAGGTCCGGGCAGTAAAATTTCCATGCATCAGAGGTCCGAATCTCATGTAGGCACCTGTGGTGCATTTTCGTGTGTGCCAAACCACTTGTTGCTGTGTTGCGATTTTGAAAAAAAAAAAAGGGTTGGGGACTTTGAGTTTCTTGCGGGTAGTGCACCCCATTAAAATGAATGGGCTGACCTACCCCCAATGTGCGCGGCACAAGTACAGATCTGATCCTGTTCTCACATCAGTGTCCTCAATCCCCACTGCACATCACAGTCCCCTCCTCATTCACAGCAAGATCCCCACTTGATGAGTGTCCTCAGCTCCCCCATTACATCACCCCCTCCCAACAGTGCTCTCCCCTTCACTGCAGACTACTCTTCCACTTTTTACATTATCTCCCCACATTACTGTCCTCAGCCTCCCAATGTTACTGTCCCCAGCCCCCCCCCACATTACTGTCCTCAGCCTCCCAACGTTACTGTCCTCAGCCCCCCACGTTACTGTCCTCAGCCCCCCCCCCCCCCCCGTTACTGTGCTCAGCCATCACATTACTGTCCTCAGCCCCCCACCCCACGTTACTGTCCACTGCCCCCCCTCCCACATTACTGTCTTCAGTCTCCCCACGTTACTGTTCTAAGCCCCCCCTCCACTTTAATGTCCTCAGCCTCCACACACCACATTCCTTAGTCCCCCACAATCATGGATTAGGGACATTCTGAAGGAGTTAGTCAGGCACTGGGGACATTCTGCAGGAGTTGGTCAGGGACTGGATACAATCTAAAAGAGGTGGTCAGGGACCGGGGACATTCTGCAAGAGGTGGTCAAGGACCAGGGACATTCTACAGGAGGTGGCCAAGGACTGGGGACATTCTACAAGAGGTGGCCAGGGACTGGGGACATTCTAAAGGAGTTGGTCAGGGACTGGGGACATCCTACGGGAGTCGGTCAGGGACTGAGGATATTCTACAGGAGGTGGTCAGGGACCTGGGATATTCTACAGGAGTCAGTTAGGGACTGGGGACATTCTAGAGGAGTCAGTCAAGGACTGGGGACATTCCAGAGGAGGCTGTCATGGGCAGGGGACATTCTACAGGTGGTGGTCATGGACTGGGGATATTCTACAGGTGGTGGTCATGGACTGGGGATATTCTACAGGTGGTGGTCATGGACTGGGGATATTCTACAGGTGGTGGTTATGGACTGGGGATATTCTACAGGTGGTGGCCAGGGACTGGGGACATTCCAGAGGAGGTAGTCAGGGGCTGTGGGGATTCTACAGGAGCTGGTCGGGGACTGCACATATGCTACAAGAAATGGTTGGGAACTGTGGACATTCCATAGGAGGTGGTCAGGGACTGTGGACGTTCCATAGGAGGTGGTCAGGGACTGTGGACGTTCCATAGGAGCTGGTCAGGGACTGTGGACGTTCCATAGGAGCTGGTCAGGGACTGTGGACATTCCATAGGAGAGGGTTAGGGACTTATGATATGTTACAAGAAATGGTGGAAAAGGGGCATGAAAACTCCAAATGTAGCATTTTCCTATCACTTGCAGTCCCTGTGACAGTGGCCACAGGGACAGGTAGAGAGAATCTCTCCAATCGGAGGTGCCAATAAAAACATGACAGGGTTCTAACCCTTCCTTTCTCTATCCAAAACAAAAAAAAATGCTTTGGCTTTATGTGCAGCATATCCAGCCAAGAGAAATAAGTTGTAATATCCTAGCCCTTACCAGTCCCTTGGTGTGGTGTCTGCATTAGTTTCCTTTTTTTCAGTCTTTTTCCCCCTTTTCACCTGATGATCCTGCCAGTAACTCCCTTCCTGTCCTAGGGTGACAACGCTCAATTACTATAATGTATCTGTGAAGGATCACCATGACCACCCTAAGCCGGCTCTCCTAATTTAGACTAGAACCCCGCCCCCCTTTCTTCATTATATAACGCGGGAGGTGTTCTGTAGTTCACAGAGATAGCTGGGAGCATTGCTAGCTGATAAATGCGGGAAGAGATTTGTGTATTTTTTTCACGTATCAAACAGATATAAGAAAACACTTTTGATGGTATATTTAAAGGTGTATATCTTAAAGTGTGCGTCGCCTTTGCTAAAAACAAAACCTGCTTGTACAGATAAGGGGTGTCTGTAGATGCTTTGACCAATGTTGAATAATGCTCTTGCTATAGGTGTAGGTCATGGACCTCCTGAAGCCTGACTGGGACGTTGCTAAGGATGTTGCTAAGAGAGGCCCATCTGCTACTGTTAACCTCCACCATCATAGGAGTGAGCGCTTTCTCTGATTCAGACCCCCTCACATCACTTTCATGCAGTAGCTCTGAGCTCAGCATTTGAAAGCTCACTCCTGTGATGGTAGAGGTGATCACTACCAGCTGGGTGTCTCTTAGCAACGTCCTTAGCAACATCTTAGGAGTTTTCCAGTCGGGCTTCCTGAGGTATGTAAATGGCCTACACCTATAGCAAGATCATTTTCCAGTTGCACAGTTTGTTTTTATCTACAGGTGCCCCTTACCTGCACTGGGTACCTGTCAGAAATAAGTCCTCGCTCCCATCTATAATAAGGCGAGAGGGAGATGAGCAGAAATTCCCCTTCTGCTTTCATTTTGGATAGACTGGGGAAGGGTTAGACCCTCAGTCAGGCTGTTATTGCTGTCTGTGCCCCCATTGGGGAGATTCGCCCACTATTTATACCGAGAAAGGAAATCCAGCATTCTAGAAGACGGGGTAAGAGGAAATCTTCTATTGGGGACACCTGCCTGACAGGGGACTTTCCCTCTGACTTCCTGTCAGGTCTTAGGGACAGGAAGCGAAGTGAAATTTCCACAAAAACAACAGCTGACGGGGGGTTTAACCCTTCCCTTTCAGGTATACTTTAAGTAATGGGGTATGGCACTTGAGGGTTTAACGTGGCGCTCTCTGTTCCGCCAGTCTGATTGGCCGAGGGAACCGTTCAAGTCCAGACTGTGAGGGCCACTCAGGACAACACAATGTAAACACAGGCCTGACTTGGTGTGCTTGGCCTGTCCTGCTGTGTGTACCCCACCCCCTCCCCTCCTCATAGGACAACACAGCAGTGCAAGTCATGGTTGCTCCTCACATTGGTGACCCCTGAACCCAGAGTACACTGCACCCTGGGCAAGGGGGGTCACCCAAATGTCTGTGAGGTGGCACAGGTAGAGAGGGGAAAGGGAGGGGGGAGAAGTCTATTTATTATCATCAGACAAGTTGCACTGACATGGTGTCTGAGTGGGGCACAGTCAGCGGGGCTCCCCTCATACCATGACATGACTAACACCCTTCCCCCTTTTTGCAACCAGGGGACACCGTAACTGGCGCTAGGCCACGCCCGCGGCGCCTTGATTGACGCCTTCTCGGCCAATCAGCGGGCGGGCTGCGCCGCGTGAGCCAATCGGGCGGCTCCCGGGGAGGGTGATGGGTGAGGCTGTCGCCAGCAGCCCTGGTTGAGCTGTGCAGGTAGGTGCAGGCTGAGGGGTGCTGAGGTTGGGTGGAGGAGGGGGGCTCATGCACCAGGTGGCAGCGGCCGGGGACACTGGGGAGGGGGACACCCTGGAGCATGCAGGGGGAAGGGGGGGACAGGGCACGGCTGGTCCCAGGCCATGGCCAGGGCTGGAGGTGGAGAATGGCTGCACTCCATTCCTCCCTCTCCCCCAGACACAGACAGGCCACATACTGGAACTTTGGATCATCAGCTGGGCTGGGGGACACTCTGGAGGGGAGGAAGGGGTTAACTTCCCAGTGCAGTGACACCTAATGGAGGCTGTTCCTGATGGGACGGGTAGGTGGTCGCGAAGGGGCCAGGGGGCGGGCTCATACAAATCCTACTTCTGGATGGAACTAATGAAGAAAGAAATATATACGTATAGAAAAAAAATTAAATGAATAGATTTAGCGATTGCTCCATCTTGTAAATCAAAATGGAGGCTCCTTCCAGGGGAGGGATTAATTTTTTCGGAAGAAGCGAAAAGAGCGTCAGATTGCAATGACGGGTTTTCTATAAATCCGGAGACTAAACTTTATTTAAAAAAAGGTAAGTACACCATCTTTGAATTCAAAATGGAGGGCGGGGACGCTAAAATTTATAAAAGGGGGGGGAGATTGGGCGCCGTTGCCTATAGCAACTGAGCAACTTAAAAAAGGCGGGGTGTTTAGTTTTTGAAGTATATTATTTATTTGTGACAGGCGTTGATAGAGCGCTACGGCTACCAGAGCTCAATAATAATCTCACCAAAATGATTTAAAAAGTTTCTATTTATGGCTTGCAAAAATGAATAGAAATATAAAATGATAGATTTGGTGGTTTCTGTATCTTGTAAATCTAAATGGAGGTTCGTTCTAAGGGAGGGTTTCATTTTAGGAGGAGGCGAAAAGAGCCACAGATTCCGATGATGGGTTGTCTACAAATCTGGAGACTAAACTTTATTTAAAAAAAAAAAAAAGGTAAGTATGCCATCTTGGAACTCAAAAATGAGGACGAGGGTTGGGGCTAAATTTATAAAGACGTAAAAAATAGTGGCGGGGGGATGCCAGTTCAAGTTTTGGTTTGGCAGATGGTTAAAAAAAAAAAAAAAATGGAGGCTCTTGCCTGTAGCAACTAAAAAAGTACAAAAGGGGGGGTATTTTTTAAAGTATTTATTTATGATAGGTGTCTATATGTCGCATGCAATTCAGGCGGCGCTTTTTATGGCAGTAAGCTCTCAATAATATATTCATATTCTAACCGATGATTTTAAATTAAAAAAAAAAAAAAAAAAACCAAAAAGGTTTCTGTTTATGACTTGCAAAAATAAATAAGTTATTAAAAAAAAAATAAAAAAATAATATATATATATATATATTTTTTTTTTTATTATTATTTTTTTTTTACTCTCTGCAACCCATAAACAACTGCCTTTTTTTTAAAATTT
This sequence comes from Staurois parvus, assembly GCF_062004578.1. Lineage (NCBI taxonomy): Eukaryota > Metazoa > Chordata > Amphibia > Anura > Ranidae > Staurois > Staurois parvus. The sequence goes on from NW_028317947.1 coordinate 23,205,761, forward strand.
TTTTTTTTTTTATAAAATTTAAAATGTATTTTATTTTACTTATTTATTTTGTCATATATTTAGAGATTGCTCCATCTCGTAAATCAAAATGGAGGCTCGTTCCAGGAGAGGGTTTAATTTTTAGTAAGAGGCGGCTGATTCTGATAACATGTCTTCTACAAATTTGGAGACTAAAATTTATTTAAAAAAAAAAAAAAACGCAAGTACACCATCTTGTAATTCAAAATGGAGGGCGGGGGTTGGGGGTCTGGACAAAATTTATAAAGGGGTATAAAAATGGTTGCGTTCAGCCACTGTTTGGGTATTCAGACAGCCGTGGTTGCAGTGGCTGCCTGGATACAACATTCCTCTGTCCATGCTGTTTAGTGTGGATTGAGGAATATATTGGTTGCTCAGCCCACGGGAATGAGTGACTGAATCTAGATCAGAGGCGTGTTTAGATCCTAGTATGAACCCATGTGAGCGCGCCCGCCAGGAAGCCATCACCTGTACTGCACCAATCCCCTGCAGCCAGGGAATTTCCTGCAGCTCTCAGGAGCAGGGAATGCCCTTGCCGCAGCTGATTGGCCAACTACAGATGGCGACTTCCTGGCAGGCGCAATCACGTGGGTTCAGACTAGGATCCGAACACAGCAGACCTCACCTCTGAACTCATCCCCAGCCGAACGCCTGCTCTTTTTATACTCCAGTGAGCTGCGGGCAGGGTCTTTCACATAAAGAGGCTGCAGTACAAAAAAAGTGAATTTAGATTTCAGCTGGAGATCAGGTTAGTGGATGCCTGAGCTCACCTCTTAAAAAAAAAACACAAAAAAAAAAAAAACCTTCTCTGCACCGCAACCTCCTGGGATACATCACAGGTCCCAGGAATCTGCAGGACCATTTACAGAGTGCAGCGTAGCTTGGGCATTCGCAATGGCAAGCCAGCTGTAACCATGCTGGAAGACCGGTGAAGAACAACTAGCCCAGATGTGGGCAGTGCTGGATCCCTGGACAGGTAAGTGTCCTTACATTAAAAGTCAGCAGCTGCAGTATTTGCAGCTGCAGACTGTTTATTTTTTTTTTTTTTTTAGACTGAAGAACTACTTCAATCAGCATGACAGCCAGGCATTGGCATGTTTATTGGCACTTGTAGCCACCATATACTGTATAGGAGGCAGAGGAAGTGTTAGGGGATGTTTCAGTGTTAAAGGACAGTTTTAGTTTTTTTTTAGAAAAAAAGAAGTAGCCCAGGTGTTTCAAATTCTAAATAAACTCACCTCCTCTCTGGTGCTTGCCCCCAAAATACTCACCAGCTCTAAGGTGCAGCCTTTTCTGGGTTGAATGATGCACTTCAGGGTGTCATGGACCCGCCCCCTGGACACCACAGAAAAGTCATGCTGAGAATGGGGCTGATGTCATCGTGCCAGCACAGCACTTTGCAGTGAGAGTTGTTCATGTCATGTGACAGTTCTGAAAACGGGTAAGTATGTAAATAAAAATGTAGGGGGGGGCCTCTAGGAGGTCTTTGAGTATACTTTAGAACACGGGTGTCAAGCTGGCGGCCCTGCAGCTATTGCCAAAGTACAAGTCACATGAGGCTTTTCAAGATTGACAGTTACAAGCATGACTCCCAAAGGCAGAGGCATGATGGGACTTGTAGTTTTGCAGCAGCTGAAGGGCTGCCAGTTTGACACCCCTGCTTTACAACATAGAGCTAGTTAGAGTTTGCTGCAGGATTCCACTTCTCATTGCCGAAAATTGTAAGCACCTTTCTGTTGCAGCCAGGATGTGATGGCCACTGGTTTTAGATGGCACGATGCAGCTTCTTTGAAGGCACAGCTGAAATCCCTGCGTCTTTGTGGACGCACGCACGCCGGTGTTAAACGTGCTGCACGCAGATCCATATTTTGTACAGATCTGAGCACAGCAGTATGGTATACTATGGGCCGATGCACACTGTTCCATCTTGGTTTGGTTTGCAGCTTCTAGAAAAATGATAGTCGTGCGTATGGGCCGTATTGTACACTGTACGCTTGTTAATGTGCACATGCGTGTAATGACCTCAGCCTACAGTAGTTCAGAATTGGCTGAGGTCATGAATTTGGGGGAGATGTAAACATCAATAGTGTATAATCAACAGACGCAGCACCACAGGCTACATGTGGACGTTTGTTAGAATCCATGTACACAGTATGGAAGTAAACGTTGGCACAAACGCGTACATCGCGCAGACAACTTTTTACTCAGGATATCGCTGCCAACCCCCAGATCTTAGACCAAGATGGTATGCTAAGTCACAGGAAGCTAATCCTTTTTTTTCCTCACAAGTCTATGTGTAGAGAATAACAACTTGCTGCTCTTCCTTTCAGTATGATCAGCCTGGATAAAGAGTCCTGGAGTCAGAAGTGTGAGAAACACAATATGGAGCTGCCGACAATAGAGTAAGTAAAACTTTGTAATTGCAAAATGTATGTAACCCAGCGCTCAGGTGTATGACTAAAACGTAGGTCATGTTCCCCAGATGCTGGAAGCCTTTATTGTGTGAGGAAGATTTATTTTGAGGATATTTTACACTATGGAGACTTTATAATTGTATTGGTTATTATTAACCGCCTCCCAACCACGCTATAACCGAAAGCCGAAAGATGGCTACAGCACTGTCGTCTAGTTCTGGGAGGACGTCCCCCAAATCCCCCCCCCCTGCGACGCGCACCCGGCGCTGTCAGTGACTGCTGTGTCCTACGAACTCAGCTGATCACGTGATAAGGTAAATGGCCAATCACAGCGGCCTTTTACCATGTGATCAGCTGTGTCCAATGACACAGCAGATCACAATGTAACTACTTTTGCTGTTTATCGGCTGCACTTTCCTCACGCTGTCATAGGGGTCAGGAGAGATTTGCACTACTAATCAGTGCCCTGATTATCAGTATCGCCCAGCAGTGCCGGCTATCAGTGCCCATCATTGCTGCATATCAGTGCATCCTCATCAATGCCCACCAGTGATGCCTCATCAGTGCCACCTCATCAGTGCTGCCTATCAGTGCAACTCATCAATGCACATCATTGAAGGAGAAAAATTACCTGTTTGCAAAATTGTACAATTGAAACAAAGAAAACGTCTTTTTATTTATAGTGCAAATAATAAAATCCCCAGTGGCGATTAAATACCACCTAAAGAAAGCTCTATTTGTGTGAAAAAAAGCTAAAAATGTAATGTGGGTACAATGTTGCATGACCGCACAATTGTCATTCAAAGTGTGACGGCGCTGAAAGCTGAATATTGGCCTGGGCAGGAAGGGGGGGGGGAAAGTGCCCGGTAGGCTAGTTGTTAAAGGTGTTTAAATATCTTATAAAGCGCCTGTATTTTTTCTGCTCTACTTGTTAATTAATATATCCTTTTTTTAACAGCTGGATACAATCACTTGACACTCCTATAGTACACCTGCAGCTATTATAGCTTGCTATGTTATTATTAAAGGACTGTCAGTCACCAGCTCTCTGCTCTGCCCCTCCAGCACTCACTGGAGCACCGGGCTGCAGAAGAGGCAGGAACGGCTGCTGAGCCAGCCTCTGATCCAACATCTGGGTGGATCCTGACAATATTGTTGTCCACAGACAGCGGGCTTTTGGCTGATTCTGGGTCACAGGAGAGCACAAGAAAGTGTATAACTGTGACCCACAAGAGAAGTATGACTGTGAAAGCTTTGGTCATACTTCTCTTTAAAGCACAAAAAAAAATATTTACAAACATTTGTTCGGTTCAGTATTTGGATAAAACACATAGGTGGACCATTAAAAAGGAACCGTATATGTGATGCAGTATTTGCAGTAGGAACATATTACTCAGGGGCAGAACTCCAGACCCTTGTGTCATTGCCTGTTGCACAAGCAACCTGGGTAAGGTAGTGACAGGTCCTTATACGTGCTGTCAAGGAACTAGAGACCTGACCCAAATTAAAGAGGCTCCAGTCTCTCCCCAAAAAATTAAGTCACCAGCTACAAACACCTGTCCAGGGATCCAGCGATGTTCTCATCTGAACCGATTCTTCAAATGGCTTCAGATGCAGGCGCCGGCATCTTAGGTAAGGGAAATTGAAAGTACAGCCTGTCCCCTACTGCGCATACGTGAGCTGCACTAGCTTTTTGCATGCTCCCGCAGTCTTCTGGGATCTGTGTGTGTCGGTGAAGGGGGAGGTAGCCAAACTTCCTCTCCACGGCAATCTGACCCAGAAGTGGGAGCGGGTACCTGTCAAAACCAGGTACCCAATTCCCCCACAAAAAAAGTGCCAAATGTGACAGTGCAAGGGGGAGGATGCAAACAAGCGTAATGTTCTCTTTTGGGAAAACTTCCACTTTAACCAACAACCACGAAATGTAATTTTTGGATAAACAGAATGTTAAGTATGAAAGCAATGAATGGTCCCTGAGACCGGAGACATGGTATAGAAGAGTATAAGGAAGGAATCGAGAGAAAGGGAAAAGGAAGAGAAAGGGAAAAAGGAGCAACCTCTCCTTTTACCCAGGGTCCCGGTCAGCCTCTTCCGCCATCCATTCCTGCTCCTAAAAGGGACCCAGGTCTTAATTTCAGTGTTCGGAAATGTTCATAAGTCATCTATTCAATTGCACAGAAAATGACACGAGAGTTTATTCACATATTTCTGAAGTTTTGCATATTTCAGTTAAAACAGTAACACTTCTGCTACCCAGAAAAAATTGTGGTTTGGAATAAAACAGCTGTCTACAAACAGAGGGACTTTCGCTTTACAAATCATACATACATGCCATGATTTTTATTTTCCTGGTTCAGTTTTATGCAGGCCATACATGGTTCGAATTCCAAACGATTTTGTGTCTGAAAATCAAAAACGTCGTTCACTCAGTAATCCAATGGTGCCATCAATGATTTCGAAAATCGGCCGACCAAGTCATAAAGTTCGCCCCATATAACAGGCAAAACTTCTGTTTCTTACAGGCTCATGCGCATATTCTTTTCGGAAAAATGATCGCACGATTTGACAATCATTGAGTTGAAAATCGGTCGTTTTTCACGAATTTTCCAACATGCCTGATCACCGAAAAGGGGAGGAACCACGAAAATCTAACAGAGCGAAAATCGGCCGAGTATTCATAGGTCCAATTTTCGGACAAAAAAAATCGGTCGACTTTCAACCCATGTATGGCCGGCCTTAGTCCACAGGCTGAACAAGAGAATGATCAATCGAAGAGGGAATCATCAGTGTTGCCTATTGTATTGAATAGCCCAAACACCCAAACAGTGCTTGCATCTCATAGAGTCACTGTTCAGCCAATAATCCACCGTCTGACTCCCATTTTTTTAAGCTATACCATATCCTGGATTGTTCTATGCAATGCAGTGGTTTTATAAAACCGTCCATTCAATTTATATTCCAACAATCATGCTCAATAGAACAGATGGTAATATGATGCAGATTATTCAATAAGATGGCCAGCTATAGACGATTTGCATAGTTGCAAAAGGAATATAGAACACTATATATTTATGTAGAGCCTCTGTATTTTGGGTGGTAAGAGATGACAAGTAATGGAAATGTATTTGTAGAGTTTGTTTTTTAGGTGTATAAAATGACTACTCTATTTGTTTCTTGCAGCACAATAAAATGGGGTTTTCTGATTTATCCACAGCTGGAGTTTGGCCAGGATGAATTCCTGCCTCTTTCTACAGCTAATTTGTTTTACGGCTGCCATGACTGCCCTGGATTGGGCGCATCATCTTATTGCTTCGGGGTCTTCTGGATCCAGGTACCCATGTTGGAAGAGGGTGGTTTGTATTTTATCCCTTGGAATGGGCGGTTCTATGATTTTGTGTTGTTGAAATCTACTTGACTTTACTGTTTGCTAAAAATGTTTTATTAGATAAACTAGGAATGGGATGTTTTATCTGAAAAGTATAGTGTTTAGTTTGTTCCTAAACTCAGCTGCTGATGTCATAAAATCAAATTTAACCCTAAAAGCCGAGCGCACAAAAGTCTGGGCCTTGACGCCGAGCGGCCGCATATTTGCGTACCATTTGAAAATACATATACGTGCTGAGAGCGCGTGCCCTGTGAGCTCCCAGCACATATGTCCGTGACTCATGGAAAGGTCCCGATCCTCCTTGTGATCGGGACCTTTTCTGATCATGTGACAGCGAATAACGGCGGTTACATGATGCTAGAGTTTTCCCCTCACTTTCTATCCTGTTGACAATCTTTTACCAGACAGGCAGTGAGGGGAACGCTCTAGCAGCATCACAGACAGAAATAAAAATGCTTTTCTTACATAAAGTAGGGCAGGGCTAGAACCCCTGTCAGATTTTTATTGATGTCAGTGTTCCTGTTGCAGATTTTCCCTCACTTCCTGTCTGGTAAAGTGTTGTCAGCAGGATAGCAGTGTAAATTTCTCTTAACGAAACCCCAGATAGCAGAAACCAGGCAGACAGTTTAATCTTTCCCGCAATCTAAAACTAAAAAAGTCTTTAGCTTGGCATGCACTTACAGTAAATTGCCACAAGCCCAGGCAGTTGCAGCTCTGGGTTTCCCTGTTAGTGATGCAGCTTTTCTGATTGACCGCTTCCCGAATGCCCTGTAGCAGAAATACTGCTACAGGGCGGCAGGGCTGTGCAAAATCTCGTATATACGTATTTAGCATTTCCGGGTAGAGGGAGCTCGCGCACCACCCTACCCGCGCTGCCAGGTCTCTGTTCTGCACAGCAGAGAAATACACAGCAGTATGTTTCCCTAGTAAAGCACACACAGTAAAACAGCATAGTTAACCCTTTGATCGCCCCAGATGTTAACCCCTTCCTGCCCAGTGCCATTAGTACAGTGTCAGTGCTTTTTATTAGCACTGATCACTGTATTAGTATCACTGGGGATGTCAGTGGCAGTTAATCAGTCCCCCCCCTCAGTGTCAGAATGCCCACTGCAGTCCCACTATAAGTTGAAAAAAAAATCCAGCATATATGCCGCCATTTTTAGACGTTATAAGTTTCATGTAAACCAATTCATTTACATGTATTGGGATTTTTTTTTTTAGCAAAGACATGCCGCAGAATACATTTTGGCCTAAATTTATGAAGAAATTTGATTTTTTTTTTTTAAATTTTACTGGATATGTTTTATAGCAAATAAGTCAAAACTATTGTTATTTTTTTTTCAAAACTGATATTTATAGCACAAAAAAATAAAAACCGCAGAGGTGATCAAATACCACCAAAAGAAAGCTCTATTTGTAGGAAAAAAAGGACATACATTTAATTTATGTACAGTGTTGCATGACCACGCAATTGTCAGTTAATATAACGCAGCGGCTTATCGCAGAAAAAGGCCTGATCTGGAGGGGGGTAAATCCTCTGGAGGGCAAGTGGTTCAGGACCAATAATAGGTCACACAGTGTTGAACTGTGAGCTCTTTATTCTCATCAAAGTGTAACTGTTGATTGTGGACAGACCTCTGATCTTTATACAACTCTTAGGCCCCTTTCACACAAGCGTTCTGTATGTCCGTTTTTCATCCGTCTGTTGAAAAACGGACACCCATGTATTTCTATGGACTAGCTGATGTAAATAGATGATCATCCGTTAAAGTCCACATCCGTTAACATCCGTTTTTTTTTTTTTTTTTTTTTTTTTTGAACGTAAGAAAACCCTATTTTTCTTCAGTTTTAAAAAAAAAAGAAACGGATGAAAAATGGATGCAAACTGATGAAAAAAAACAGAACACCCATGTGAAAGGGACCTTATTCCATTAGAGTTCAGATAGAGATCCATGCTTTTTATTTTTTTATATTTTAGTAACACTTTCTGTCTTTTTTTTTTTTTTTAAATCTGATTGGGTGCTATTGGTAATTTTGGCCAGATCCTTTAATGTGAAAACTTGAACACTGATGTTCACTTTTATTGAATATACTGCACATGTTTTAGCAAGGCGCCCTGAATTATTTATCTTACATCTGAATGCAAATTAGTCTGCTAAAAAAAAATTAGTACATTAAATCCTTTTTTATTTTTTGAGCCCTAATGAAGGGGAATTTCCTGGCCTTGAAATGCATTGGCTGTTTTATACATTCCAACCATAAACTGATACAATATTGGACTCCTGGACATTCGTTTGGCACTCTTATTAGACTGACTACACATAGACTCTTAATCTGGGTGACCCCTTTTCCCAAGGGGTCCCTTGTTTTGTGTCCAGTTGCCAAATCAAGCCATTGGGCCTAAGTGATGACTTAATTTACCTATCAAAAAATCGTTTCCAGTTCCTGGTCTCAACCTTTTCTTGGCAGTCAATAAGTTGGGGAGTAATGTTATGGAAGTCAATATACCTATCAGGAATATTAAGCAGATTGTGCTGTGCTCCAGTATTTGGACACATGACATAGAAACCCAGTGGCAGTTCACGGAAGACTGATATCGGCGGAGTCTTCAACCAGAGTGACATTGGTGCCCACAATACACAGCTAGTATGGATGTGGGATCTGAATTGCTGTTATATCTGCTTAGTACAGTGTGTAGGTGAGGTTTCGCTGACTAAAGGCTCATACACACAATAAGAAAATAATACGAAAATTTCCATACGAGGAATGATCAGTCCGTTATCTGTTTATTAGTATAGTGCTTTTGACAGCCAATTCCGACTGTTTGGATGAAAAAAAAACAAAGGTGCAAGCTAGAAAATGTTTATCATATATGAACACAACGTCCGATTTTCCTTCAGTGTGTACAGTAATCGTACAATCAATAGAAGTCACAAGACTGCTCTAACTGCTGATGAGAAAAGGTATTTAGCAGATTATATTTACTAAAATAATTGCATTTTTCACGTTCTGTGTACTGTGGGAGACCGGATATAGTGAAGGCAGGGTCCTAGGTTTAGTAACACTTTAAGGGCCCATTCACATGTGCGTTGCGGCAATGCATGCTTAACACTTTGCCGCAACGCATGCCAACACACCTGATCTACGCGTGGTGCAGTTCATTGTGAATGGCACCCCAATGCACTCTACTATAGAGTACAACGCACCACAGTAGGCATATTGTGCTTTGTGGTGTACTGCATTTTCAAAAAGGGACATGCGTTTTTGTTGTGGTACTTTGGCAGCCAATTTATAATGAATAGGCTGTTGTAATACAACCTACATTAAAGCGGAACTTCACCCCTTTTTTTTTTTTTATGGTTCTAAAGGCTGAAGGTTTTTTACCTTCATTTTGTACATGAATGTGATAAACCTTCAATGTGAAACTACCCAGCCAATACCTGAGCTCGATCTCGATCCAGCGGTGTACATGGAAACGGCGGCTCTCCTGGGTCTCTCCCTCCTCATTGGCTGAGACACAGCAGTGGGAGCCATTGGCTCTTGCTGCTGTCAGTCACAGCCAGTGAGGACGGGGCGGCGCTGAGCCACGCTCTGTGTGTCTTCTGTAGAGAGAGAGGCGGCTAGGGAGCGAGCACGCATGAGTGCCCCCAGAGAAGTCGCTTTCGCTAGGGTACTCGGCAGGGGGGAGGGGCCAGGAATGCTGACGAAGGACCCCAGAAGAGGAGGATCAGGGCTGCTCTGTGCAAAACCATTACACAGAGCAGGTAAGTATAACATGTTTGTTATTAAAAAAAATAAAAATCTGAACATTTATTATCATTTTAATGTTCCTTTCTTCTAGCTCATCCTCCTCCCTGTAACACAATTGCAAAAAAAAAAAAATATATATTTTTTTTTATGGTAAATTTGTTTTTCCCTGAAGTTCAGGTCTGTAATTCTGGTATAGGTGAGGATGTACGTAGGCCCTGCGTATGTTCAGAAATGCCGCAGGTCACTCAGGGATCCATGGCAGTGCTTCTGTGCAGGCACACGGTCCTGTGAACTGCTTCCTGGGATTTCTAGGTCATTCATCCCAGACGGCAACTCGGGGGATCTCGCGCATGCGCATAAACAGCGCCAGGTCTCTGCCACTTAAGTGGCAAGGCCTGTTCCCATTCCCTGTGCCCATGTGCAGACACACTGCGGGGATATGATAGGTCCCAAAGACCTGGAAAGGGTCTCTGCAGCATGTGCCAGATCAAGATGGCGGTGCCGGAGAGGAACAGTGTTGGGAGAACTTTCCCTACAAGCAAGGCAACGCTGGACTCATGGACTAGTATGTTTTTTTTTGGGGGGGGGGGGGGGGGTTTTGTTCTACTTTTTTTTACTTTTCTACAAAGACAGGTTTGGATTTAAAATGTTTATTTATGATAGTAAGGGTGGAGTTTTCTTTTATTTATTTATTTCAGGTACTTGTATAGCACCGTCAATTTACGCAGCACTTTACATACATATATTGTACATTCACATCAGTCCCTAACCCTCAAGGGGCGTACAGTCTAGGGTCCCTAACTGACATTCATACATACACATACTAGGGCCAATTAACCTACCAGCATGTCTTTGGAGTCTTTAATGCGTGTAAAAATGGACCATAATGCACCACAGCTTGTCCCTTTAGTATAAATGGGCCCAGATTTTAATTGGCAGCTGCACTTTGCAGAACACTTTTGGGGGTGATTCATTCAAGCATTGGTGACACTTTTCAGATGGTATAACCGTGTTAGAAAGTCCTGCACCAAATTCATGAAAACCATTTTCTTTTTTTTCCGCCGCGTGCGGAAAGCGGAGGTAAAGAAAAGCGATTCCATGTTGGAGCAAGTTGTGTTGCAGACAAAAGTTCTGTCTACGGCAGTTCCGCAGCAAGTGAAATACACCTTCCTGACATTTACATGAATCTGTGGTAGGTTGCGCCATTTGTTGCACGGAGACAGATTTCTGTCTTGATTCATTCCAGGGTCATTGCCTTCATACATGCGCCCGTGCGTAGCACAGGTTGATCCGGCACTGATGTGCTCGGCCGTAGAAGTGGCTAGACGTTGAGAAAGGTTACTAAGGAGACGGCAGTTAGCCCTGTGCGGCTGGTCAGGAGGATCTGCGCCTTGTATGCATGTTGCATAATAGGTCTGATGTTCCATGAAATCCGGCATATGACACGTTGTGTTCGCTCTTTCGCCCCCTACTGGCCACGAGCCGCCACCGCAGCCCCAGTGTCTCTATACCAAGCAGCAGCTGGAAGTACCATTCAGCAGCACACAGGGTGGAACGTCTGTCACACAGTCAGCTGGCTTTTTGTTTTTTTTTTTCTCCTTGCACCCTTTGTTCTCCTTCGGGCTGTTGAGTGTGGGTTTGGTGGATATTGCACATTACAGGGATTCCTCAGCATTGCAGAGTGGCGTGCTGCGGGTGCCAGTTGCTGGGCTACATAGCTGTGCTCCCCTGCAGGCTGGCATGGTCTGATCCCTGGGCTGTGGGGGAGGGAGGGGAGGGGGGGGGGGGAGTGTTGCAGAAGCTCACATTAGTGCAGCTTGTGTGTGGTTAGTGCAAAGCTGGAATATGAGGCAGTAGCAGCAGCGATGAACTGTGAGCTCCCTGTGCTGAGGTCTGCAGCTTTTCCCTTCTCTGCACTCTTCCCTCTGGCTGCCTGTGAGTACAATGCTTTGTCCTTCCCAGCCCTTCCTTCCATGCTCCTCTATGGGCATGCCTGCCTTCACCTCTATTGTTTTGGAATTTCCCTCCATGTCAGCTTGCCATGCAAAGGATCCTCCCCACCCACCCCCCACCTATGGTTTTGCTGCAAAGTGCAAGCTCTGCAGTCTAAAATCCCTTTGCCCTCCCCGCCACCTTTTTTTTCTCCTAACTGCCCGAGATTATGACTTTTACAGATGAAATATTAATTGATGTCACTTTATCTGTGGAGCAGTGTGGGATTTGTAGTCTTTTGTGGTTTACAGTAGTGCAGCATGACATGGCTTGGCTCGGCCCTGTCACTTAGCCATGCCTTATACGGATCAACCCCATTGTGTGTGTTTTATTTTGTTTATAGATTGGTTTGGACTGTTCACCCCCAAAACTGGTGGGCTGAATCGCTCACTGGTATGGGGGCTCCACACCTGGTGCTGTTTACTCTGTTCAGTCTCACTCCTCCTGCTGCAGTAGGAGAGAGTCTCTCGCCTCTTCATCCTCCAAACTCTGGAGTGTAAAAGAAGGGGATGAGCAGCCCGGTGTAGAAATCTCCCACAGGGGGACAGTGGAGCGATTCAGCTCTGTGGCATGGAAAACTGAATTCTCCTTTTTCTTGGTGGACTGATCCTTTAAGTCAGGCATGCATGGCTTTGTACGCTGCAGTACATGCAGTTTACGGAGAGCAGCAAGCCAGGGAAAAGTCTTATGTAACCCAATTGTAGAACAAGTGAATGCACAATTGAAGACTTTCTTCGGCTTGTCACATCAGGCCCGGCCATGCCGTGTTGCTGGGAGCACAATTGAACACAACAAGGGGAGATTAGCAGGGCAAGGCTCAGGACCGTGCCTGTTGTACTGTGACCTCGTGGCCGCCTGCTTTGGGTGGCAGGCTGACAGTGTGCATGCTTTGTGTCTTCCCTCTGCAGAGGAGCCGCACACCTAGGGGGCCTTCGAATTCTTATTACCAGGACAGGCTGGGCTCATTAGCATGGAGATCAAAGCCCGTTCTGCTTGTTGTTCTAGTGGCAGGCTCTGTGATATTCTATTATTATAATGATCGCTGACGCTCTACAAACTGACCCCAGGATTCTGCTCAGGCATTTTATTTATGGATTTGTCTCCCTGGCTTTGAAAGATCTGTACGTGGGTCCTATGGGGGCTACAAGGTGACTTTTTTGGGGGATGCAATCACAACTTGAAAGAGAGCGGTAATAAAAGCAGATGGGATAAGTTCATAGAGATGATGATTATTTGGGAGTTCTATAAACCGTTTGCTCAGCACTTTACAAAATAAAAGACTGCAGAGTTACAATACAACTCAATATAAAACAAGAGGGTATGGAGCAGGGGCAGACTGACAACTCATGGGGCCCCCCGGGCAATAGGGGATCATGGGGCCCCTGTGTCCTTGCCCAAACTCAAAAAAGCCTATGAAAAAGGTACCAGGGGCATCTCATGGGGCCCCCTACTGACCCCGAGTTTCCAAATGGTCAGTCCGCCCCTGGTATGGAGGGCTCTGCTTGTCGATAAAATGTTTAGAATGTATTATTTTATTGCACCTTCAAGTTATGCAGTGCTTTACATTTTGTACGTTCACGGCAGGCCTTTCTCTCAAGGAGCTTACAATCTACTGTCCCATCTTGCATACATACAGGCACATGCTCGGGTCGAGTTAAACAGAAGCCAATTAACCTGCAGTGCGGGTGGAAGCCCACACATGTACTGGGAGAACATACAAGCTAAATGGTTAGAACTTCCGCCTGCCAGTACCAGGTCCGTTGGTTTGAATCCCAACCACGGCACCACCTGCCTGGAGTTTGCATGTTCTCCCTGTGCCTGCTAGGTTTTCAGTTTGCTCCCACACTCCAAAGACATGCTGGTAGGTTAACTGGCTCCTGTTTGTGTACACGGTAGGGACTTTAGATTGTAGACGGTCAGGGACTGATGTGAATGTACAATATATATGTAAAGCACTGCATAAATTGACGGCGCTATATAAGTACCTGAAATAAATAAACAAACCAAGGACCCTTGTACTGCAAACCAAGGACCTCAGTGCTAACTACTAAACAGGCCATACATGGGTCAAATTTCGAATGATTTTGCGATAAAAAACTTTGTTCTGTAATCCAATGGTTCCACCAATGATTTAAAAAATCGGTCGTTTTTCACGAATTTTCCAGCATGCCCGATAAACGAAATGGTGAGGAACCATGAAAATCAGCCAATGCCCCACTAACAGAGCGAAAATCGAAAAAATGTATTCTTGGGTCTGATTTTCCGAACGAAAATCGTTCAAAATTGACCCATGTATGGCCAGCCTAATCCCCTGTGCAGGTGTCTACATGTTGCGATCCTAACTCAAAAGAGAGGTAGTATTAAAGTGCATGTAACCCCAAAAACTATTTTTTTATTTTTTTTTATGTTGCTGCATGTGAACCTTGTAAACTTTAAAACTGTGTAGTTTTAGTATTTATATTTGAAGAAAAATGTAGACTGCCAGCCCTGGCACGTCCTTTTCCAGGGTGACAACGCTCACCCACTGTCTTACAAAGCGGTGATGATGTTGTCAGCCCGCTGTGTGTCAGCTGATGTTTGGCTCATGAAGAGTCTCGCCGTTATCTTACTAGTGGAAATAAGAGAGTTTTTGTAATGTTTACAATCTGTTTTCCATCCGCTGTAAATATGGAATTGATTGTAAGCTCCATGAGCAAGGCCTTGCTGTTCCTTCTGCAATGGACTGTGTTGTAATTGTACTGCCCCCCTTCCCCCCCTTTTATATTGTAAAGCACAAACTGTTGGCATTGTACTGCCCCTCCCCCTTTATATTGTAAAGCACAAACTGTTGGTGCTATAGAAATCCTGCATGATAAAAGGTTTATTGAAAAGCTATAGACACCAGTCAGAGGCACTGAATGCATGGCTGCTGTCTGTACTGTGGGACCAGAGTGCCCATGCACTGATCCTGGTGCATCGCACTGTTTACTTTTACAGAACTTTATTGAAATGTCATGAGTGATATGTCAATACAGTTCTATTCACTGCTGCAGCATTATGATTGGGTGGCTCACTCCGTAATCTGCTGAGCTAAAGTAAAGTCATTTTGTCTTGTCTATGTATTGGGGCTGCACCGGAAAGAGCGGCCAGTGTGTCTCAAGTGTGGACTGGCCTGTGGACGTGTGTACATTAACCTCAGGTTTTTCCACAGCATTTTGCAGAAACGCAGTACAGTCCATTTAACATGATTTTCTGTGGGACAGGTTCACATCTCTTCACTGCGTTTTTTGGAAAGGGACACAGATTTTTTTTTTTTTTTTAAAAACACAAAAAGTTGCGTTTTTGGTTCTATAGACTTCAATGAAAACACTGCAGAAAAGCATGTAGTGCATTTTGATGCGTTTTGAGTTTTAAATCTGCCTAGCAACAAGAAAAATTAAAAAAAAAAAAAAAAGAAAACCCTCCTCGCCCCCCCCCCCCCCCTGCAAAAACAAAACACAATGCTGAAACGGGTCAAACGCAACCCGCATAGGTGTGAACCTAGCCTAAGTGTGGGGCAGCTGTCAGCTTTGGCTGCAGAGAGGGACTGGTGTGGTGTGTTTTGGCACATCACACTTTCTTTCTTCTTTTTTTTTTTTTTTTCTTTCATGTTTTGCATTGTATTGGTATTGTTCTGTCACATGTTCTGTCCTCCTTTGTAATGTACAGCACTGAGCAAACCATTGGCGCTTTATAAATACTGTATAATAATATATGACGCTCACAAAGTGAAACTTCATTTGTATCACTGCACAGAAGCACGGTATCTTGCAGCACTGTGCAGGGACACATGGTGCCAGCATGTCTGCATTTTTTCACAGCTCACTGCTCCATACCCTCTGGGCTGTGTTGCAGTGTGAACGGGGCCCATAGAAAACGATTGTTTTCTGTGTGCCGTAGTGGTGACTGGTGTTCTTCCGCTGTGGAAAAACACCAGTCACCAAACTATGCGAGTACAGGTCCTTTGCTGTTGGGGGAGGGGCGGGGGTGTTAAAAATGCACAGTTGATCTGCGTTTTTTAGCACCTCCATGCAACCCCTGCTTTCACACTGATCCATTTTTCTTCCCTGTTTGCGTTTAAAACAGCGAAAGAAAAATGCATGGCCTTTAAATTCTATGGAACTCTTCACACTGGTCCTGCTCACTGCGTTTTTGGTGCAGTAACAAAACCACGCCAAAAACACATCTCCACATTGAAATCATTGAAAAAGTGGAAAAACCTGTGGTTGCATTCTTGATGCGCTTTGGATTCTCCATTGAACTCTGTTGTAGCAAAAAAACGCTGCTTTTTTTTTTGCTTTCAAAAAAAGTCCCTGACCCACTCCAAAAACGCAGCAGCTCAAAAAAGCATGGATGTGAACGTGTTCCATAGGACACCATGTTAGATGGACTGTAGTGCGTTTCTACAAAAAACACATTGGTGTGAACAGAGCCTCACAGATCGGGTGAAAAACACAGCAAAAATGTGGCAAAAATGCACATGCATTTTTACTGCGTTTTTTGCAACGGAGTAGGATGAAAGTAGCCTGATATGCAAAGGCCATGAACTGAGGTGAACACATGTTGTAATGCTTTGCTTCTTGCCCACAGCAACAATTAGTCCCTGGTCACACCGCTGCCATTTCTGTGCGATTTCTGAAGACTCGATTGCTACTTGTGAAGATTTTCAACGATTTCTGGCAATGTGCAGTGCGATTTCCATTATATTCTATGTATGGGAAATCGCAACAAAACATGCTGAAAAAGTCACGTGAGAACTACTTTAAAAATCACGCTGCAGCAAATTGCACGTTAACCCCTTCATGCCGGATCGTCCCGGCGTGAAGAGGAGTTCCTGTGGCGGGAGGTGGGCGGGGCTTAGTGTCATGTAGCCGATGTGACGTCACGGCCGGTCACAGGATCGGGAAATGTCTCGATCAAAAGAGCGGACCGGGACCTTTCCGTGAGTATCGCACGTGTGCTGGGAGCACGCAGGGCGCGCTCTCTCAGCACATATGTTTGTTACATGAACGCAAATGTGTGGCCGCTCAGCGTCTAGGCCCAGACGCTGGGAGGCTGCACATTTGCGTGCGGCCGGCGTGAAGGGGTTAAGACACATTCATGGGGTGTGATTTCAATTTGCACCTGAAATCACACCAGTATGATGCTTCAAGCGTTCTTGCAACCATGTGCAACACATGCAGTGTCTTAGCAATTACTGGGTATTGGCAAGGAAGGTGTCACATTGTTTCCTTGCTGCCTGTGAGATGCCTCTGAAAAGTGATCTGAACATGGCTGGCTTTTCAGAGGGGTGGTGATTTAGACACCAGTATGAACTTAGCCTGAAAAGAGTGATAGACATAGATCTATAGAAATGTACACTATATTGCCAAAAGTATTGGCTGGCCTGCCTTTCCACGCACATGAACCTTAATGGCATCCCAGTCTTAGTCCGTAGGGCTCAATATTGAGTTGGCCCCGCCCTTTGCAGCTATAACAGCTTCATCTCTTCTGGGAAGGCCGTCCACAAGGTTTAGGAGGGTGTCTATGGGAAGGTTGGACCATTCTTCCAGAAGCACATTTGTGAGGTCAGGCACTGATGTCGGGGGAGGAGGCCTGGCCTGCAGTCTCTACTCTAATTCATCACAAAGGTGTTCTATGGGGTTGAGGTCAGGACTCTGTCCAGCCAGTCAAGTTCCTCCACCCAAACTGGCTCCTCCATGTCTTTATGGACCTTGCTTTGTGCACTGGTGCGCAGTCATGTTGGAACAGGAAGGGGCCATCCCCAAACTCTTCCCACAAAGTTGGGAGCATGAAATTGTCCAAAATGTCTTGGTATGCTGACGCCTTAAGAGTTCCCTTCACTGGAACTAGGGGGCCAAGCCCAACCCCTGAAAAACAACCCCACACCATAATCCCCCCTCCACCAAACATTACACTTGGCACAATGCAGTCAGGCAAGTCCCGATCTCCTGGCAACCGCCAAACCCAGACATGTCCATCGGATTGCCAGACAGGGAAGCATGATTGTTCACTACAGAGAACACATCTCCACTGCTCTAGAGTCCAGTGGCGGCGTGCTTTACACCACGGCATCTGACGCTTTGCATAGCACTTGGTGGTGTAAGGCTTGGATGCAGCTGCTCGGCCATGGAAACCCATTCCATGAAGCTCTCTACACACTGTTGTTGTGCTAATCTGAAGGCCACATGAAGTTTGGAGGTCTTTAGCTATTGACTCTGCAGACAGTTGGTGACTTCTGTGCACTTCAGCATGCGCTGACCCCGCTCTGTCATGTGACGTGGCCTACCACTTGGTGGCTGAGTTGCTGTTGTTCCCAGTTGCTTCCACTTTGTTATAATCCCACTAACAGCTGACCGTGGAATATTTAGTAGCCAGGAAATGTCACGGATGGACTTATTGCACAGGTGACAACCTATCACGGGACCACGCTTGGAGTCACTGAGCTCCTGAGAGCGACCCATTCTTTCACAAATGTTTGTAGAAGCAGTCTGCATGCCTAGGGGCTTGATTGTATACACCTGTGGACATGGAGGTGATTGGAACACCTGTGTCACATGATTTGGAGGGCGGGGACAATACTTTTGGCAATATAGTGTATTATAGGTACAATAGGTAGATATAGAATCAGATGAACAGAAATGGAGGGAGCTACTATATATAGATCTAGAATACGATGGATATGTAATCTATGGGTGGCTCTAGAGGTGAAGGATTCCTCCCTGTGGGATCAGGTATGATGATGATGAATGTGATCCAGGTGTGTGCGGTTCCTCGCCCTGTGATTGGTCAGCTGGGGGAATGGATACATTTGTAGCGATGATTGGCCGCCTGTCATCACCACGTGTGTCTTGTGCTGCATCGGCCATTCTTGGAGGATTTCACAGAAGTGAAGTGTAATGTCCTCTCCCTGTGACGCTCTGTGATTGGTGGATTTCCTCTACTCCGGTCCATCACGCTGAACACATGTAGTCAGTCCTCCTCGGTGTCCGGTGGGTTCTCCTCTCCGGGCGATCGGCGGCGGTCATTGTGCTCTTGTGTGTCGGGACTACACCTCCCAGCATGCTCGGCTCTCACCCTCCGTGACGTCACCCCGCCCCCCCGGGTTGTTTGTGTTGTGCGCGGGAGGAGGCTGGTGGTGCAGTCACGACGGGTGTGCGGGCGCCCTCTGCTGGTCACCAAGCGGCATTGACTGTCAGTTCATTTATCGTGTCAACATGGTCTGCAGCGTTGTACAGAACAAAGAGTGCCTGAGATACGGGGGGGGAGAACCTGTGTGAGCATGACTCTGATCACCCAATCAGCGAACCCCCTCATCTATGTGCACAGCTTGGCTGAAAGGTGACTTCCACTTTTGCGGCCACCTACTTTGTTTTCTATGTTCCCATTCATATAGTATGACTTAAGTCTAGGTTCACACCTAAGCGTTTTGCAGAAACGCACAGCAATCCATCTAACACGATTTCCTATGGGACAGGTTCCCACAGCGTTTTTTTGGAAAGGGTCAGGGACTTTTTTTAAATGCAAAATGTTGCGTTTTTGGTTCTATAGACTTCAATGGAGATGCTGCAGAAAGGCATGTGATGCATTCTGCGCTTTAATCTGCCCAGCAACAAGTTAAAAAAAAAAAAAACCACGTGCAAAAACGCACTGCAGAAATGGATCAAACGCAGACTGCATAGGTGTGAACTGAGCCTAAAGTAGTATTGAACCCTCAGAGGATTCCCCCCCCCCCCTTCCTGACCAGGCCATTTTTTGCGATATGGCGCTGCGTTACTTTGACAGTTGCGCAGTCATGCACCCAAATGACATTTACAGCCTTTTTTTCCCACAAATAGAGCTTTCTTTCAGTGATATCTTATCGCCTGTGAGGTTTTTTTTTTTTTTTGTGCTAATGAAAAAAAAAAAAGACCAGCAATTTTGAGGGGAAAAAAAACTTCTTTTTTTTTTACTTTTTTCTATTAAACATGTCCAATAAAAAAAATTAAAAAATCAAATTTCGTCATAAATTTAGGCCAAAATATATTCTGCTCCATGTCTTTGCTAAAGTAAATCCCAATACGTGTAAATTAATTGGTATACATGAAAGTTATAGCATTTACAAATGGCGGTGTATATACTGGGATATTTTATAATTTTATTTTTTTATAACTAGTAATGGCGGCGATCAGTGACTTATAGTGGGACTGCAGCGGGCGATCTGAAATGGGGGAACTGACTTGGTGTCACTGACATTCTCAGTGACACCAATATAGTGATCAGAGCTAATAAAAAGCACTGACACTGTACTAATGGCACTGGGCAGGAAGGGGTTAACATGTGGGAGGATCAAAGGGTCAACTGTGTGCCATTTTACATACTGGGCTGTGTTTGTGTTTCACTGTAAGCACAATGCTTTGCATGGCTGTGCAAAGCAGTGAGCAGGAGCTGACAGGAGAGAATGGTTTTGTTTACCCACCCCCCCCTCCTGTCGGAGATTCTCGGCAATCACCGGGCACCAGCGAGTAATCACCCTCCGGGACCTGCTGATTGACAGCTGAGGCTGCGAATGGCAGTGCGGGTAGGGCACATGCGTGCACCCCTTACCCGGAAATGCAAAATCGCATATATATCCCTGATTTCTGCGCACCCAGCAACCACTTTATAACACAGCGGCTGGTGTGCGGTCCGGCGGGGAATCAACGCTCTGTATTGCACCGTTCCAAATTAACTTTATTGAAAAGTCACACAGACATTTCATTAAGTTTAATTGGCTGCTGTGTGGTGCTTCGCACTGCACTGAAAGAAAAGTTGTGCATGCGCTATTCTCTTTCAATGCACTGTTCCCACCCACCAGGCGGTATACATACTGAGATATATATATATTTTTTTTTTAACTAGTAATGGCGGCGATCGGTGACTTATAGCGGGACTGCGGCGGGCATTCTGAAAAAGTTGTGCATGCTCTCTTCTCTTTCAGTGCACTGTTCCCGCCCACCAGGCATCAGGCACACAGGAGACCAGGCATTTTGCTTTGTCATGCGGTAGGACTGTGCTGGAATAACTGCCCCACCGCATCTGGTGTGAATGGACCCTAATACACTGAGCACTATAAAATAAACATTACCCAGTAAACTATTTGGTAAAGTTATTACCCCAGAACTTGCAGTTTACAACTTTCAATGCTGTTGGCTCCTGCTCTCTCTGTGCTGCTTCCCTGAACTTCCAGTCTTTATAGCAAAGAGTTAACAGTAGACAGTCCTGTGTTTTTGGAGGCCATACACCTGCTTCCATACATCTGTCAAATTAGGAACTGTGGCTGTGTTCATAAGGCTGCTGTAACCCCATAGTGTAACATAGGCTGCCTGCACACCGCAGTAACCACATATAAAAAAACAAAACACTGATTTATACTGTACAGGTCACACTGAACTTTATTAACTCGGTATAGTTTTATTTTTTAGCTTTACCAGGAATTTTGTACATTATGTGTATGTCTACTAATAATGATTTTAGTGAAAATATCATTTTGATATTTTTAAGGGGAGCCCGGCCATGCAGGCTGGACGGGACCCTGTGATCTCTAACAGCAGCCCTGGTAGGCAGACACAACTCTAATCCCTGCGTACAAGTGTGACTCCATAGGATGCTGCGTGAGAAAGGAGCCACCTTGAAACAGGAAACCTGGAGCAGTGATCATGGCATCAGCCTAAACTGGAACATAGGCAAGGATTAAAATGAAGCTGCATATTCAGTGGGGTGATTAAATCAGCTGCTGAAAGTGCCTGAAGGACAAGTTGACTTTTGTATAAATAAATAACTTTTTATAGAGGTAAAAAATTTACATTTTATTGTTTTTTTTTTTTTTTTTATTAGTAGTCTGTGGTGCATTGTAGCGTGGGTCAGCCGGTACAATGTCAGGATCCTGCAGATTGTCAGTATACCTGTCTGCCTGGACCTCAGGCAGACTGTTACTAAAGAGCAGGAAGAATCGATGAACTACTAGCTCCTTCACATCTCATTGAAAACTTAAACTACAAGCCATTTGCCACAGCAGAACATGGGACTTGTAGGTCATTTATTCACAGAACTCTGTGAATGAATGATGCAGCCATGTGGATGGAGAGGATCCCCCGCTGTCACAATGGGAGATCAGCAGGGGGAGGGGGCTGCTGCTTTAGTAGCCTGTTACATTTTACATCCTGAATACAGGTATAATCTGTCACTAAAGGTGAACTTTGCTTTACAAAAAATAGGGGTTTAACCACTTGCCTGCCAGAGGATTTACACCCCTTCCTGACCAGGCCATTTTTTTTGAGTGACGGCGCTGCGTTACTTTAACTGACTCAGTGGTATTTGCTCGCCTGTGTTTTTTTTTTTCTATTTTTTGTGCTATTAAAAAAAAAAAAAAAAAAGGCCGACAATTGAGGAAAAAAACAATATTTTTGACTTTTTCCTATTAAACATGTCTAGTGTAAAAAAAAAAACAAAAAAACTAATTTCATCATAAACTTGGGCCAAAATGTATTCTGCTACATGTGTTTGCTAAAAATAATAATTTCAATACATGTACTTTAATTGGTTTACATGAAAGTTATACAAATGTCGGTATAGATACTGGGATTTTTTTTTTTTTACTAGTAATGGTGGCGATCAGTGACTTATAGCGTGACTGCTGCGGGCATTCTGACACTGGGGGGGAACTGACTTGGTGTCACTGACATCCCCAGTGACACTAATGCAGTGATCGGTGCTGACACTGTACTAATGGCACTGGGCAGGAAGGGGTTAACATGTGGGCCGATCAAAGGGTTAACTGTGTGCTGTTTTACTGTGTGGGCTGTGTTTGTGCTTCACTGTAAGCACACTGCTTTGCATGTTTTGTAGCCCAGTCCAGCCTTGTGTAGGTCTACAATCTTGTCCCTGACATCCTTGGACAGCTCTTTGGTCTTTGCCATAGTGGAGAGTTTGGAATCTGATTGTTTGATTGCTCCTGTGGACAGGTTTCTTTTATACAGGTAAAAAAATGAGATTAGCAGCACTCCCTTTAAGAGACTGCTTCTAATCTCAGCTTGTTACCTGTATGAAAGACACCTGGTAGCCAGAAATCCCGCTGAATGATAGGGGATCAAATACTTATTTCCCTCATGAACATGCAATCAGTGCATCATTTGTTAGACATGCATTTCTTTTGTATTTGTTGCTATTCTGTCTCTCAGTGTTACAATACACCGAACATTCGATTATTAGACCGATCATTTCTTTGTGAGTGGGCAAACATTCAAAATCAGCCGGGGATCAAATACTTATTGTGTGTGTGTGTGTGTGTGTGTGTGTGTGTGTGTGTATATATATATGTGTGTGTGTGTATATATATATATATATATATGTGTGTATGTGTGTGTGTGTGTGTGTGTGTATATATATGTGTGTGTGTGTGTGTGTGTATATATATATATATATATATGTATGTACACACACGTGATTTTGTGCTCCGCTCCGGTGCCTAACTGTAGCAGTATTACTGTTCTAGGGCGGACAGGAAGCGATTGATATCACTTTAAACAGATAAGAGGAGCTTTGGATTATCTGAAGCAATTGTCATTACTTTCTAACACTTCATAGACCTTCTTTTGTGCTGAGTGGCAATTGTTTCCTTGTTGTATAGGAAAAGGGGGATAAAACTTTCCCAGGACATGTACTTTGTCCATCAGCTGGGCAGGGAGTAGGGTGGCACTGGGTTGTGGTGTTGTGTCCGGCAGACCGTATTGGTGTCATATTTGTGCGCTCCAAACAGAGCGTAGTAATGGCTCCAGTTGTTAGACTTACAATAGAACAGGGACCTTCATAGAAGGCCTTTAGAAGCCAGCGAGGCCTGACGGTGAAAAGATTCTGCTCCATTGTGGTCATGTCATTATGGATAGTGCAGTATAATTCACCAGTATACCCCCCCCCCCCCACCCATACTGCCCTCCACATACTGTACTGGTCAGGGAGAATCTCTCATTGCAGGTCCTGCTCAGTTCAAGATAAAAAGTGAAACTCCAGCTACAGACTTGTCACCGGGGACGGACTGACAACTCATGGGGCCCCCGGGCAATAGGGGATCATGGGGCCCCTGTGTCCTTGCCCAAATGGTCAGTCCGCCCCTGCTTGTCACATGAATGTACTGAGGATTTCTGAAACCATTATTTTCAGTGCTGGGGTCTTGTGGCGGGTATTTTTTTAGTGCAGGCTGGATCTGTTTGGGTTAAAGGATCACAAAAATGACCGGAGTCTGATGACTGCATGCGGCTAATACTTTAGTATTCAGTGTATGGGTTCCTTCTGAGTAGTTGGTTTTTAACTTTTTCATACCTCCTCCCTTTATCTGGGTCTTAATCACTGTGATTGGCTGTCACAGTAGTCGTATGACCGAGAGCTTGTCCTGCCTGGTCCCGATCATTACCCAAGATTGGGGGCTGTCTGTGACAGGTCATGCACCATGCTGTGATTGTGCTTTCTTCTTTCATGACATGGTTAAGGGTAAGAGTATGGGAGGGAATTTTTTTTTTTTTTTTTTTGTACCCGTGTTTGTGTAAGGCTGCTTACACACCTGAGAAGTATTTAAAGCGTTTTTGCGTTTAGAAAAAAAAGTGCCTGAAAAGCTCAAGAAAAACTCTTCCCTGTTTATGTGAATGTATTTATTTCAGGTACTTGTATAGCTCCATCAATTGACGCAGCACTTTACGTATATATTGTACATTCACATCAGTCCCTAACCCCTCAAGGGGCGTACAATCTAAGGTATATCTATGTATGTTTTCACACTGAGGCGTTGTGGTGTGGTGTAAATACTCCTGCTTGCAGCATCTTTGGGGCATGTTTGGTGAGTTAACCACTTCCCGTCTGGCCGTTGTATATAAACGGCCGAATGGTGGCAGTGAAGGGTCGGGTGGCCGTTTATAAACGGCCTCCCCGCACCCTGCTTGTGTGCGCTCCCTGGGAGCGCTCAGCACCACGATCTGGTGCCCACTGTGTTCTCCGGAGCACCAATCGTCGGACGGGACCTCTGTGCGAGGTCCCGATCATGTGATCACTGATTGGCCAGTCAGTGATCACATGCAGAGTAGTAAGCAAGGATGTCACTTGTGACATCCTTGCTTACTACGTGTGAAATCTGTGAATGCTCAGAGGTCACATGGTTAAGGCATGTAAAAAAAAAAAATCTTCATCACCCCCCACAAGTAGTACAGTATCACCATGGTGACACTGTACTGCTAGGGTGGCAGTATGTAAAAAGACAAAAAATAAATCATAATATAAAAAAAGTAAAGAAAAGTTTAAAAATTATAATTTTTGGTTATAAACTATTTTGGGTTATTTTATTTATTTTTTTTACTAAAAAGATAACGGAATTCATTTTGGACAAGATTTATGATGAAATATTATTTATTTGCAAAATCAGTGTGAAAGTAGCCTTAGAGCGGATCAGTGTGAAAGTAGCCTTAGAGCGGATCAGTGTGAAAGTAGCCTTAGAGCGGCTGTCACAATCAGCTAGTGCTGGAAAACCAACGTACCAGATGATCTTTATCTTGTCTGGGATTCTTGTTTAAAAAGAACCTTTCCCTTCTTCTTCCAAGTTCCCAGAGAAAATCCTTCATTTGTATACTTGGATAATGCAGCCCCCTCTATCACTTCTCGGGGGGGTCAATGGCCTTTTTGCATCTTGGGTGATGATTTTTTTTTTCTCTGAAAACTTTTCCCCTGCTGATGCTCTAGACCTCTGATCATCCACTAGCAGATATCTAATAAGGTCTTGTACACATGGGCCTCATTACGGGACAGCGCAAGCTTTTACTGAGCATTTGCAAAGCTGTCAGTGATCTTCAAGCAGCTTTATTGGAGCCTTGAACGCAAATGTCAGTTCTGTTGTGGGGATGTTGAACGCAGATCATAGTAGGAGTGATGCCGGTCACTTGTAACAAGCTGCTAGCGGGCTTCCAGTAGTGCTGAAGCGTATGGCAGCCTACTGAAGATTACTGCTAGCAGCTTTTTTAGAGCACCCATCGCCCCCATTAAGATCTGTGTTTTACATCCGCACACTGGTCTGCTTCAAAAGACTTCAACAAAGCTGCTAGAAGCTTTACAATCACTATATTACTGCCTGCTGTACACACGGCTCATATACAAGGTGAAGTCCATATATACAAGGCTTCTCAGTATCAGAAATGCTGTGGATCACACTGATGTGGTGCGGAATTCGCAGCGAATTCCGCACCGCATCAGAATCGCACCCGTTCATACGAACCAATGCGGGTGTGTATGTTAAGTTAACAACACCCCGAAAGCGGTGCGCAAAACGCGGTGCAATGTGCAGAATCGGATCGCATAGGTGTGATCTGATTCTACTGCGGACCAAAAAAGGCTCCTGCAACTTTTTGATGCGGTGCAATTAGTCATATAAAATATACGGCTCCAATCGCACCGCACACAATGCATGTGATCCGCACAGGAGTGCGGTGCGGTTCATGTACGAATCACATGCGATATACCGCACCTCATATATGTGAACGCAGGCTAAAACCCAATTCTAGTACTGAACAGATATCTGTACTACCTTTTGTTTGTAGAGTAGCATGTTTGGTTCGATTTGAGCTACGCCATAGCCGTGATTCTGGACTTGTTCACACCCCAACACACAGAAAACGCATGTGCGTTGAAATTCATTTTTAACACATTACACCACAGTTTACGGTGCATTGAACTGTGTTTTTAAATGCCATTTTTTCTGTGCAAGCCATATCAAGGGTCAAAATTCTAACTTTTTTTTTTTTATTTTTATTTTGTATCAGTTTGTGTTGATATGCATTGCATACATGATGGATTTTTAGGCAACACCCCTGTATTTTGTACACAGGGTACATAAACAATTTGTCCTTGCATTGAGCCTGGATAAAATATCTTGCCTGTATGGTCCTAAAATGTTGCTTTTCTATAGAATTCTACAAGAATAATGCTTTGCTGGGTTTTTTGCCTTCCTCTGAATCAACTGTGGGTGTAGGATTATAACTTTTTTTTTTTTTCTTTTTTTAATGTTTGAACTGGATGGACTTTTGTCTTTTTTCAGCCAGACTAACTATGATACTATGTAATAAAGAGCTTTTTATTTTGAAACAAACTTGTTGGTGTGGCCAGTGAGAGAGTGATGCCCATTAGCTGCAATGTTGCCGCTGGATGGTGAGATTACCCTAGACACTCCATCCACAAAAAAAGATAACGGGCCTGAAATCCATAACCGACCTTCGATCCAGATGGACAAAATCATTTGTTTAGTTATCGAATGACTGAGTTGGATGATACAGACCTATGGGAACATCATGGCAGTGCTTTTGATTTCGCCCACAACAAGGGCATTCAACATATCCAACAGGCGAGCTCTCGCCATGATGTCGCAGCTTGGGAGGGCAATTTTAGACCAATGGGGTGAGCAGAATGGGAGTGCAGTTTATGGATGGGCCCAGGAGATTGACCCGGATCACATATGTGGGTGTTGTATGTGAATAATGACTGCTTCTGATTCCTATACAGATTTGTTGACTTCTGGCAGCATTGCCCATCGCAGCCTGTTGGGTTTTTCATTTCTAGAGAAGGCAGTACAAGGAAGAAGCGGGCTGTTTCTAGAGAAGGCAGTACAAGGAGGAAGTGGGCTGTTTCTAGAGAAGGCCGTACAAGGAAGAAGCGGGCTGTTTCTAGAGAAGGCCGTACAAGGAAGAAGCGGGCTGTTTCTAGAGAAGGCCGTACAAGGAGGAAGTGGGCTGTTTCTAGAGAAGGCCGTACAAGGAAGAAGCGGGCTTCTCTGGAGAAGGCCGAACAAGCGGGCTGTTTCTAGAGAAGGCCGTACAAGGAAGAAGCGGGCTGTTTCTAGAGAAGGCCGTACAAGGAAGAAGCGGGCTGTTTCTAGAGAAGGCCATACAAGGAAGAAGCGGGCTGTTTCTAGAGAAGGCCGTACAAGGAAGAAGCGGGCTGTTTCTAGAGAAGGCCGTACAAGGAAGAAGCGGGCTGTTTCTAGAGAAGGCCGTACAAGGAAGAAGCGGGCTGTTTCTAGAGAAGGCCGTACAAGGAAGAAGCGGGCTGTTTCTAGAGAAGGCCGTACAAGGAAGAAGCGGGCTGTTTCTAGAGAAGGCCGTACAAGGAAGAAGCGGGCTGTTTCTAGAGAAGGCCGTACAAGGAAGAAGCGGGCTGTTTCTAGAGAAGGGCGTACAAGGAAGAAGCGGGCTGTTTCTAGAGAAGGGCGTACAAGGAAGAAGCGGGCTGTTTCTAGAGAAGGGCGTACAAGGAAGAAGCGGGCTGTTTCTAGAGAAGGCCGTACAAGGAGGAAGCGGGCTGTTTCTAGAGAAGGCCGTACAAGGAGGAAGCGGGCTGTTTCTAGAGAAGGCCGTACAAGGAGGAAGCGGGCTGTTTTGGGCAGCAGTCCTTTCTTTTATATGTTAGTCCCTATATTGTAAAACATGCAAAAAAAGAATCCTCCAGTCCGTATGTTGTATCAGATTGGCCCAAACTGCATTAAAAACCCGACCCAAGGAAGGTTTTAAACTTTTAAAGTCCATTAATGAACATTGCATTGAAAGTAATGGGCTGGCGAAGGACCTTTGTAATGCTGTGCTGCAGAGCATGTACCTTGTTGTAGTGCATTACAGGTCCATCCAAGGGGAATGGCAGTGCCATGCATGTAACATGTACTAACACCCATGTTGATGTACACATTGCCACAAAGGATGTAAATGGAGCCTACAAGATGTATGTAGATTGGTAGTCGGGCGGACTGACAACTCATGGGGCCCCCGGGCAATAGGGGATCATGGGGCCCCCGTGTCCTTGCCCAAGCTCAAAAAAGCCTATGAAAAAGGTACCAGGGGCATCTCATGGGGCCCCCTACTGACCCCGGGCCCTCGGGCAGTGCCCAAGTTTCCAAATGGTCAATCCGCCCCTGTTGGTAGTAGAGATTTTCAGATTTATCTGCTGATTTTGTTTAGAAAATTCCAGGCACCTGGCTTCAGTGCTCACTTGGTATGTGCAATACAGATCGTGGTGTTCTGCTTTCACTGGCTGCATGCTTGCTCAGCTTTGGTGTCTCAAAGTAGGCCAGAAGCAGGCAGGGAACTGGTATTTTCAGCAATGGCCCCTTCTCAATAGGATCCTTTTTGTTTAGCATTTCTTGGGAAGGTATTCTATTATAACCAGAACTCCGTTCACTCCATAGAACAGCACAACAATTCGAAGGAGTTTGTTTCCGGGCTGTCAGGCATGTATTTGTAGCAGCGTGAAGAGCACCGTCATGCCGTGCAGGTTCCTCCTGAGCGATTAGCATTCCCAGAGAGTGTGGTAATGCCGTACAGGTGTGTGCCCTTTGTAGAGTCACACACCCAGAGCCGCACCATTGTCTGAGCCCTGTATACCACAAACAGATACTTCTCTGTATACAAATCAGATCCACAGCTCTGGGGCAGGGAACACTGCTGCCTTGTGTTTGATTTACTGCTGGGAAAGGCTGCCAACACTGTTCTTGATGAATGTTGCATTGCCGGTACTGCAGGCTTGTGGGTAGACGAGGTAGTAGATTCATCTTCTGTGCCATGCCTGTGTTTAGATATATACATACCACATAAAACGCATCAATTATTGTACCTTCTTGGTATGTTGCGGGGTTTTTGGTTTGTTTGTTTTACATGTGTGTGTGTGTTTTCAAAGTAGACTTGTTATAAAAAATATTTTTTTTTTATTTGACTTAATAATGTGACTGTGTTAACAAAATTGCATTCATAGAGTAAAATGCATCTTTCCTGCCAAGGTTGGCCATACATTATACAATTTTCTTGAGATTTTTGGTTTAGATTTACCAAAAACCACATAATGAGGTCAAACCTAACAGCACCTTCAATTGTATCCAGATAGGCGGGCTCTTGTACTACATAGTTGAAGGTAAATCTAAAGGAAATTGGTCAGAAAATTGTATAGTATATGGCCAGCCTAATCACATGGATGGAGCATTGTGGGTGTTTCATGTCATTGGAGACTACAGAGAGTGCTTTAAGGCTGGCCATTGATTATACAATTTTCTTGAGACTTTTGCTTCAGATTTACCAAAAACCATATAATACGAGGTCAAACGTAACAACACTTTCAATTGTAGCCAAATAGGCCGGCCCTTGTATTACATAGTTGAAGGTAAATCTAAAGGAAATTGGACAGAAAATTGTATAGTGTATTGCCAGCCTAAGCCACATAGATGGATGGAGCATTGTGGGTGTTTCATGTCATTGGAGACTACAGAGAGTGATTTAAGGCTGACCATTGATTATACAATTTTCTTGAGACTTTTGCTTCAGATTTACCAAAAACCATATAATAGGAGGTCAAACCTGAGCAACACTTTCAATTGTATCCAATTAGGCCGGCCCTTGCACTACATAGTTGAAGGTAAATCTACAGGAAATTGGGCGGAAATTGGACAGGAAATTGTATAATGTATGGCCAGCCTTTGTCAGGCAGATAGTATCTGGTAGACTTGCAGTGATATTAGTGGATCAGAAAGGCACAACATTGTGCGGCACTACTAAATTGGAGGCAGAGCTTGTATATGTTAGGTTCAGCCAGGTACTTGTATCTTTGCAATCTGTATGAAGAAACAGGCAATTAAACTAGTAACTTTATTACAATTAAGTTTTTATACGTACTAGGGTCTTTGGTTTGAATCCCAACCACGGCACCATCTGCCTGGAGTTTGCATGTTCTCCCTGTGCCTGCATGGGTTTCCTCCGGGTACTCCGGTTTCCTCCCGGTACTCTGGTTTCCTCCCACACTCCAAAGACATGTTGGTAGGTGAATTGACTCCTGTCTATATTGGCGCTAGTATGTGTATGTATGAATGTGAGTTAGGAACCTTAGATTGTACACCCCTTGAGGGTTAGGGACTGATGTGAATGTACAATATATATGTTAATTGATGGCGCTATATGAGCACCTGAAATAAAATTTGTATATCTTAAAAGCTTAGCTACCCTTTCACATAATGAACCTATGTCAGCAAACTACATACCTGTAACGAGGGGGAACACTCGCCTCTCCTGCTGCCTGCGCTGTGTCCAGATGCATTCGGAGCTGATTTAATGTGGAAGCATGTAATTCTTTCCTATGGCTGAATTCACACCAGAAACGACCTATTTTTGCACGCACAGTGACATGCATTTATCCTCGGCTTGCATTCTTCCATCTTCTTTCGGCTGCACTGCAGTAGTGTGAACCCTGCCTGTAGGATAACCTGGATTTTGGACTGTCTATACAGCGGATGTGCAGCCAAAAATGCATCCCACTGCATGTGGCGTGAATAGGCCCATTCACATGGAGGATTAGGGCTGCGCACCACCAGGAATCAGCATTTCTTTGTGGCAGGTATGCACAGGTGTAATGGCCGACATCGCAGCTGCCCACATTTAACCGCACATCTGAGTAGTTACATGTAATTAGGGACAGATGATCAGCCCTGGATGCACACAGCTTGCATCCAGGATCCCTCATCTGTCTTTAATTTAGAAATCAAGGCTTCATCAGCCCAATCTAGGAACAAGTGGGACATGGAGCCAAGGAACACACGTTTCAGTGACTACAATTTTTAATTTTCTCATGCAGTGGTTCTGTGCCTACACTGCATGGGTTAACTGCTTATTCTTGTCTAGGGCAGGGGTGTCAAACTGATGGCCCTCCAGCTGGTGAACTACAAGTTCCATCATGCCTCTGCCTGTGGGAGTCATGCTTGTAACTGTCAGTCTTGCAATGCCTCATGGGACTTGTAGTTCCACAACAGCTGGAGGGCTGCCAGTTTGACACCTGTGGTCTAGGGGTTTTCAGAGCAGAGATATACTCATCTAATCTGCCCATCCTCTGAATGTAAGACCGGTCCCTGCCGCTTCTGCCCCACACCCCCTGTGCTCTAGTAGCGGTCTTGTGCCTCATGCCCTGGACGTGAGGATGGCAGCAACAGTCCACCACTGACCCCCGGTTCACATCTATGCGGCCGTGCGGACCGCGTTTTCACGGGCACGAGAGCCCATTCATTTGAATGGATGTCCGTGCCACGCAGAGAAAGAAGTCCCTGTACTACTTTGGAAAACGCAGCCCGCATGGTAACCTCAGTTCCCAGTACGG